>NC_051101.1:4112500-4716147 GCF_901709675.1 Syngnathus acus | reverse complement strand
AATATGATTATGAAAATAGATCATATATCATGAGGAAGTTGCTTCTCCATCCAATATTGCCATGTGCTGCTATATTCAGCTTCAACTCAGTTTCGAGTACCTTGCGCACTTTCACCTCCTGCTTGGACTCCAGCAAATCAGTTTCTTCTTCCGACATGTCAAGGATTGTGCCTCCAATGTTAAAAGGAATGAGAGGAACTGGCGAATCAAATCGGCTGTATTCATGCCCACAGTGGCGCAAAATACCCTTTATCCTACAAGTAAATTTATAGTCATTAATTGCAAAAGTGATAAATCATCTGTATACTGTGAACAAGAAAGCGATTATTTAAAAAAAAAACACTGGTGTTGATTTATAAGATGTGACAGTAATTTTGGAAGAGCTATTTCTGCCTTAGCACTGCTTATCCGTCCCTAGAGCTCATAAAGTCATATGTCACCAGGTGAAAGCTCTCCAGGTCAATCTTAGGAGGCAGAGAGTGTGCATAATAGCCAACTATCATTGCTGGTCTTTGCCCTCCTGATAAATTACATTTATGAAAGCTGCAATTACCTGATTACCTAGCCACGCCGGCTCCCACTGGATTCATCACGACCCTATAATTTTATTCAAATTGCCCATGAACCTGTGGCCATAGTGTCAACAGTAAATGTCATTGTGATCCGATTGAGTGTAAGTAATTTCATCTGCATTGTCACAGTAATAAGTGCAATAATAAGGTGTCTCTCAAAGCCCCACTGGAACATCTTCACCATAAGTACCGCCGCATGTGACTAGCAGTATGTTATGTTTCATGCTCCTTATATCTGAGGGAGAATGACCTCCTTGGACCCCTCAATTTATAGACTCCCTATGTTGCCTCAAACCAGCTACACCCTAAAGATTAAAAACAACAACAACTCACTGCTGGAAGGGTAAGAGCCCTCCTATGGTCCACCATCTCTGACTCGGCATGGAGGCAGTACTTCTGAATCAAACAGAGCTATGACATAAAAAACAACAACAACAACAACAACAAGACTATAGTACTCTTAAACTTGCACATTCAAGGTGATCAAGTTGAAGAACCCCAACAACGATTCCCATCACAGAGCGGGGCTGCACAACGTGAAAGTTGGCACGAGCCTGCAGTTGATTTCTCATGCATTCATAAATCCATTAGTCTAAACTTTTCAGGGTATCAGTTACATTAAGCCTCATTAACTTCTTTTTTCCTGCTTTATATTAGCTAATTAGCTCAGGGGTGGCCACAAATTAATTACCATCTTCTACAGCCTTGTGCAATTGCATTGTGTTTATTTAGTCTCTTCTATTAACTTTTAATCTTCCCACTCGTAAAAACAGGCAATTAACATTTTTTGATAAACAAAAATGATGCCAGCTCAGGGATAATCAGCAGCTCTGCATGTCGTCCTTACAAAATTACCCTGACAGCTAATTTGACCCTCGCACCATCCTTAGTCCACACATAGCGCCTTTAGATTAGTTTGTATGTCGCTGAAGAGGCGACAATGTGTTTTTATTCTCCCTTGTCATGAAACTACATGAACGAGCATCCTACTAAATTACGACTGGAACTTTATTCAGGTGTTTTATATCCAAGTATGTTTATAAAGAATGTTAATTATATTTTGTCATCTAATGGTGGTGTAGGTGAGTGTAGGAAGTCTTCAATTTACGTTCGGGTATTTCAATAAACTACTAACACAAGGGCTGGTTCATTAGCCTATTGATTCATTAATGCAGCGATTATTCTTTCTCATATTCGCACAGAACAAACAGCGGTGATACAAAAAGTAACAGTAATGATAATTCTAGCCACGGTTGAACTCTTGTTAAAGCACCGGTTGGCTATCTGCTTTGATGAAGCGGCCCATTTATACGCGGTCTCCAAGCACAGGGTCATCCTTCTCCATATTCCGTGTATTGACCTGGGTTGTTCCTTTTATTACAAGCAGGGTTTTTTTCTTTTTTTATTGAAGGATGATTACATTGAATAATGTCAAGCGAGGACCAAAAAAAAATCGACCAGGATAATGACGTTCCGGAGAGAGAGAGAAAGTGATGGGGTAGTTGAGGGGGTCGATGGCGGTGCTTGCCCTGTCTTTCTGTGCCGGCTCGCAAATTGAGTCGCATCTTTGCTCATCCATTATTTAAAGACGATTGGACTCTCTTGGCATCTATGGATTTGATAATCATTCCCATGTCCATATTAAATATGTGACATAAATATCACAGTAGGTGGTTGTCAATAAGATAGCACCAGCATAAAACAAGGGTGTAAAACAAACTATGCATGGGTCAAGCTGAAATGAGAGCAGATGTTTTTCTCCTTCAGAGACAAGAAGCCACAAGAGAGTGTGGATAATACTGTTAAAGCTTCCCTGAACACCAAAATACAGATTACCTGTATCTAACCGGTATTATTGCAGTTCATTTACTTTATTATTTACAAATTTGTATACAATGAGATCCAACGAAGGCATTGTATCAAAAATGTCAAAAAAGGGGAAAAATATTATGAACTTCCCTGAGTGTGATGCATTACTATTGGATGCCACTGCAAATTAAAAATCAAAATGGAGATTGTTATCCTTTTGTAAATGATGACTTTTCGATAGAGATTAACTATTAGCTGTCAATACAATACATTGTGGTGATTGTGTTCATTATGTTGTGCATCAAGTTTCTATTTATGGTGTAGTGTCATCATTAGTATTAGTTTTGCTAAACACCTGGTCTGGAATGCACTTTTACAATTACACTTCAGGCTTATTATTGTCTTGCTTGAATTGACTTGATTTAAATGTAATCAAACAATTTCATTGTATCCATGCTGATGTGACGATTGCTGAAATCCAATCAGATGACATTTTCCCTCACTTGGCATAATTTCATCATGAAATGCTCATAAACAAATACTAGTCAGTGTCCCCAAATGTCATTTGTGGGTAGATTGTCCATTGTCAGATTGTGTGGAAATCTAAAAAAATTGTAAATCTCAGAAGTAGTGGCTTTCCTTTTTTTGTATCAGTCAAAACTATTTAAATTGATATGGTTTAATCTGTTGAATAAATTGTTGCCCATGAACGACACAAAGGGCCAAGAATCACACCCACAATTGAGATTCACTCTGGCAATTTTCCAGTGTCAGACTCAGTACTGACGGAAGGTAAATAAATAATTATATCTGACTCTCAATGTCAAATGAGGAAGCTGGCGGGGCTGACGCGCTGCTTTCAACTTGCTTTTTATATTTCCCTTCCTCCTCTACGGTGGCTTATTAAGGTCACCTCATGATTAGAAAAAAATAAGTAAACACAGCCTGCCAGCCATATTGCTCAATAGCAAGTGGTGGGTGCAAGGGACTGTCCAATGTGTACATCAGATATTTATCCAATGTTGAAATATTGCCCTCTTTACCCATCAAAATCTCAACGTAGGAGCTCTGGAGGTACACTTTAACCTCAGTTATAGTGCAAAGGTTTTGCAACAACATAAAATTTTATGAAGTATTACTAAGGTAACCTTTGACCATGAACAAGAAACCAGGTATCTAGTCATATGAAAATGTGTCTGTGTGGGGAAATGAGAGGTGTGTGTGTATGTTGGCTGCTGTATGGTTGTAAGTGCCACATAAATAAGGCATCGGTAGGGCTGATAACAAGGACCAGCATCTGCCAGGCAGGCAGGCTGTATGTCTCCTCTTTCTACGATGGACTCTTCGTCTCCTGTGATTTTCTCCAGCTGCTGGCCATGAATACTGGCCTATGCACTTGAGATTAAAGCACAACACATGTTTCTCTGCAGGCTAGACAATACATCATCCTCCTGATAACCCGTGACAAACGAACCCACATATTGTCTCAGAGCAAAGGCGGTTGTAGAGGAATGATGTTTAGATGTGAGAAGAACATGGGACAAGATGTTTGGAGGAGACACGGAAGCAGGTGGCGAGTAGAGTGTTAAACCCAGTTCTTTTTTTTTTTTTAAGACAGAATACTGCACTGTAATTGTTCTGGCCAATACGTATGCAATAGCACGGGTGGGTATATGAAGTCCTAATTGTCAACTAATTCATGTTTTCTCTATTGGTCTTTAATATTATATAGCATTTTGAAGATTTGGTTTTGCAAAGGTGACATGTAAGAATATAACTTATTCCCAAAGACTACTGTCTGGAAGTGTAGCCTAGAATATTGGATCTTTATAAATATGGAGCACGGGGTAATAATAATTGTGTGCCATCATGCAATTCAAGTGCCCCCTTAAGTCTGAGGCACATTTTATTGCAGTTTGTGATAACCACGTCTAAGTCCACATTTTGAGACTTACAATAAATACATTCATCCCGCAAATCCATTCATCCGCATGTGTGAGACCTCCAACAATGAATAGTCCTTAGATAAAACATTACCATTAAGTGATTTCCAAGATCATGAGTTTTTTTTTTTGAAAGCTGGACCTGGACCAACAGTACTTAAAACTGTACATGAGTTTGGCTCTTAATTTTTATAATTCTTGTGTTGATTTCTTTTGTATATGTTCAATGAATACAAGAAAAACGTTCAGTCCAATTTGCATTAATTAAAAATAAAATTAAAAATATATCTCTGTTTTTATTTCTGTAAAGTTGATAAAGTAGAAGCATTTAAACCATTTCAATTTAAATAAGGGTATACAAAGGATTAAATTATGATTTGAAAGATTTGCGATAAAAGGACATTTTGAAGCTACAGTAGCTGGATCTCTTTTTGTTTTTGACCGGTGGTTTTATTCAATTGGAAAACACTTGACAAATATATAGTCATAAAAAAACCATGTGCTTCCAAGGAGTAAATTATGGTATTGTTTCATATTCAACTGTACAGTATATAAAAACATGTGTTTAATTAATTGCATCTTGAAGTGTAGTTTTCAAAGGCCATAACATGTTTAATCACAGAGAAAAGTTCTATTTTTTAAATATAAATGTATAATACAATATAGAAGCTGTTTATATGTTTCCATGTACATAAATAAAGCTTTTCTCCCAATAAAAGCCACATCCTTTGCTTTAATGAGAGCACGGAGTATAGGTAAGTATCAGTGAAGCAGGGAAAACAAATTCAATAATAATTAACTTGGGTCATCTACTCATCAGCTATGGCTCATAAACCTTGGAGAAAATTTCCCCCAGAACTTTTCCAAGCCTCCGAATCACCACCTACCACAAGAGAGATGCTTCCACCCAAAAAACAAAAAAACAAAAAACTTATGTTTAAGTTATATGGACTGATAATGGTGTTGCAACACATTAACCCCCACACAGTTTATGATATGCATGAAACTGTATAATGTCTTTTATTGTGGTAGTAAATTGAAACCGTAACGGAGCATATTGAAGTACAGAGAATGGACAAAGAGGAAAATTGTGTTTTTTTTTTTTATTTCACTCCATCTTACATTCAGCTCTTGAAAACCACTTTCACCTATTTCTAAGTCCTCTATCTTTTACACTGGCCCAGACAAAGCGCATTCCCTCAGTGTGTCGGCTTTTTTGTTGTGTGTCGTATCGCTGCGCTCTATGCAGGCTGTCAGTTGGCTGTAAAGCTAATATCGAGGCCGCCTCTGTGGCTGGCAGACACAATCAGACTCTGGAAGCCGGGCTGATTGGACTGACATACTCCATCAAACCCAGCATCAGAGAGTCTCTGACCATACACTGGGGTCTGACTCCTTCGGACATCACAAAGTAGAGTAGTGATTTTTTATACACACATATATATATATATATATATATGTATATAAACAACAAAGACGTCTTTTTCATTGGGTTATTTATTTTAAAAAGCTTGCACACAATAAGAGGCATGAGTGCTGACTTCCACCAACACAAGTTCCTGAATGTTCAAGCACATAACGGCACTCCTGTAGCTTCGAAGTTGCCACACAATTCAGTGTTTTAATGTAAAAACATGTGGCATCAAGGTTTTCTGGGCTTAAAGAGTTTTTGATCTCAACCTCTCAACTTAAAATACCATATTTCCACATAAAACTGTTGGTAGTTAAATATTGGCGCTCACTTTAATCAACTTTAATCACCCACAGCTATTGTAAAATTGAAATGTATGCGAGAATATGGCATTTTTGTGGGACAGATCACCACTCTGCAACCAACACTGTAATTATGCAGAATAATTAAGGAAGCACACTAAGCTCATGTGTATGTTTTAGTCATTTCCACCCGGAGGGAAGAATATAAAAGGTGCGAGAATGAAAGAGTTTATAATGTCAACAGGAAAAATGGTTAGAAAGAGTATACAGTCAAGCCATCAGCCACCTTTTTACGCAACCTACTTGTGAGACATACAGTGCAATTTAGGTGATCAAACTTCAGATTACATACACGTCTCATAGTCATTATAAATGAATGACAGAGTTAACTTTAAGATACACTGTCCTTTACCATGCTGGGTAGTTTTGCCAATTCATTCTATAAGCCACTGCGACCAGGAGGAAATAAATAAACAAATAAATAAATACGGAAGTAAGTAAGTAAGTACATAAATAAATAAATGTGCAACTGAGAAAATATTTAGACAAGTGTAGCAGTTATGCTCTTTTGCACATTTTGACAGGGATCTTTCCCTCATCCTACCACTTCGGGGATCAGAATGAGTACCTTGCACACAATTTTAACCTTTGCCATAATCAGATTTTCATGACGACAATCACTTTCAATATCAAACAGAATTTGTGCTGATTGATATGCATGCCAAAGCTGGAGAAACAAGCACTTGCCGACCTCATCATTCTGAAGGACCACTAAGATCAAACACAAGCTCTTCCACCTTAAATTTGTTCAAACTTAGAATTAAGTTCCCTTGTGGAATACAATGGAAAGGGTTAGACTGCTTCTGTCACAAAAAAATATTATGTTCAATTAATGACTATATGGTTAATTAATCATTCAGATGCTCAGTGAGACTTGCTGAAGCCTCGCGTGCTGTCATACATGACAGCAGTTTGGTCATTTAACATATGTAACTGGTTTTAGAGGTTCGGTATTGTGTTGTATTGTATTATATTATGTTTTTTTAACAGCATTACGTATGATCGTAGACAAAATCTTATAAATAGCATGTGTGTACGTGTATGCATGTGTCTATCGCCATACAGTACACTCAGGTTATTATAGTTTCTCGTTTTTTGTTTCTGTTAGTTTTTATTCAGTCTTGAGATTTGTTTTTTTTAAATGTAGTCAGTTTTAATTATTTCTCATTAGTTTTATTCTTTTCAAAAATATTTAGTTTTAGTTACATTTCAGTAGTGACATCAACTTTTTTAATTGGCTGCTGCTAGATGACACACAACAACAGGATAACACCGAGATAACTGTTCTAACGTCCTTCTTCTGTCGACTATCAAAATAGATACATTTAAAATCAACCCCAAAGGATCATGTGTTAAATTGTCAAAGACAAAAAAAAGGATGTTTTCACAAAAGTATAGTATAGTCAGTTTTAGTTTTGTAAATGTAAAAGAATGTGTTTTTTTTCTTTACCAAAAAAATGGTTTTTCCATTGTAGTTTTTGTTATTTACAGCCACGAAAAAAATGAAGAAACTGCCCTTGATTCTTCAGGTTAATTTTCATTTTAAAAGTATTGTATTGCTAAAGGTACATTTGTTTGGACTACTGTAACAATGGCTCATGATAGTTACATTTAAGAGCCGATCAAGGCATTTTCAAAAAGTTTTTTTTTTTTTTAATATGACCAAAATTACTTATAAGTTCTTTCATAAATAGTACTAAAGTAATTTTATCCCTTTAAGTGAGAAATAGAAAAAATGCTGGAACTCAGTGGACTGTGCATGTTATGTCTGATGAATACATGCAAGCTGTAGAATAGGAGAGTAAATTTCAACAACAAAATAAACTTGGAAATGTCATAAGTATTAGTGGGAAATGAATGAAAACGTATGCCCTGTAAAAAGGTGTGACGTTCGTTTTTTGTCACTTGAATCCACCAGTGTGTGAAAAAGCTTGCTACACAATTTTATTTTCATTCCTCCTTGTGGCGATTGTTCAGTGCCTCTACTGAAGGTGGGGTTGAATTAATGATACATCTATTCATTATAATTTTATATAGCCAATATGCAGATTCAGATGTAATACAGCAAGACAAAAAACAAATTAGCAGAAGGCCTAAGGAATATGTTTTATCCTCTTCTCTGTATCCTCATGGCATATGGCTTCCTATTTGCAACAAGAGTTCATTTGCAGATATATAAAGAAATCAGCACAGGGACAAATAAAATTATGTAATAAAACTCAACCAATAAGAAATATTGCAGATGGAACATATGGCACTGTCAAAATGATCACCTTAGACACCCAATACAAAATACTGGCAAATACAATTTCAACACGTTCTACTTGAAATGAATTCATTCACTTCATTATAGAGTGGAAAGGTAGGAGTTATAATTGTCTCAATTAAAGCAAAGCAATAAAGGGAAGACAATGTATACGTGATTTCTTTTAATTTAGCCGCCATCTGTTTGTTGCAATTGAGCACACTGTAATATTTAGCTTTTCATTAGTTTGCTTTTCGCTAAGTGAGAGAGATTGCTGTGTGCCAGCCTGCTACTTGGAGTTTGATGAAAATTGTGGATGACTGATTTACAATCATCACATGCACCAAGCCTTTAACGGCTCTTAATGCAGTTTGCTTTGAATCCATTAAAAAAGTCATTTCTGGTTCCGTAGTCTGGAATTCAACCACAATCTCCGCCTGAAATGCACAGTTACTGTACGCAGTAGCGTGAATAGCGCAGCCTTCCAGACCGCCTTTCATCTGGTTTAACTACTAAAAGTCTCTCAATAGTTCTCCAGAAGCCTCTCAAGCATATGTCTCCTCATCTGCTTGTCTTGGAAAACACTTGGCAGAGTAGATGAGGGGCGGATGGAGGGAAGTAAGAGTTGACTCGACTCCCTTCCCTGATGGCCTCGCAGGCCCTGCCGCCTGGCTCGGCTGCTGCTTCACACAGAGCGAGCGCTCCCCAACCTGCCATATGGGAGCCATAGCGCTTTTCTTTATCATCCTTTCTTTTATGCCTACTGGTTGTGGCTGGCTTTGTTGTTCAGGAATAATCAAATGTTGATAGCATGGTTCAAATGGACCATTAAGTATGTGAGAATGCTCTATGGAGATGGAGCAGATAAGAGAGCAGGAGCCAGGCAGTCTGCCACGTTCAATAGCCAGCCTAGTGGCGGTGCTAATTTGATTATAATATAGTCATCTCCGAAGATTAGAGCTATTCAATTAAATATTCTAATTAACCTGAAGTATTAGGCAAATGATGCTAATTACAAATATCCTCCAGAGAGCAGGCTGGATGAAAAGCTCAGCTCATGACAGATACTTCAGCCCACTGTCTCGTAACATGTCCTATATCATAGACTTGGAGAATATTAAATTCCTGGGTAATTTACCACAAACCCATTTGTTTAATGGCATTTGCATTTTGTTTGAAATTGTAATAAACATGTGCACTCACTCTTAACTTCACAGAGAAAGTGGACTCTTGGGGTAGCTTAGTGCTTTCTGTTTACACAGCTCCCCAGAACATTCGCTCTCTTCCACACATGCACGCCGAAACACACATATAAACACACACACTGCCTGGCCCATTAAACTCAAAGTGTTTGGACTGAGTGGGATATAGCAACATTATCTGCGGCACATGCACACAATATAATTTTAGGAAATTTAAAATAACCACAATTAGACAGGTTTAAACTTATATCTAATAATGGAGATTTTTAAACCTTTGTGTGAATGTGTTTGTGTGCTCAAGAGTAGACAGCTTGCTTTGTGTGAAATCATGAAATCATCATTTTTGACAAAGGTTAGAGAGAAACGCAAACCTATCATGGCTGAGAACATGTAGGTGCCTTCAGTGATTACTTTATATTCATAGTTTTTCCACTGCAAGGTCCTGCATATGTCATGTGCATAATGCTGGCCCTCAGCATGGCATTATATTCACTCCATGCAACGTGTTTCAATAAGGCAATTTTCTTACTGCCTAAAAACATCAGTGGAGCGCCATTCTCAACAAGGACAGAGTATGACATGTTATCCAAACATTTGTCCACAGGACACATCAATACTTATTAAAGGAAAATAGGATTTGCAAATGTTTTGACACGCCGAGAGGAGTGGAGATGAGGGTGGTGGAGGTTAAGGGGGAGGTGTTAAAGAACAAAAAGGGGAAGGCAATGAAAAGTGGGTGATACAACTCACTGGTATTGAATCTCTCTTTTTTTTTTTTAAATGAATGCCACTGAATATTTGGAATGATGTGTTTATCAAGCTTTATGGCTGGAGGACAAGAGATTTGCATTTGAACTCTGTGTTGTCACAATGTTCAAATGAAACAAACAAGCCAGCATCGCATTGTGTTGCCACATTTGGTTCACTCTTATGTGAACTGGTCAATTTGACCTTAAAGAGCAGAAGTGTCTTATTTTCGATTTCCAACATCAGCATATGGAAAAAAAATAGCTTTTATGCTGCAAAACTGACAACATAAAACCTCATTAGTTGTCATGTGAGAACTGCCATTGACATCACATTAAGAAGTCAAAATCCTGACATGGGTAGAAGACAATTTGTTTTGAATGAAATTCATTTTGGCTTTGATCACAGACACTACACTTCTTCCCCGTTGTGCCTGTAATGGGGTGCTAATGCACAGCCCACTTTGAAATAGACAAAAGCTAAATGCCTCTCTTCCTGTTTTATGCCTCATCCCCTTTTGCAGCGCGCAGCCCAGAACACCCCTTGGATGTCTGCACCAAGGTTGATAGAGCCACTGAATTTACTACTATGGGATATCATACGAGTCGGTCTAAGCCGAGAGGGATGATATCAGCTTTTGTTTGAGCCTCCTCTATGTGGAGAGACATTCATAAGTACTGTACACCTGTTTCATTAGGAGAACCATGTTGTTGACCCAGTGTATTAGCCTGGGCCTAATCCTGGCGGATCTGAACAGGCTTCGCTAAGCCTCTCATATGGATAAGTCTTCCCCTGAGCCACCATGACAAGGCCGTAGCACAATAGAAAAACCAGGCCATGCTAACACATCATTATGCTTTCCCAAACAGATACAGATTATGAGTGAATCTGGGTTTTGTTTGTTTATTGGCAACATTACTGTCAAATTATATTCATACTGACAGACACTGCAGGGAAGCTATTTACACACAAATACATCGCACACTCACACAGATATGCAGACACACACTCATGGAGCCCAACATTTACAGAATAATAAATAAACATCTGGAGGAAATGCTTTCATGCAAAAAAAAAAACTTTCATATAATAAAAGCTACAAATTGATTTATTGATTTATACTTTGATGTTTCTGAACCATCACAATTGAAATGTAGCGTTGTTCGTACTACAAGAGTAGCCATTGGAACTACTTTAGCACTATTTGGTATAACCAATTCTTGCACACCTAATAACGAGGTCAATATCACTGTCATGTATCTGATTTGACCACATTTTATGTGAGCTTACTCATTGTGGATGATCATCACACATTTTCCCTTTCACATCATTATTTGTCAAAGCTCTTTTACATGTCCCTCATTGCTCTGCGTGAAAGGTAGCATCATGGAATGGGGGGGGCGACAAAAGAAACCTTTCAATTTCCCGTCTTTGGAGGGTAGAGGCGTAACAGAAGCAGCATCCATGTGAAACTGAATAGCAGAAACCCGGAATGGGAGTGTCAAGTTTTCTACCTGACAGTCACAACTCCAGACCTGTTGTGAAACATTTCATTTGTCAAGTCAGACACTGACGCTGAAATGGTCATGAATCTTATTACAGAATGCTGAAAGCTTGAACGCTTATCCTTTGTTGGCTGTGAGAAAGGGCACAAAATCACAGTAATATATACTCTCTAATGGGTTCAGAATTTTTATTCAATCTTTTTGGCCTAAATTGCAGTCCCCAGAAACACACTGTCATGTCAGTGGTTCCTAATGATCCACAGGCCACATTGGATTTAATTTAAAGCATATTAATCCCACCCCAGCCACTATTCCGAGGATGCAAAAGTTATTCACTTGTATGAACCTGTCCACGAAGTAAAAGGTCCACAAAGTCCTCCCATACTAAACTCAGCCAGCGATGTTTTTTTTGCAGTAGGGGGCAGCCATGCTGCAATAACAGGTCAAAATGAGTTTCTGATGTTAAATTTGTGAATTAAGGTCCGGTAATTAACATTATTGGCCAGGGGCATGCCACAATTTATTTATTTTTTGTCGATGAGTGGGGTTTACTCTTGCAGTGCCCATACAACTTAGGGATCGAACCCCGCACCGCCACTAGAATGTGACATGGCAGTGGATTTTCCCACATAAATCTTGTCCCATCCAGGATCATAGTTAAAAAAATAAATAAATCCTGTTTTATCCAAGCTTGGTGAAATTGACACACCCCCATACCACTCACATTGTAGCAGTGAGCTACATTTACTAATACAACCCCCCCCCAAAAAAAAACTTTTGTCTCACCCTCTTCCCCATAGCCTTGCCCAGATATTTTCATATTACAACTGGATACTTCTTTCTGCTCCCATTATTATCCTGTACCAACACAATCCCATGATTAAAGGTAAAGTCGACTGATTCCTGGGGGATTCCTGAAAAATGTCAGCCTCTAACTTCTCCCATGTCCGCGGTATGGGAGAAAACGCTGACCACTGAGCAAAATTTTTGGGCTGCTGCTACCGCATTGCACCGTATTTAGCATGTTTAAGCCTTCACAATCACCAATGCAATTTTAACAGGTTTTCGTGACACGTCTTCGTTTACCAGCATAGCCAGCTCACATTTTGTGAAGTTGCTGGTCATGCAGCGTGATAATTCTGAACAGGAAAACCTGTTTAAACTAATATGCATATTCATGTAGGGGCATAAAGGAGGGGGTCTGGTACCCCAACATTTCTGCGATGATTGATGTGTACGAAAGGAACGTGCTTGGATTCATGCATACGTACAGATTCCTGTCATAGGATTTGGTCATATGTCATATTTTAATATGAAACCCCTTTGTACGTGAAGCCCCAGGTGGTCTAATTTTTACCGTGTTCTTGCCTTCTTTTTTTGGAGGAAGGGTGAGGTTGTAAGCATTTTTCTTTCCAGTACATAAGTGATTGACATAATTCAGCAATACCTTTGACTGTTAGATCAATGTGGACAGTCCTTGTAATGTTAGCTGCCATCAATGTCATACAGAAAGGAAGATAACCCTCAATAGACAATCATGTCTGATTTGGCCTGTAGGTAGAAATCAAAGCCAATCACAAAGCTCACGTTACTTATTGACTTTTTTTTGTTAACATCAAGACAAGGAAATTGATTATTGAGAAAAGTTCAAACAGTGTTGACTGGTTCTTTTCACATTTTTGTCATGCTGGACTTAATAGCGTTCACGATTTCATGTGCTGCAGGTTCCCTATCTGAGAGGTTTCTCCATGTGTATGTTAAGGTTAGAAGAACAGTAGAAATGTTTATATGATTTCCCAACATGCACCATGTCTCTGGTAGGAGGAGAGCTGGTGCTCAAATAAAACACCTAATGAAAGCAAGCTGTCCAACCAACACTGTGCATCACGGCTCTGCTCGGGAAAATGCAAATGTCAAGTGACACTCGACAAGTCCTTGATTAAGATTTAATAGAGAAAAATGTGAGACAAGGATATTAGCTATCAGTGACCGCCCCTCAGGGTGCTCCACCCCATCTCTCCTCATGTGCAGTGTTGCAGCAGGAGACCATTATGACCAGTGCGAACTAACTGAAATACTAATCAAGCAGGAATGATTGCGTGTATATGATCTTTTCAGATACTTCTCTGCATGTGAATGGGGACTGTGTTCATAATTATTATGCTAATTAGCTTTTTGAGTTCAAACTGTTCTGGTTTCCAGTGTTATTGACACTAAGTGTAGATTACAATGAATCACATCCAAAAATAATTTTGTGGTCTTCTTTCTCTGCTTTCTAAATCCAGCGAGTCCGTTATTCGTCTGCTTTGCATGCTCCTCTCCTGCGTCACTTGAGTTCGGGTGGTGAGGATGATGCCTTGCTCAAGGGCACCTTGACAGTAGCCAGCAAGCTTACTAGCGTCTCACCAACAACTTTCCTTTGTATGTAGTGGGACTCAAAACTCTCCTCCGACTGAGAAATAGTTTTATAACTGAATTGTGGCAAATGTTCTCAATTTTGTTTTTGACAAAAATTTATTCTCATAAGAAACTAACTATCAAAGTTCATTAGATCTTGGAAGGACTTTGTAATTGCAGTTTGCGACCAACAACTGCTCTGGAAATCAAATACCAGAAGGTGGAAATGCACAGAAAATCCTCTGAATATACTCGTGGACTAAGGTCAGCAATGCCTCTATCAGCACCTCCGAAATAACCGCCATCCCCAACCAATCTCACAGCTGCAAATCTCCTCTGAAATTTAAAAAATTTAATTTGTCAACATGTTTCTATCATATGCTCCATCACTGTCCGAATTGGTGGCAGGAGCCAGAGGGCCAAGCGAGTGGAATGGTGGGGCGTGTAAGAGAGGGGGCGTTCTGCAGGACCAAAGGCAGAGCCGCTTTCAAATGGGAAGACGGCGCTGTGATTAGGGCCTCACGTTGGCTGGAATTGTCCTGGACAGCCTAGAAATCAGATTATTAACTCTGATACAAGACACGCTGTCTCCTGGCAGGGATTAGCATGAAAATTTTGATATGGATCGATAAGCAATCTTATCCCTTTCCGCACAATCTCCCAAGGCTTCATTAATCTGTGTGTATGTTTATGTCAAGGTATTAAGACATCCCGGTTAAACCGTCATCCCATTCCACACACACACTCATCACTCGCTTCTTCACCAGCCCCAGTTCTGTTATCACAGGATTCTAGTTGGGAGCATCTCATAGAGGTATATTAAATCAAGTACTGTCTCTACTTACCTCAGAGAAAATTGCCTCCTGTCTTCAGTACATCCTCTTAAGTCCCTACTTAAATTTAAAGATGACTTCTTCAGCAAAAACACCCTGCATCAGCATTATGACTAATACAAGAAAATTTACATTGGATCTGATGAACTTAATTCCTAGGAAATAATAATCTCTCATGCTGCGTTTTAAGTGGGAAACAAAAAGTGTCGGTACTCCCCTTATTCCACAGTTACCAAATTAGACGATAGGCAAAACAAGCAAAAAAACTAATAATTAATAAAATATAAATAAATAAACAAATAAATAAACACACATTAAACTAAAAATGTCAAATATGTCTGCTAAGATTTCATTTTCATTTCAAATGAATAAATAAATAAATAAACATTCAACTAAAAATGTCAAATATAGCTGTTTAGATTTCATGAACACAACTTAAATGTTGATATAAGAATACCATCTTATTTTATGCATGAATGAAAAAATTACCTCAAAATGCAATTAAAGGCAAATCCTCTTCTTTTAGTCATGAAGAGTGAATTATAAAAAAAGTAGCCAATATGCAAATCTTTGAAAAAGAAGAAAATAAAGGAAGCAAAGCAATGCAATAGCCACCATGGGTATGTTTGGAGCTTCTTTATAATGTCTAAATGGCACGGGGCTAATTTGAAGTAAAAAGTCCCAGTACACTTGAGGCTAAAGCTAAAATATAGTGGTACTCCGCACCGCTGCGTACCGGCCCACTTAGAGCACTGCTTTTATATGACAATCCAAATCCATCTGCTACAATTGTAAAAGTTGCATTTGTTATTGCAAGCCACAAGGTCATTTCTAGGTTACTTAGACCAGCATGGTAGAAAATCTTAAATTAACAAGATTTTCTGCTGCTTTCATGTGCATATCACTTGACCTTTTCCTGACTGCAGGTTTGGGAAAAATAATTGAATGTAATTTGCTGACATAGTTTAAAAAATGAATGTGTTTAATATGTGCACTAAGTTTGTTCTACAGTCAACAACAGATATTCACAACAAAAAGACTTGACTTAAGTGAGTAAAGGGGTTTCCATTCAAGTGTTTCCAAATTTTTAAGCAAATTTAATGAAAATGCAAAAAACCCAAAAAAAACATGTAATTTATGCCCGTTTGCATTTGTTATTATTTTGTGAGGGGTTGGTCCTCTCAAATAACAACTTCTAAGTATCAAGCACGTATGCCATGGTAATGACAGAGATACCATTTTCCTCATTACAAGCTAGAGTACTATGCGCACATTTCGTGGTTATTTTGGAACTCAATTATACCTTTACTGACATTGAGCGGAAACAAACCTAATGACATCTGAGTACCAGAGAACTAAAGAATTGCAATGTATTGAGTCATCATAGTGAGTGATGTTAATGTAATGCTGTACAGGATCGTATATCGCCTTTTCTCTTTATATGACAAACATGAATAGATAACCACGATATATATAACACATATAATGAAAGGAATATGTTAATGCACGGATAGATTATCTGAAACTCAAGGCATGATTAGAAAGTGCTTGACCATAGCCGGTAGAGAGGATCAGTGCTCGTATAATTATGACCCATACGCAGAGCCTAATTAATCTTGTGTGCATCATTAGGAAACACGAGTCCAGCCATGTCATTAAAGTGCTTTTAGTCGTCCGACTGTCCTACTGTCCTCCCTTTGCACCGAAGCACTCACACTCTTTTAGCAGCCCGCTGCTGGTCATTTACAGGAAGAGCACTCATCTACACAACGGCATGACTCCTCACATATTGTCTTTATGTCCAATCATGGCTAATAATGAAGAGAGGGAAATAGCTAAATGAGAGTCCGGAGGCAATATGGAGTCAAATTCAATTTAAGTATGTAATTTTATGGTTTTATCATTAACTTGTCTGGCTTCTCACTGAAATTGCAAATAAATCCTACATAGTGACAGTGCAAAAAGTGACTCCAACTAATGGAACTGGCTAAATGTATAACTTTGTATAAACCTTTCAAAGCATATTTCCTTTATTCTGTGTTAAAGAAAAACCGCTACAAAAGATACAGTTCATCATCATCATTAACATTTACCTTGTTTCCAGTGCCCTATTATTAGAGGTATATTATTTACTAAAGTGCAAATAGTATTCTCTCGTGGCCATTAACAAAGCGAGGTGTGTGTTTGGTAAGTGGATCCAATTGGCTTGTGAAAAAAGAGCTTGTGGTTTCTTCAGAGTGCTTTTAAGTCAGCACACTCAAAAGTATCGGAGCAGGGCTCAGGTTCAAATAATTAAATGCCTTTATATGAAAGAGCTCACTAACGAGTGCAATCTTAGGTTACCAATATTTAATATTTCACCATTAAACTGTAAAGTGATCCAATATGATCCTTATACAGTCTCGGTTTTGCAGAATTGATCAAGTGACCTTTACATGCTGAATAGTAGAGGTGGTGGCGGGGGGGTAAATTCCAAATCTTGGAACATTAATTCTGGCCCACTAAAACAAGCATACTGAAGTTTCACACCCATTCAGGCAGCTGCCTGTGCTCACAAATATAAATATATACCAAGTAAAATGCTGCTTGTCAAAACGTGTCCCAGAGAGCAAAGCAATCTCACCACGCTTACACGTCTAATTACTTTGTTCATGAGCATGTTGAATTTCTTTTTTGTTTGTTTGTTTTTTTTCTACCCCTTGCTCAAGTCCTCCGCTTCGCCTTGTTTGCTGCCAGACACCAACCCGTGTTAAATCCCAGAAGCTGAGACAGGTGACGAAAACAGGGCCAGAACTCCCTGCCCATCAGTGGAGATGGCAAACTGAAGCCATCATAATGGCTAATTCCTCCCCTCTTGGCCCAGGGAGCAGAAAAAGAAGTGAGACGGGTAAACTGAAATTGGTATAATGCCCAAACACATTTCACTGCGGGATCTGTCTTGATTTGGTGTACTGCTTGACACTTCCCATTTTTCTGTTTGACTGGTAACTGCTGATGTGCTTTCCTCTTGTCAACTTACCATTTCACAGTACTTCTTAAATCTATGAAGCATTTGGAGTCTGCAATATTTGCATTGTGTTGCACAATCCCATCTGTTTTCAAACGTTTTACTTAACAAATTGTTTTGGGTTTGACTGTATGAATTTAAAGGGTACAATAGCAACTGTATTGAATCACATATTATTTTACATGCAATATATAGTCCTCCACAATTAATGTAATGCTAAATGTGAGTCAAGATCCATTGACCCTCTTATGAATCCAGAGATTTCAAAACTGTAGGAGGCTTTAGCAGAAAGGTCAAAGATTGTTTTTTATTCTTTATGACTTGCCTAAGGAACAGCATTTTATAATCCACTAAGCACATCTTAATCATTGTCCCCCTCTGCCATGCTGTGGCCTGCAAGGGGAAAAACAAAACATGATGGATGTAATCTGTGTAAAGCCTCTTTCCCTGGAGCAGAGTAATTATGATCTTTGTAAGTCATACACATATCATTTTAATTATTTATTAATAACCCCTCAAAAGGAAATTGAAATGTAATCAGTTTGATTTACAGTGCCAGAATTTTGGTCAGCAAAGCTTTCACCAGCTATATAAAAGGCACTGCAGGTTAAGTCAATAGCAGTCGCATCAAATATTCCAATGGCTTGAGAAAGTTCTTACAGTGAGCTAACATTAGTTTGCATCGATTGCAGGGCTGCATTTCATTTGATCATATTTTTATTGAAAATATTACCATACCCTCTTTGAACGTACCGTTTCAGATATTCAAAATGGAAATGAATGTATGGTTGGCAAATTGTAGGACAATAATGGCGGATTTGGAATTGTTGACCACAACACAAACTGTATGTATGGCCAACCTGTTGTTTATACAGCATCAATCTATTAAAATGCTCAAATCTTCACGTGTGTCATTGTTGACTATCATATGGCTAATTTCACAATCTATTAAGCACCAATACAAAAAATGTGTCAAACGTCTGCGTTGACAAATTTTACAGAAGATTCTGTGATCTATCTATCTTGATCTATCTATCTATGATAGGAGGCAGTGGTCATAGGAGTTCCTTGAGTTTGTGGCTGTGGGCAATATGCTCAAGTATGTGGGCTGGATAACCTGGAACCACTTACAACAGAGGATGTCCTGTTTCTTTCTTATCGTCAGTTTCCTTCCACTATGGCACACATTATAAAACAACACCCCCCTCAGTGACCCCTCCCTCCCGCAGGGATAAACCATTATCCATTTCTATCCAAGCCCCAGCACCATTCACTTCAATCAAACATGGAGAGATGAAAAGGGTTTATTAATAAAAGTTGCCCTTCAGGAAGATAGGAAATAAATGATTGCTTAAACGTGCTCAATTTGAGGCAGGTCTAGCTGGCAGCATGGGCATCTGGATGGGGTGGAGCCATCAGAAAACGTACATCTGGAAGCTGTTTACTCGGCAGAAATTAAGAGATCCACCATGCACAGATATACCACACACAGTCACCGGAATAAGAGAGTATGGGTATGAGTAAGAAACACGTGTTTCTTTCTTTTTCCCCTTTAATTGCCGTACTTACTTTTACTGTTAAGTTCATATGCATGCTGACAAGAGAAATCTATGATTCTCATTTTATTGCATCTCCAGTCATGAAGTGGAAATACTTCTTAGTATCCAGATGTGGCTCACAACATTGTAGCTCCAACTTAATTGATGCAAAATGAAACAGATGTAACTGTGATGCTTCATAAAGATCCATTTGTTCACTACAAGCCATTACACTTCTGCAACAGCGAAGGACATGCAAAACCACTTCACAGAGAATCTGTGTCTGCATCACCACAACGCCGCCACCCCCTCCCAGCACTAGTTTTGTGCTGCTTGTCGGCTGTTCTCTGGTTGCTGTGGTGATGGAGGAATGTCACATTAGTCTGTGATTATCTCTATGAGGTCTGCATTCAGTTTCCTTCAACATGAGTAATTTCTCTTTGCTTTTTATTTTTTAATCAAACTCGCAAACAATAAGCAAGGAAGCTCTGACAGAAAGTCAATGCAGCTTGGACAGCCGTTTGCTCGGAGAAGATGGTCCGGCACCGACGTCTTTTATGTTTGGGATGACGACGCAAAGTGGGCCTATCACATGGCCGCCAGGTTAAACAAAAAACCCTCCGAGCAATCGGCCTCAGAAGCTGAAGTGAAATCCATTGCGGCGGTGCAGACAGCCTCCACTGTGCAATTCTAGTGGCCTGACAAAAGACTGATGCTATCTAATAAAAAGGACCGAATCTACGTCAAGCCCACAAACATCAGCAACAATGCAAGACAGAAGAAAAAAAGAAAATTATGTTTGAATGCGGGCCAGGGGTGTGACAATTGTTGACTTGAGTACCAGAAATAGTCACTGTACAATGTCAATGAGAAATGAACCAAATAAGAACTAGAGGATCACAGATGAAGTGCAATTACATGAGGCCATTCACTGAGGCGAAGGTATTTAAAATAAATAAATAAACTGGACTCTGACGGGGTCCTTTGTGAGCTTTTAGGGACACCAGGACAAAATAATATTATAGATTACCAGTTGATCCAAGTCTAACTGTTGTAATTAATCTTTGACAGGATGAGTTTGTGACATGAAATCTTGCACAACAACTGGATGTTCAAAACAAAAAGAATGAGACATGACTGCTGTTATAATTACATACTTGGTGAGAGCGTACTTTGATGGAAACCAAAGACATGGTGTCAGGCAGCATGGGATCACCACTAACATATGCATGACAGCAGCCATGCTGGGATGTTTGCTAATTCCCCTTGTATTTTTTTTTTAAATTCCATTTTATTTGTACTCATTGATTTTGTGTGTGGACGGGAATCAGAGCTCTGAGAATAAAACGCTAGTGCTGACCTGTGCATAGATAATTTGCCATGAAAGACAATCAATAAATAACAAACACTCCCTAATCAGCCGAGGAGCTGACAGAATGACATTCCATTATCCCCATCTGGCCCAGTGCAGTCAGAACAGCAAAACCTCAAAGGGCCAGCATTCACTCCTTTCCTGGCCCAGATGTCACATCACGAAACACTGATGAATTTCACCAACACACAAATAATTGCCTTGCAGATACAACATGCCCTTGCATAAATCTCCACCAGCATAATCACACAACATTTAGGAATGAATGAAAAATATACTTTAAAATGAAAAGGTCATAGCACAGTATTGACTGTCCAATCTGATTTTAAAGAGAAGCGATTATTTGTTTTGAAGAGAGATTTTATTTTCCTGTTCTAATTCAGCGTAAGTGAGGCTGAAAGGGCGGTAATGCTCTCCATGTCTACATCATTTACAATGGCCCCATTCTAACTAGAAGGTAACAATGCCAGTGTGTGCATAAGTGTGTGTTTGTGTGTTTGTGTGCGTGCGTGTGACAGAAAACAAGGTAACTGCAGTGCCTATGTTGGTAATCTTTTGGGAGGAGTGTCTTCTGTTCAAAAACATACAAAAGCAGTATAATACACAACAAGCAATTCTTATTTTGGGGTTTTGTATGGTGATAATTTTAACAGCATAATTACACCATTGATGTACATTTAAACCATGAGACATGGAATGGTTGTGCTTGAACGAAAACGTAAATAATCTGTGCAGCATGGGTGATTTGCAAATCATAATGCAAATCATGGACTTGTCAGTCAATTTTGGTATGCATGTTCATGGTGTCGTCCCATCATTCATGCTCCAGGACATGAGCAGCTACTTTTATATTTTATATACAGTGTCATTAAGTAGTATGCACTGAGAATAAAGGGATCATGTTCCTACTCTAAATGCTGAATCATTAAATGTTTTTATTCAAAGATTGGCTGGCAGCATGGCTGTGAGTCATGTCTCTATTTCATGGTCCATTTTAGAAATCAAACATTCTTAATTAATCTAATGGGGCTAATGTACCAACACTTCCTGTCTGGGATCCTCTGCCTGGAATTCTTCAGTAACTTGAGATGAACCTGTAAAAGTGAAGTGTTACACATACCCTCAGGATTTTGGAACTGATCTTTCTGACATCATTGGACTAGCTGAATGGATGGTCTAGGGCCGATCAAGCATGGCCTAAGACAATTTGCTTACACGACCTGGCTTCAGCTATACTTTTAATCACGTTGAAATAAATTACAGATAAAAAAAAAAAGCACAATCCTCTGCACAATGTTTCATTTCAAGAGGTGAACACAGTAAATTTCAAGGGAATGCTGTTTATGTACCTTATGTCCTTAGGGAAGCGGAATATACCGTACATTTTTCATAATTATGTTTTACTTTCTATGGAAAAACTATTATCCGTCTTCACCATAAAGTGAGTCTTTAGAGAACAATGCAAGAACATAAACAATTCCCCAAAACACAAAAATATACCAGTAAAGTAATTTTTTTGTTAAAATCTAAACCCTTCCCTCAAGCTCCAATTTGACTGAGGGATGAGTGATTGTAGAGGTAGTGACTGTTAATGGTCACATTATTATTCGTCGCTAATATTCACCAAAGGTTCATCTGTACTTTTCTTGCTGCAAGGAAAGTTTGAACATGTCTGGCGAACGTTTGCGACCTTGAAGAAACCACGACACATCATTCTCTAGCTATGCAAATGTTCATCATTCTGTGCAATAGAGACATAAATACAAATTAACTTAAACCTCCAATAAACAGGCATACACATATGCAGCCAAAATAGAGCCAAAATTCCAATACAAATCTTACTAACCTAAATTTCAAATAACAATGAACAGGCAAATAATGTCCAGTTCAAATGCAATATGATTTTTTTCATCTTTCAGTAATGTCTTAGAAGTACTGCTTTACTGGGCTCTCAGTTGAGTTATAATAGTCTTGCAACATGTGACTTTTAAATGGCCGTGCACGGCAAGCATCTTTGTGCAAAGAGTATATAGTGACTCCCAAAAGTTCTCCTTTGAATACGACCAGAAATTTAGATGTAATTATTCAAATTGTTCAATTGAAAGAGGTTCTTTCCCCACTTCTTTTTCTGCTTCGTGCTACCTTCCCACAGTTCATCTCAGCTCCATGTCACACACTTTCTCAAAGCAGTCAGGGCCAAAATGAGTTTCAGTCATGGATCATGGCGAGTAATGAAATAATCCCAAAATGACATGTGAAATTGGTGGATGGGAGAAGGTGCCCCTTGTCAGGCAGTTGATTCTATTGCCGTTTCTGTGCGATCTGTCCTAGTCACACACCATCAAGGAGATCTGTCACTGCTGTATTTATATATATGTTGGAGATGTGCGGGCTGGTGACAGGGGGTGAAATCAGCCATGTAGGAGTTATCGGATGTTCCAGTTTGTGCCCCCATAAAATTGACATCAGACACCCTCAGCTTGTCCCACCTCTCAGTGCTACAGGGCAGCGGGTTGTTAAAGGTGGCGAGCTGAAAGAGCAAACAAGAAGGCGACGGCCACTCACTGACTTAACCTCTGTCATCAGAGTGCTCCTGTGTCAGCATGCGAATCAAATCAAGATGAATGGGGCCTATCCCGGCCACTAGAGGCTCGCCTCATTGGGCCCAATTTCATCACCGCCAGTAACTGTTCATATAGAAAGATTAATAGAGCGTCCGACCATGCTTCTGTGTAGAGAGGAAACACAGATGCATACAAATAGGTTCCCTGCTCAAAGGCAAGAGGGAGTTATTATGGCGTTACACTGCAGATCAGTGGTGGCTGCTGGTCATTCACAGAGGGGAAGTTATTTTCTTTTTCCGCCCTACATCATAAATGTGTTTATCTATATATTGATATGAAAATTACGAAAATGATGTAGTCGACAATTATTATCTGACATGATTAGTTTAGTTTTATTTAGTTTATTAGGACATGCCATGTTCCAGACAATGGCATAATACACACAGTATTCGGTGCATAGGAAAAAAGTACTTTGAAGCAGAAAATTATAGAAGCCTGCCACACCGCACATATTGCAGTACAGCAGGGGTGTTTAAACTTTTTCTATAAATGGTGAATACGACCCAGCATTTATCGAACAACTGTCCAATTTCAGCCATTGGAACAACCCACTCTGAGCTTCATGATAGTTAAGCTGAGCTTCCCTTACAGTCTTAGATGCAGATGCAATAGGCGGAGCACCTCACAGGGGCCCATAATTCTGATGCCTAATTGATAGGGCCACACAAACAAATATCAGTTACGAGACTGTTTTTATTTATTGGGTTCTTTTTGTTGCAATTTGTCACCATGCTACTGTCAAGTGTTTCCAACCTGCCTTATACTTGATGCAATTGTTGTCAGAGCGCCAGTGAGAGCCCATTTGTCAGCTCAGTGCCAAGATATTTAAATAATGTTAAAATCTGTCACGCAACCAAGTTTCACCTGCACGAAATGCTGACGAAATCAGTGATATCAATGTTTTGGCTCTAACAATGATTATAATGCATGTTGATTAATTGACACTGTTAGTCAATAAAAGTTGCAATTATGATCATAATTGTTGGAGCAGGTTGTAACTGCTCGACATCAAATTGGACCAATATTGGTTTGTAATATTTCTGACTCCCTAATTCAGCTTCATGAGCACAGCATGAGAAACCTCTTATCAATGTAAAAGCTGTACAGTTTGTCAGTCAGTACATACAACATTGTCATCACAGATTTAAAATCGAATTGAAAAAACAAACTGGCTTGTGTTTGAAATTACTTCCATGAACTAAAATCACCTTACCAGCAAGTTAACTCTTAGTTATTATTTCCTTTGGGCTTGAATTTGATGCTACATTTAAACAAAGAAGCGCATTCGAATTGTTTTCTTCTTAATCTTGACTGAGAAATAAATTATGCAAGATTTAATAATGACTTGAATTAAAACTAACCTGACATTCATTGACAATTGTGTCCATCTCCCGTTAAGTGACCCTTGTGTTTATACTATATTAAAGCACTTAATCTCCATCACTGGGCTCATTGCTGGTGGTCCAAGTGAGACAAAAAGTAAATCCACACACACCGCATTAATTGATCACCTAACCATACAACCCTCTAAGTTTTAAGTTTTTAGGCTCTACAAGAGGATGCATTTCATCTGTTTTAAAACACACAAAATGTTTATAGCGTGTGGTTTGTTTGTGTTGTATTTTTTTTTTGTTCTCACAAGTGAAACTACATTTATAAACAGTATAATATATATTTCATTTTATATGTTCGAAATATTTTTTTTTAAAGAAGATATAATAGTTGGGCAATAATTAATGATTGAAGTGCAAGACTAAAAGTGAGATAGTACTGTTAATCATATGTATGTTTTTTTGTACTGGTTTTATTCGCTCAAGGGGAAATTGAATTCACAATCTGCTGCATACTTTTTGTTGCACTCCGTAAAAATAATCAGATCACACACCTACACGTATATGCAAAGAGAGTTGTCAGCACCTTGCTCAAAAGCATTTTGACAGTCTTCTGAAAGGAGAAGAGCAATACTTCAAATATAGCCAAAATTTTATATTATTGCAAGAGGTTATTTAAAATAAGCAGAAGGATTTAAGTAGTTTGTCCAAAAGCCGAACTGAGGTTAAAAGTGGGCATGTACGTACATTCAACATTTTTGTTCACTATTATTAAATCATGGACAATACAGATAAACGTGAAATAATGTTATTAAAATAAACTTCATGATGGCATACACTTTTTACTTATTTTTTAATCTATTGTACAAGTGACCTGGTCCATCTGTCCATTAAAAAAAATTAAAAAAATGTGGGCCTTGAGCCCACTACTGGTCCATAGTTATACTTAGTATTTATCGTTCGCAATGTTTTTCACTGATTCATCCACCCAATGACTTCAACACTAAACTGCATTATATCAATTATTGTACATATGTGTGCATGTGACGAATGTAGGGGATGCATCGCCCAATAAATAAACGATAGTAGCACTGATTATTATAGCCATTGCTTTCAAGATAGGAAAAGGATGAATCATTATTCAGTCAAGCTCCAAAGTCATGGCTGTACAAATATGGGGTGGCGAGATCTAAATTACGTAGTGTGACCTAACATTCAGTCCAAAAGCGAATGGCATGTCTACACACATATTTTTCTGACAAATGTAGGTAGCTCACAACAATATCTATATTATGACTTTAGTGGCTAGAAAAAACTCATGTCCCCTCTTAAATCTCTTTTAGCGAAACAGTTACGTATCTACACACATATACGTACACGCACTCATACACGCACACACACAAACACACACACTCCTGGACAGTGGCATCACTCTTGTCCTGAGGCTTGCATTAATGAATGCAATAAACGAAGTGACACACCAACCCATCCACTACACACATTCATTTTCGAGCAAAACATTAATCAATCTTGAATGCACTAATGCAGCAGGCCAATCAATTTGAACTTCTTATGACAATTAGTGGAGCTTTAGCAGCCGCTCTAAAACATGCTGACCCATCAACTATCATCTCCATCAAACTAGCAGGCACTACCGGCAGTTTACTGCAATGTCTCTCGCTTCCAAACTTTCCTGTGTGTGTATATTTGTTATGCAAACACACACAATTGTCAGCAGCTGCTGCTGCAGTGCACGCAAAGATCAATTCATATCAATTATACATGCTTAGCAAGATGTGCTCATCCGCATGTTCAATTACGTGGGGTAGCGCTACACTGCATCAACCTGAAAGGTGTTATTTTGTGAGAACAAAGATGGCAAATATGAATGCAGTTCAGTTCTACACTACTGCATATTTTAACAACCATTACAAACCTACTAAATAGGCACCACGGAAGAGAAACCCAAACAAAAAAAAACAATACAAAATCTAGAACACTGTTAATTGCGACGGCTGAAAACGAAACACAGTTCGTTGACAATGATAACTATTTGCCAAAATAAGATGATGCAACAAGTTTCAAATTTTCAAATGAGGGTGAGCAAGTGCAAAGTTAGACACTCGGCAGCTGCCACAGTTTCCCCTAAAACCAGCTAATCGTCAATTATGACAAGTGTGCTGCAGGAGTCCCCGCCCACTGGCATCCGCCCAGGCATTGAAATACAAAACTACAGAGAAAACAGAGACATGACAATGTTTATCCAGTTTAATACGCCTTTGCTTTGTTCATCCCTTCTTAATTTGCGCCAGTCTGCTGTCGTACAGGTTGCGATCCCATGTAGAGGGCACGTGTTGGTACCAGAGTTCAACCCACACGCGTGTCTGTCCGCATAATGCAGCCACTCTGTTGAGAGGAACAAGCCTGCCCCCCACTGCACCCCGCTGCCCTGCAATCTGCTTGAATGCTGTACACATTCTAACGCAAGCATGCCATGACTACAACAAAGGTGAGCAGAAGATGGTAATTAAAAATTAAAGCAGACATGAGGTGGCTGGATAAATAACCTCTCTTAACAACAGTTCAACAGGGGTGGAAAAGGAAAAGCACAATAGGGAGCAACCCAAATGACCACCGCAATTAACATGATTTCTGTTTTTTTGATTATTTACAATTAACATTTGTATAAGGTGCTTCTTTGGATAGTTTTGGTTCAAGTTTTAGAATTCTTGCTTTGTCTTTTTTTTTTTTTTGTGGATCCATTAGTATTTGCCCCCAATTGCTTTTGTCTGGTTGTGTCAGCCTAACCCACTTCCTCTCATCACCAACCAATCAGCACATAGCCTGCCTTTTGTCCCATTTTTTAATGATTAGTCTATATAGTCATGCTGATTTAATCCAATAATTCTGATGGCTGACTTGCCCTATGATTATGCTATCTGTGTTGAATATGTGTTTCTTTCAGTTTGTCTTTAGTTTACGCTGTCATTGACTCTTGTCTGCCACTTTATCAAAAACCGACACACACGTATACAGTTGTCACTTAAAGTAAAAAAGAAAAAAGAATTACTTGCGTATTAAGAATATGTGGTGGTGATATCATGCAAAAGTTAATGTCAGGACACACCACCAAAACGTTATAAAGAACTGCAAAAATTGGATGAGATTCAAAAGCTGTATCTGAATTCTGCATAGTGTAATGAAAGAAATGAATGGTATAATATTCTTTATTGACACAGACTTGTTTATTACTGTGGTTGTGGTTTGTTGAAATTGAATTTTCTTTCTTTCTTTCTTTCTTTCTTTCTTTCTTTTTGGAAATTATTTTTTTGTCACTTCCTGAGGAGCATAAAAGAGTGGGATAGTTAGCTTACATAGACAACCAGAAGCAAAGAAAGGAAGTCTGCAGCAGATACATCAGCATCTCTGGTGCGTATGATGTATTACGTTCAAAGTTTTTCTATTGATAATATTTATTGTGAACTGCAAAATTGTAGCGTAGAAGTATGTCGCTGTTTGAAGGCGATGTATATTGGAATATGGTAAAGCGTAATAAAATGAATCGAACCGGCTACCTGTTGCATGATAAAATTGTTTTTATCATCATCATCATAAAATGATAGAAGGTGAGCTCACAAAGTCCAAATCCACATCCAGTTTTCTTTCCATCATGGTAGGTGGAAGTGCAGCAGAAAGAAATGGGAAAAGCTGTGAGCAAAAAGTCTGTGCCAGCACACAAGAGTCTATTAAAGTGATTGCAGCAAGCAGTCCTAAATCATTCAAATGATGTAAACACTTTGTTGTTATTTGCTCTGACCGTTTGGCCACCGGTGCAGTGTTTTAGGAATTACCTGAACTATTTGCATAGCAGTGGGTCACAGTTGGACAATTGGCTTTTACGTGGCCTAAATATAATCTCGGTCTCCAAAGAGTGGAAAAGCTGCATCGTACTTTAGGAGTGATAACAACCTCTCGCATTTACATATACACTTACTTTGTCTCTTGTCACAATGTCTTAACCTCTCTGTCCCTGTTTCGGCCATAAATGAACCTGTCTGAGTTGCCTTTCCTGCAATCCTCACACAGACGTGAACACACACACACACGGGCGCACACACACACACACATGCTCTTTTCTCATTCTGGTCTTCTTGTTCTCACCTTCCTTCTAAATTGCAAGCCTATATTTCTGGACCTCTGATGCAATTATGCCACCTCAATTGCCTTGACGTGGAAGCAGGATAAAAAGCACACAAAGCGCAGCTTTTGTGTATCAAGAAAATAAAGGCTTGAAATTGCCTCAGACCACTGCTCTGTCTCTCGTCTTCTCTCCTTCCTCACAAGTGAACGCCCGCTCATCCCCTGTCTCCATCACGTACACCAACACATTCACCAGACGCAAGGCTTTCCAGAGATGGGACAGGATAAAAGTCGACAGTTTCTATTATCAATAACAAGATAAAATACAGAGGTCCTTTATCCCTTAAAATGTAAATTTATACAAAGCTCCACATACCTCCTTGCTGTAAATATCTAACATCTCTTAAGACCACAGAACTAGACTCAATTGATTTTTCTCCCCTCCTCCGAGTTGCAGCCATCTGCAAAATCTCCCAGTCTGGCATTATATCAATGATGAAATTAAAAATCCTCCATTTGTCCAAACCAAGAGGGAGATCACCTTGGTTCAGGCCTTTTACTCTTTAAATTATATGATTGATTTCCTTTAAGCTCATTTGTTTATTTCATTGTTCATATCTGCTCTATCTAAATCATTTTCAAGTTTATTCTATTGATTTCTTAGGACACCAGCCATCCTCTCTTTTTTCTGTAACCTTGTCTCAACCATATCGGTTTCTTTCAGCGTTAATTTGCATTTTAAAAAAGGAAAATACAACGCTCTTCAAAGAAACATGCTCTATAGCAAGGGTCATCGACCTTTTTGAAACCGAGCTACTTCTTGGCTTCTGCTTGTGCGAGGCGCTAATGGTTTGATACACACTTTTGAAATAACACATTTGCTCACATTACCTTTAATCATACAAACATTCACTGTATATAGAATTTTTTCTTCAAAGCTGATAGGCTCGTCAATGGTTTTTACTTATTTTTTCCTTCGTTAGTCTTTATTTAACCAGGGTAAAATTATACATCCTGTTTATTTCCATTTTACTCATGCCTGTATCTCATTAGTCCTGCCTTTTTTCTTCAAACAAATCAACACCATGCTTATGCTACCACGTCTTGTATGTAATTTCAGTACAAGACAAGATTTCCCATAAATGACAGAATTCTAAGTCTGGCTGTAATGGAGACTCAATCTGATGGTGAGTTCGAGAGGATTTTTTGTTTGTGGGTGTGTGTATTAGGAAAAGAATTAGCTTTTTTTGGAGAACATTTTGTGTCGCCTACATCAAACTTATTAAATTAAATTATTAAATTTCAAACGGTGTTAGTTTCCCTAAAAAACTCAATTAAATTGTGCAAATGGAATAGTATATGTGAGAAGAGCAATGTTAGCAGTCGGATAGGTGAGTTAATTTAGTAATTAATTTTGTGAATTTGTTTTGGAGGCTTTAGAAGGTATTTGAGATGTCAATTTAGATTTTTAAGAAAACTTTAAAAAGCTTTACTGACTTAGTCATGTTCTCTCTAGTTTTTAATGTTGTGTGAGATATAATCTACCCATCCATCTTCTGTACTGCTTCTTCTTAGTAGTGTCGGAAGGTGAACCCGCGACTACCTCAGTTGATTAGTCAGCATTCAGTTGCAGGGCACGTTTACACTCACATTCACATGTGACAATTTACAGTTTTCACTGAATTTACAGCCTACATGCATGTTTTGGGAAACTGGGAGGAAACTGGAGTATTCAGAAAAAGAATAAATTCAATTAAAGTAAGGTTTAGTCGATGTTCTTTTTTTTAAATACATTTTTAGGGTTTGATTTCTAATACTGTCACCCTTTAAATGAAGTTGCCATGAAATAATGTCACCTTAAATAAGTACTTGTAAATCAAATACTGTAGCATACAGCACATCGGATCAGATCGATGCCCTTAAAACATCACTTTACATACACTCTAAAACCTATCCAAACTAAACTCTGCCACTCCAGCTCAGCTGTATCACAGCCACGGTCACACTTACTGAGCATACTAAACACCACTTTAAGTGCACTCAATACCATAGCCTGGATTTATGCAATGACACAACAAGCCGCACAATATGTGAGATTCTCCCATATAATCAGTGACCCCAGAACTGGGCCAATCAAAGCCAGCCTTTTTACGTCCCTTTGATTTTTTTTTTTTCCAAGCTTGTCGCTGATCCCGTTGGAGCTTTTAGATAATGCTAATAGATCACAGGCCAACAGGACGGAGCAGGATAATGGAGCTTTCATTGCAGCCTGATTAACTTGGCTGTAGGGTTCCACCTCAACCCTTTCGGCATGATGGCTCTAATTAATAACGATTGCTCCCCAAAATGTGCAAATGGAACGATAAACGAAGGGCCAACTAATTAACTGCAACCATTTCTACTAATCATTAGTTAACATCCCGTTTTGTCATCATTACGCTGGTGCGTGTGTGCAAGGGCAGATAAAACAGGTCAGCCCTTTTTTTTCTGCCCCACCATAAAGCTCGACAGCCATATTTTCCTTCCACAATAAAAAGACTAACAAGTAATTAAAGTGAGGGCTGAAGTGAGGTTCGGAAAGTTTCTATCTCTTAAATATCCCCACTGTAGGTGAGGCGTCACCATTTTTCTAAAGTAGTTGCTAAAATCATCCTGTTTTTAGATGAAGTTTTATTTCCTATCAACAGCTGATAGATTTAGAAATAAAGCAAAAAAATTGCCAAAACAAACTTAAGAAGGACTGTCAGCAATCGTTATCCCTTACTGCAGTGTTCCAACTCATTTATTTTTGCCAGCAAGAAAATCACTGTCAGTGAGATGCTGACTTTTTTTCTAGGATGCTGAGACATAGTGGTCATACTGTACTATGGCCTTTGAATTATGGGTTGTTTCACCATCGTGTGGAATCAATCGACAGGGTTCGCTGATGAACAAGCAGTGTCAGCCGAGCTGACAATCAAAAAGTTAATAGTCTGTCCACTGAGGAGCAAAAACGGCCCAGTGGTCTTCGTCTCGCTTTTCTCTCATGAATGGTAGCTCACCCGTTTTTGACATGCACACCTCAAGGAAGAGTAAGATTTAATGAGAGCCTGTTATGTCGTCTGTATAAATGAATACTATGAGACAAAATTTGGACAGTGTTTTCAGATTGTTCACAAACTAGTGCTTTAAGTCAGGAGCGGTAATGGAAAAGACAACAACAAGGGAGGCAGAGCAGAGAGTGTAAGCCCAATGACACTGACACACCCTGACATTGACACAAGTGTCAGATAAAAAGGAGGAGGAGGGACATGGAGGTGACAAATAATAGGGGAATTAGAAATTAATGATTCCGCCAGTATGTAAATGGCAATTAAAGGACGGGCAATGCTCCAGGCTCTTTAGGCCTAACCGCCTCCATTTGTTTGGATAGGGACAAACATGTGCACGTGTTCACACATACACACACACACACGCACGCACGCACGCACGCACGCACACGCACACACTCTTGTGATGCATATTGAGGCTGTGACACACATCTATACAGGCATAAAAGAAAATAAATTCACAGGGTCCTGGACCAGATCAAATCAATCGGCCATAATGGCAGTGCTGATCATTATGTGCTGCTTTTGTTTGTTTAAATGAAGAGTGAGTTTGGCTGCCATATTGAGTTGGCTTAGCCAGTAGAAAACTGTTGCCTGTAGCTTCGAACAATGTAAATGAGGAACAAACTTTGGGCTCTACGATATAACACAACAATATCAATAATCAGTGTCAGTTTTATTTGAAAGGTCAACGATTTTTAATTTAAATATCAATATTTTATTATGTGTCATTGTTTTTTATTTTTTTTTAGTTGGAGGTTTTATTGTTAAAATATTTTTAAGGCTTATATTACTCTCATTCAGTGTTTCCTCTGGGGAATTACTTTCTCTGTCCAGGGAGTTGTGATTGACAGGAGCCATGGTCTCGCCCCATGGCTCCGTGTCTGTTGCCTGCCTCTTGTACAGACGGTTTGTTTGATGGGGCTTCCTCATTGGTGACTATATCCGGAACAATATGATTTTAACTATGTAAATCACTTTGAGTTGTGTATTTTTCAGAACCTATTAAAAATTATTAATTCAGTAAATTATTCATAAATTAAAGTATTTTCCTCCATAATCTTACATCATGATGAATACCATTAGCGTGAAGGGGTGCAGTTAATATAAATTTTCGGCCAGATCGCCTGTTCCCAATTGAAACCGTGGTATTTAATCAATCATAAGTAACCACTTGGCTGCCTAATCTTAGCTTTGTTTCCCACTCTTGTCTCTCCTTTCTCTTCTGGCAGCCATGTATACTCCCAGACTGTCCAACTATTATGAATGACTTGCCTCCTAGTTAGTTTCAGTCCCACCAAGTGGAACGTACCATTTTGTATTTTTCAACGTGGTTCTATGTATTATTGAATACTATTACTTTTGAAGCAACCTTATTAATGAACTTTCACAGAAGAATTTATTTATAGTCATTAAGACTGACTTGGATAAGTAACTCCGCTCAGAATGCTGGTCTAGAAATAATAAGGAATTAGATTCTTGGTTACCCCCCAAGAAGTCATCATACCGGGGTAACGCACTACTGGCATCACTGCTCTTGGTTTACAATCACTGAAATAATAATCCTCCTCTGAGTATGCCTCATCATATTAAACTACGCAGAGCATAAAAATGACAGCGTGTTAATTAATTCATCTTGCTGGTTAATTGAAATGATGTATGATAGTCATTTGTTTTCGTTGATCCTCGCGGTATTTACATTGTATGGCTGTATGTCTAATTACTGCATCAACACTCAAATAATTGCCTGTAATTAAACTGTCAGTAAAGGGAGAAAATTATTCCTCTGACAGTTATGACAAATAGCTGTGTTGACAAGTGTGTATGTGTGTGTGTGCATGCGTGTGTGTGTGTGTTTGTGTGTGCATAAGTGTGGAAGTTTTGGATATGCAGAAGATATGTCTGATCAGAGGCGTAGCCAAGCCGGGGCGAGCCGGGGCGGCGCCCCGGTTAGGACTCCCTGCGCCCCGGTTGAAAAAAATCGAGCTTTTTCGATTCTTCATTTTCATGCCGTTTTTTTCTTTTTCGGTCTTGCGCGAATGTGCTTGCGCTATTCTATGTGCGCGATGTTATCCATTCACCGTTTGCCTCCCGGACCCGGATGTTGTTTTAGCGATCAGCGAACGGCGTGGATGATGTTCGATTTTTTTTCCTGTGGGCGTGCGCCCCTACTGGAAAAATTCCTGGCTACGCCTCTGTGTCTGATATATCTCCTTTTTCCAGTAGTTTCTATGGAAACCGTGTCAAGTGATTGCGGTCAGAGGTCAAACTGACCAAAAGTGAGTAAATTACTTTTGTCTGAATGAGCCTCCGTTAGCTGCTATTGAAATTGAGCTCTAGCCCTCTGATGGATACATCTTGTCATTCACAGTTTAAAAGACAAGAAGCGAAAGTAGAAACATGACACAAGAGGGGATTCACTTATTGAAACCAAAATACTGCTACCAGCACAAAATGCACCTTGTGACAATTGGCATTCTTTAATCATTATTCTCTGACCAATCCCCAACAACTGTCGGTTTGTTTGAGCCACACGATCCCAAGATCATTACAAAACAAAGTTACCGCCTCTATGCAAGACTCGAAGGTCCGGATGTTTGTCTAAATCGAATCTGTCACAATGCCCGGATGTGTTTAAATGTTGACGCACTTCTCTTTTCGGCTGTTATAATATAACTTCAGCCAATATAGCAGAGGTATAAATACATGTGTATGACAGAGGAAATAAATGACCATGCAACAATGATCTACGATGATCTGTCCATCATTGAGGGCTGATCGATACAAACTATTCATTTCTGAAATTATCTCCACATTGATCCAGGGACAAGAGCCGGTAAGTCAGGGGCATCCTGGCCTTAATACAATAATTATATAACGGGATACGAGCTCATCCTCCCAAACAATAAAGCCTGTCAGCAGCATCAGGCACGGTGAAACCCTATAAGCCATCAGCACATTGGCCCCTGACCTCTGGGCTTGGATGCTTTCTATGACCCGTTGTACAAGTGACTCAAGAAAGAAGACCCAATTGTTAGATGTACTTCAGTGAGCAGAGGTGAGAAACCCTGCCTGATGTGGCGCTGATGAAATGATGTGCCGTCGTCATCTTATCCTTTATTTGCCGAGGTCATTGTATAGACCTTAGCTCACAGCGTGCTTACATTTTTATGCCACAGCCCTGTTCTTGTATCAACAGTTTGTTGGCACCGTGACAAAACTAGCAGAAAAGGTTGCTCATCATCCGCTGCAGTGCACATATTTACATAGCAGAGGGATCACATGGCAGTCATCATGCTGACATCAGAAATACATTAAAGTTACCTACTTGGTCCCCTTTGCAAACACGTTCTCTGTTTTCAATTGTACAGCAGATAAGACTTAGATACACTAAAAGTTTGGGGTCACCTAAAAATGTCCTTATCTTTAAATATCTCTTTTTTTTCAATGAAGAAATTATTAAAGTAATCAGGAATACATTGTTAATGTGGCAAATGACTAGTCTAGCTGCAAACGTTTGTTTTTTTAATGCAATATCTACATAGGTCAGGGTTCGACGACCCAAAATGTTCAAAGAGCAATATTGGCCCAAAAATACAAAAAACATAGCTGTCTGGAGCCGCAAAAATCTAAAAGCCTTTTATAATGCAACATAGACTGTCAATAAGTTGTATGCCTACTATTAAAATAATTTAAAAAAAATAGTGGAATCAATTTGATCATTTCTTCTTGCGGCCCATTAGAGTTCACGTACCTGCACAGCAGAGCAGGCTGTTTGATATCGGTCACGTCACACGACTCATCCATCAAAGGCAATTGAGAAAAAGCTGGAGCTGAATTGATGTCCTTGATTTGCTGTTCGGTGATATTGTTTGTGCGGAGAGGCATGTCTTTCATTTTCTGAATGATCTCGGTTTTGTTTTTGAAGTCCGATAAGGCACTCTGATATTTTAATGAATGAATCCTTCATCGGTGAATGGTTTTCCGCGATTTATTATCTCCGGGGCTGCAACAAAACTTGCAGCAGTAGTAGAGTTTGGAGATGCAATGCACTTCTTGAAACTGTTTTTTTCGGTCCTCAAATTTCTCCACCAGCACTGCAATTGCACTTTTCCTCTCAGTTGCAACTGGGTGATCGGCAGCAAATTTAGCATGCTTTAGCTGAAAATGTCGCTCCAAATTCCTTTTCTTGTTATTTGACAACTTCTCATTGCAAATCAAACATGCAGGCAATGCTTCAGCATTGGCAATGAAAGCAAATAGTTCAGTCCATTCTTTCTTAAACCCTCTGTTCTCAGCAGCAATCTTTCTCTTTTTGCCTTTTGGCTCCATGGCCCACTCATACACCTGTTTACAACTCACCTGTGCTGTCACAGGCTATGACGCAATTTTGCTATTTGGCGTCATTCTTAAATTCGGTATTTTTAATATATTTACAATGACATACATTTTTACAGCACAAGTATGGTTGTGTCGTGATTACCATCTAAAAAACATATTTAAAAAAACCAACAACAACCAAAAAAAACCCACATTTTTCAATTTTCACGCATCTTTGCAAAAACTCTAGGGAGCCGCTAGGGGCGTGCTAAAGAGCCGCATGCGGCTCTGGAGCCGCGGGTTGCCTACCCCTGACATAGGTGTACGTATAAAGGCCCATTTTCAGCAAACACCCATCCAGTAATCTAAAGGTCCATTGTTTGTTAATTGTGTTAGAAGGCTAATGGATGATTAGAAAGCCCTTGAAAACCTTTGAAAATCCTTGTGCAGTTTTGTTAGTTTTCATGGAAAACACTTAATTATCTGGGTGACCCCAAACCTTTGAACAGTCGTGTATGTTTATGTAAAAACCTTACAGGGATCATGCAGAATTGCCATTGCTTGGGAGTAATCTAAGGAATCATCGAAATGATATTTGAGCCACCTGCTTTGGATCAAGATGAATCACTTGCATACAAAATGATATGGGGCAGGCCATCTGTCAGTGTCGCATAACATTAATACACAATTAGGGGCATAGATACCACTTGGGGGGGGGGGGGAATGCAATGTTTTCATGAGACGCTGATACCCTAAAACTATAACTTTTAATATCCATTATTTGTCCAATACAAGATCCAACAGCTGTATCCCCAAGGAAATCTACTTTAATGAGGACTTTGACAATACAGTATGTTATCATTGAGGTTGGTTTCGAACAACACTGCATTTTAATGAAAGCTGTTACATGAGGCAACTTACAATAAGCTACATAATGATAATAATAATTCTATTGTAGTATGATACTATGCAATTCTACACCATTTAATGACAATTCTGAATATTTTCTCAGTCAGTTATATCAAATTGAAACTGATCGCAATAACAGGCAGAAAATTCTGATAATGTCTTGATCCCTTTTATGTGTATCTATACATTTATCTCTGAGTTCTTACATGCCACGCAGTGAATTCAAGATATTGATATTATAATGCTGTTATGATTACTATGAGTATCTAATTGAATACTTTCTGGAGAGAGGTCCCTGAAAATCTGGAGCTTTTTGAGGAAGAGTATGGAAGAGGACCTATGTCCCCAGTTATCTTAATAGACTAATTGATCTGCTATTGAAGAGGTGCATTCCTCTGAGCATCACTGAGACAGCCCGGCTCCAAACAGACAGGCATGTGTTATCCGACTGGGAAGTCAATGAGAGAATGAGAGAGTGAGACAAGGGGGGGGGGGGGGGGTAGTGGTGGTGGAGCGGTTGGACGGCACCAAACTGTCAGCGGATGGGTTCTCACTGGAGGAAGTTGGTTTGAGAAACCAAGCTAGACAAAGACACAGAAGAATCAATGTATGAGTACTTGGACGATGGAATATTCACTTCAATGTGTCCTTCACCTTGGTTCCCCTCCTTCCAGTATGCAGTGGAAAAATGTTTCATATAAAGCTGTCCCCTCTTGGTGGACAGTTTCTGTAGTCTTACTGTATAATATAAGTTCAATCAAACAGCCTAGCTTTGTTTGACATTCTAGTTTTAATGTGCAACAATATTTTATACATGCATACAGGACATATTGTTCAGTGTAAGTATGCATACCAGCAGAGAGGTCAAATTCAGGTCCAGAAAGTAAAACTCCCTGCCACAGTTTGACTTTAATCAGGTGCTTGGAATCAACTGAGCTGGGAGGTAAACGAGTTCTCAGGATGTGGCTTCTTTACTTGCCGCTTGATTAATATAACACTTCTAAATACAGGGGGGATAATTGCAATAACATAATCTGCCTCTTTTAATGGCACTGTTGTATAATGGTGGTAACAACCAGATAATTCATAAAATAATTGAAACCTCCGCTGCTTTCTCAGTGGAGTGAATATTATACCTAAGCTGTCCATTAAATACTGCTTTGCAAAAGTGATCATTTTTGACGAAATAGGTTATCCCAGTTTTGTTAATATTGAAAGTATACATTGAGGAATGAGCCACCATTTTACTTAATTGCCTCAGACGGTGCCACAATGGGAAGTCACTGGACTGTGGCAGGCCTGCATTGCAACACAAGACGAACAGAGGATGTATCTATTATGTAAGCCACACGGAGGTCGGCAACCTACGACAAGCAGATATATAGAGCTTGTGTGCAATTTAATCTTCACACAAAATAAAAGGAGGATGGACAAGAAGGCATCTCCACAAAAGAGCCAGAGGAATCAATGGTTGCGCTGGATGTGTCTTGTTTCTGAAGGAACCTGAGCATTTTCTTCTCAAGCCACCCAATGCCATCACACTGCGGCCGATTCCGCTCACTCCCTTGACACCTGTATAAATGGTATTTTGGTTTGAGACTGTAGATGCTGAAAAGCGATTGTGCAAAAGCAGCTGTGTCTCTCTTAGTCCTCCATTTCCTCGCCCTCATACTTTCACACTGTCTCCTTTTCTTGACTCCTTCATCCTTTTTCGTCCGCCCCCCTCAACGCACACATACACACTTTCTCTATTCCCCATCCATTCGTTGAGTCATTACTGGTCAGTGTCAGCACTTGAAAACTGTTGTGCTTGCTGTGCCGGTGTCATCACAAGTGGAATTAACCATTTTCCCTGCGTCTGATTGCAAGAGGCCAGCCTCATTCCACCACTCGCACACTCCATCGCAGTCCAATGACAGAAAAAGTGTACCCAGCTCTATTAAAACATGATTTAAAGTATGATTTAGCAGTAAAGGTTTTGGCAGGACACATTTAGATGGGGTGGCATTACTTTCCTCAGCCCAAAGCTTCTAAACAAGACTTTTCACATACCCAAATCTGTTTTCACCAGGTGACAGTTTAGTCTGGGATATGTTTGGAAAGGAATGAAAACACTGTTTTTGGTTAACCAGCATCATAGATAGATAGATTTAATTGATATTGTTGGTGCATACCAACAAGTTTGAATTGTTTTGAAATATTTAGAAGACGGTTGGTTTTTATTTTGTCTCGCAGTGTTTCTCAGTCACCTGGAATGGCAGCCAGTCATAAAAGTAATGGCATGATTTGATACGTTATGACAAAGGAGCTTACTATTAATACGAGTTTGGCACAGTTAAATTGAATGACATGAAATCAGTTTTCCTAGAGCTTCTGCTCAGCGTGGTCAGTCAGAGATGCACAGGGCCATCAATAAATTCAACCAGATTTGTCTTGATGTGAAGGGATGACACGCAAAACTATGCATGGGCCAACTCAGAGAAACACATCATAGTATGTAAGATGATAAATGTAATTCCTTGCAGGGAACAATAAATCATAATCGCAGGGGATTACATCTAAAATCTTGTATTTAGGCCTCCGGCGGGAGTAATCTGTTTTACTGATCTGCCCGGTACACTTCTTGATACATTTGATATTGCATGCGTCATATAATACAAATCTTGTTTTTTATGTATTCATTACTTGCGAGGAGATTATAAGATTTGCTGTGATCTGACCTGACCCCCTACTGTTTGTGGGCGACCTCAAAGTCAAAATCAGTACTTGGGCCTGGTTGATAATAATTATTAGCACTTCAACTCAGACTTTTGGAATGACTGCATCATAGATGTGGTACTTCTAGTGTGTGACAAAAAAAAGAAGAAAAAAAACCAGAAACACAAGGTTCTCTCAGTTAATGTATCATCATCTGAGTGGGTTTGGATTGGAGTTATTAGTGTATTTCACTTCGTTGCATGACCTCCTATTCCTTCTCAGATCATGAATCCTATTCATTACCCACTCCTTCTGGAGTGCCGCCTTTATAATATTACTCAATTTATATTCTGAAGCAGGCTCCGGGGAGAGCGATCAGCGCTCCGAAACAGCAACCCCCCTCCCCTCCCTCTAACCCAATCACAATATTTAAAGGGCAGCAAAGAGCTTTTTAATGCACGTCGTAGATAACCATTTAAAGTGGATTGCTTTGGTTTAATATGACCTTAACAGGCCAGCAGTCACATGTGAAGAATGAATAAGCTAATAGGAGAGACGACAAGGGGGAAGAATGAAATCAAAAAGCAGAATATGAGAAATTTGTTTCAATGCAAGCCGGCCTCTTGACGGCTACTGAGAGGAGCATGATGGAGACTCACAAGCGTGTGAATGAAACAGGACAGGCGATGAATGAAGCTCCTACTTACATTTCTTTTTCCCCTTTTTCCCAGAGTATGAACTGCTTTATCATGATAAAAGACAAGACAGGTATAAATGACACATTTACATTCTCCCATCAAAGACAAACCTGTCTCAGTCTGGATGAAAGCAGCCATGGATCTCAGTTTTCTCAGTCTTTTGTGCAGGGTCAAAAACAATTTAGCGGACAAATACATATGGGAGTCGGTTCGCATTTAAATTCAGAAGAATGTCGTACAAAGAAGTACACAATTTCTGGGGGGGTTACTAAGAAATCCACGTTAAAATATTATCCCCTAATACAAAATGTTTTGAACTAATATTATTTGTATTGTAGTATTGATTTTCCAAAATGTACAATTTATGTTGTATGCAACACTTTTAGGGCCACACTTAAATAGTGAAAAAGCAAAAACTACGAGATTAATTCGTAATCGTACAAATCGTGTTTTTAAGAAAAATTGTAATCTCGTGGGATTTTTTTTTTCTGAGTCCAATCAATTATACGTCGTTCTTGTGATTCTTCTAACCTTTTTAAAAATCAAATTTCATCTAAAATCATTGAATGAAGAGAGCAGAATTTAGAGAAAACAAACGTAAGAATCTCTTTTGCACACATGGATGAGCTTGAAAATGAACAAAATTAGTGATGAAAGAAAAAAGTTCAAACAACCACTTGCAAATATAACTAAAAATATATGACACCTAGAAGCATCTACATCACATCACCATATGAGAATACAGATTTAATTCTTGTGAAGGGGAATATTTTTCTTGGCCTTCAGTTGCAGCCATAAATTTGAGTCAGTTGGTTGCTGTGAACTTTAAAACATGCTGCAGTTTAGCAAATGGAGAACAAATTTTACAAAAATAGTATGTTTGTTAGCTTAATGTGTTCATTGCCACTAACATTTGAAGTTTACAGCAACGCAAAAACTGAAACTCAAAAGCAAGCCTGTACTCATATTTAACAAAACTATATACCTGACTTAAAGGTTCACTAATTTAATACCTACACACAATGTAAAATGGCAATAACAGCAATGGATATTTGAACACAACTGGTGCAGTGACACATGACGACCCACAATATAAATACTCATGTCCTCTTTATCCACTGTGGATAGCAACTATCATTAGTACATTGTCTTCTCTGTGTATTTTGTTATTAAGTGTAATGCTGACTGATGGTGGCCAATGCACCACAACACCAGAAGGAGCAGCACAATGCCCCTTAAATTATCACGATGCACGAACTGGTTAATTCTCAACATAAAAAATGCTGCCTGTTTTTTGAAAGTATAATACATAATGGTGCTAATTTTCTTATGAGCAAATCTGACAAAACAATGACAAAAACAAGCCAGTTTTATCAAACAGAAAAAAAAGAAATGACAGTGCATTACATTTTGTAATAAATCCAACTTCACTCTCAAGATAGAATGCTGTACAAAATACAATAGTCTGTGCATAACTCAGTATTTTAATCCTTGTTTACGACGACACCAACCAAGTGTAAATTTAGCTTACATGAATCAAATGGAAAATATAGTTTCTTGAATTTCCGTAACTTCTCCCCCGCTATTGATGACTGGAGGATGACAATTGTCGACGCGTGATGTTAGTACAGTGGAGCTGGAAGCAGATCATATTTTTTCAGATGCCCTTGACATTTGCACCGTAAATAACCAAATGCCTTATTTCATCTTAAATCTGTCTAAAGAAAAGATTTTCACAGAATGAAAAAGTGTTGCAACGCCGCCTCTTTCATTAGAATAAAGCACATGGACCACTCTAATTTGACAGACATCCGCACTGACAAGCCGGGAAATTTACTGTAAGCATACGTATATGTAATATACAGCATCATCACATGGGAAAAGGACACGTAAGCTTCACAAGACAATCTAAATGATTGAGTATTTTGCTCAGAGAAGTGAATTGGGGGCTAAATAAATGACCAGGGTGATTAGACAAAAACGCCGGTTCATAAAAGCTATTTGCATGGCTCTGATTAATGTCTCACCATAGATTGTATCGTCAGTCCCTGGTCAAAACTTGTGATTAGGAATTTAGTGCTTTGTCAATTTCTGTCTGTTTTCAAGATTTTAATTAGTAAATGAACCTCTCTTATAGACAGATGATTGATATGTCTCCCATCAATGTGAGTGAATAAGTGCCAGTGCTTTATGTGTATGTTAGCATAAGAACATTGCAGATGATGTATGACCGTTATCAGCCAAATGAAAAACAACCATTACATTAGTGTTTTCGAACGCAGTAGAGATGGAAGGGTCATTCCATCTAACCATTATTAAATCCTAATTGGACATATTACATACTGGTAACTTGTCAAAATGATGCCATTGGGGTTCAGTGGTTGCACAGGGCCCTTTGGAAACTGCATACATATAGAACTGGAATTACATTGTTTCCCAAAAATGAAAACCATCCCGAAAATGAAATTAAACGAAACAAAACAAAATCAAATGGCATTATATGTACTTTTCGAAAATAAAAAGAAAACTTTTTTGTTTCTTTAATTTATTTGCATTTTATTAAACCTACAAATGTGTCAGATCATTTTGCCGGACCATGTATTAGAGTTATAATATTACCGTATTTTCCGGACTATAAGTCGTGCCGGAGTACAAGTCGCACCAGCCATAAAATGCATTATAAAGGAGAAAAATACATATATATGTCGCACTGGAGTATAAGTAGCATTTTGGGGGAACATTTATTTGATAAAATCCAACACCAAGAACAGACATGTCATCTTGAAAGGCAATTTAAAATAAAAATAGAATAGAGGCAACAACAGGTTGAATAATTGTACGATATGCCAACGTTACATGACACATAAACAACGAACATTTGAACACCGCATTGTTTGCACAAAAGTATTTTGCTAGAGAGAGAGAGAGAGAGAGAGAGAGAGAGAGAGAGAGAGAGAGAGAGAGTAGGCAGACAGACAACTAGCCAGGTAGGTAGACGGCTATATGATAAATACAGTGCGACAGTTTGATGAAAAAGCAATTACACTGCACACTTACTACTATGTCTATACAACAGGGCCATGATGGAAGCTGAAATAGTGACAAATAAGAGCAAAAGTCTGTGAAACGCTGCCGTTCACACTTTCCCAGATTGCCGTAATTTGTATCAGTTTACCAGCAGAGGGACCAAACTGCATGCTGAAGGACAAGAGAGCCAGCAGAAACTGAAGACAACTGTAAAGATGAGAAGAAAGTGAGAGGATGCAAACTTGTGTGTGTCATCAGGGCAGGGAGTGCGGAAGGGACGGACGACGCAGGGGTCAAAGGTAGATCTATAGCAAAAGAAATGGGAATGCTACGTTTCTCTGGTCATGCTGAAATAATGCCCACAGGCCCAAGTTATTAACCTCTTTAAAACCCACAGAGCAGAGTAACGCGAGCCTCCAGTCAGACGTTGCTGTGGTCAAGTGTTGTTGTGGAGGCTAAGGATGCTGGTTCACGGAGGGTTCACCCATTACCCAGGCCCTGCAGCCAGCTGGGGGGCTAACCAGGATGATCAGCGCGAGCCACAGCCTGCACAGGCCCCAATGATTTTCACATCAAGGAGCCTGATGTACAGCTCCTCCGTCTACCAATCGCTCTCCCATATCGATCCCCCCTTAAATGAGCCTTCCCCGCTTTGTACCATGAGCAATAATTAAAAAAGCAGCGCATTGATTTTAACTAATATTATGAGAGATCAGGATGTGCACATGCTTACAAAACAGCAGCGGCGTTTCAGCGATACTGCCTGCAGCAGAAAAACAAAGCAAAAAAGAGAGACAAGGAGGGAGGAGCACTGATTGAATTCCGGGTAACAAAAGGATGCAAAGATACAAAAATCAAGCGTTGTCGAAGCCATTTGTTTGTCTTGTAAAACACACACAAGTCTTCCAAAGTCTGTCTTTCGGTAGCAATACAGCCTGTGGGTATGCTCAAATTCCTCCATGCACCATTTGTCGAATTTAAACTGGTTTTAAAAGGGAAATAAACATCAGTTGTGCCTCAAAGGTTTTAGGATTTAGTGCAACATATTTCCGGAAAGTCAAGTTTTCCACAGGAACTAACAACTGTTTGTTGCTTTTTTTAAATTTTCAATAATCCAATAGGTTCTTCCCTCTCTAACCACCTCAAACAGGCTGCGGATAAGGTAATAAAGAATAGGTTAAATAATATTTTAATAGTTATCAATTTGCATTTATAAGAACACGCTACAACCTGGCTGCAGTGGTCACTACTCCATACACAAAGACTAATGGCACATAACTGAGCCCTTTCGGCACTGTCAGTTTTGTGGAGTTCCATTTCTTGCTGCAATGACACTTTCAAAGATGCAAAGAGTCATAAAAAGCTTCACTCTGTTCCACTGTGCATTTGTGAGAATGTAAATTATCGTTGTGCGACATTAAAGCCTCGGTCATTGAGGATCAGCATATGCTGTGACAATGCGGTGAGTGTCACGCGTGGGAGGGGAGGGAGATCCCTGGTTGGTCTACAGCTGACAACACCGGCAGCCCCCAGTGGACACTTGGCTGTATTTGGCCACTGTGCCACTAACACTCAAGGCCATTAAATGGTCCTATAAAGTGACCAAAGCCCTGGTGGCATGTGGCTCTGCAGTTTCTTACACTTATGTGGTCCACAGGCATCCCATAATCCTTAGCATATGGTCTGCGTGTGTCGACAGGCATGAAATTACATCAAGGGCATTTTTTTTGATAACTGTCAATACACTCACAAAGACAGTCAGTCTGATTGACGCCAAAGTCAAGTGTGTGTGTGTGTGTGTGCGTGTGTGTGTGCGTGCGTGTGTGTGTGCGTGTGTGTGTGTGTGTGTGGTGGGGGAGTCGTCTGGGCGTGATGTTAGACCTGCAATGTCAGACAGATGCCAGTGTGAGGACCGATCCAGAGGGAGCCTGATCTTTATTGATATGAGTAAATTGATATTGATAAGGATTTAGATTGCTATGGATTGTTTTACGCAAGGAGTATAATAGAGGACTCCTCAAGAAGATTGTGTCCGTCTCTTATCATAACAGTATGATTGAGTCTTTTCTTCAAACATGTTTAGTGCAAATGCTTGTAAATGAATTTGGTAACTATGAAACAAAACTAAGTTTAACATTATTTTTGGTAAAGTCAAGTGAAAATATCAAAACCAGGTCACTTCATATACGTTTGCAATGTGTATCCTTCAAATGGGCATCTTCACATTATGCAACGTGTGTGCTATAGTGCCACCTAGTGATCACTGAATATGTGAATACTGGATTCAAACATTACCTCACAACTGTTGTTAAATTATGATTACATTCTAAATTTGATTAGAGACATGACATAGTTGTCATTTTTCAAAATGATATATTTTGTTTTCTGTGATATTTTGAGCACGTTTGGATGAAGGCAACATGAACTCCCATATATTCCTTTTTTATTTCATGTCTTGCGACATGAACTCCCATATATTCCTTTTTTATTTCATGTCTTTTTAAAATGTTAAATTATTTTTGTTCATTGTAGCATTAGAAATTGTCTTTGCTGTACATGATATTATTCTCCATGTACAATTCCAAAAAGTGCACCTCATGAAATGATGACATTTTGTCCTAAGCATGGTTGAAAGACAATTAATTTGCAATCATGGAATCACACGGAAATATCTAGTTGTCTTCATAAAGATATTATTCATCAGAGAGTATTGCCTATGTGATGCAAATCAATGACATACAATACAAATAGATATTTAACCTTAGTTTATTTTTAGCATTGGCATCAGGCTGAAACACATAAATCACATTTTGTTGAATTTCATATTTTGTTAAAATCTGTACTAATATGTGGATGTTATTTTTACAAATAATTGACAAACCTAAAGTGTTGAAAATGGTTTTCTTATGGTTTAATTTCCATTTTTGGGTTTCCCCAAAAGTAATCATTTTGAACATACAAGGATTTCGACCGACACCAGCGAGATGCAAAATAACCCCTGACCTCCTACTGCCCGCCAAAACCAACAAGTTGAAATAGATTGTAGCCATTCTAAGACTCTTAATGGCTTAGCAAAACTGTTTGTGGAGATATGTTTTTTTTAAATAACACTGAAGTATTGGTGATTTGTGTATGCAATGTAAATATAAAAAAAAATCCTAGTGGTATAACAAACTGCATCCTGGTCCAATTAGCTTCCATTAGCAGCTGCTAACAGGATCATGGTTGACAAACAAGTTCACATGAACACGTTTTCAGTCTTGCCCAATCTGACACACATCCAGTGCCCTTTTTTTAATAGCAGACATGCACAGCCTGTACTTTACAGATATCAGCTGTTATCCCGTCTAGCATCAGTCCCCAGGCACTATGCTAACAGCCTTCTCTACAAGCCAATTTACAAGGATTCCGGTCATGTTTACATTAGCCCTTTCTCAGTGCATGAAAAGAGCAGGGCGGCCCTGCCAGCGCCGCGCTGCAGAATAAAAATGAGCAAATATGAATAATTCAAATTTCCTTGTGGCTATTAACACATTTGCCTTGAATAAAGTGATAATAGGTTATCATCTGTGAAATGGAAATTTCATAACAGAGACATTGAGAGGAGCATCTCCGTTTACACCAGAGGAAATGAATTTCACAGCACATCTGCTCCACAAAGCCACGGTCCTCCAACGCTAAGTACGAGAAAATGTAGTCGTTCAGCTCTACCACCTTTCTAATTAGATTAGCATGCTTATTTGAAGGTGGGAATCCCGCATCGAGTCAAAGGAATTAGTGTTTCCTATTACAGATACCTAATATTTATAATAAAGAAATGATTTAGGCCATTAGAGAGGAGTTGAAAAACATTACTATTGAATAATGTTATCTGGATTTGATGTTGAATACTCCATTCTGTCTGCAAAAGGACAGTGTGTATGGCGAAGATTTTTACATGAAGCGATAGCAACCATGGAGGGCAGTTTAGACCTCACATTTTTACCTCAGTGCCCTTCTTTAAAAAGACTTAGCTTTAGGAACAATCCAAAGTTTAATGAAAAAAGGCTTTCTTCTTTTTCTTTGTTGGGAAAGATAAGTGGATGGAGCAAATCAATCTCGGAATTGAAAACTTCTGGTGAAAGGATAACAAAGTGACAGCAGTGTAAACAGTTATGATTTTGATGGCTATCATAATAAGGAGGCCAAGAGTGGAGCTGAGAGTGTCAAACCTCAGAGGGATTAAAGGACTTTGTGTTCTTAGCTCCCCCTTTTCATTTGTTTCTAACATTTTTTTTCTTCTTTTGTTTGTTTTGTTTTATTGTTTACTGGTGGACAGCTGTAAATGATAAGCGATTGAGGGCGCCTATCTGAAATGGGGATCAGCAATCCCCACGGTCCATGGCTACAAGACTCAAAGCAGCCGACTTCAGAGCACGCACAGTTCGGATGAAGAAGTAGAGAAACACTATCTTGCACCTTGAGGCCATTGCTTTCACCAGGTGGCCATCTGTTGGACTCCAAAGCAGGCATTAAATGTAAACTGATTGGATCAATCATTAAATTAATGGATCCAAAAGTCAGGTAGATCTCACAATTCCTTCTGAATCTAATGTTTACAATTTTTGGTGAACCTTTTGGGGCAGTCTGCACTGGAAAAAGCCATACATTGCTCAATTAAATAAGTACCGTAATTTTCGGACTATAAGTCGCACCGGAGTATAAGGCGCACCAGCCATAAAATGCCCAAAAAAGTGAAAAAAACCATATATATGTATATAAGTCGCTCCTGAGTATAAGTCGCCCCCCCACCCAAACTATGAAAAAAACCGCGACTTATAGTCCGAAAATTACGGTAAATCAATAAAATGACTCAAATTTGCTACAGCTAAATTATGTTAACAATGGAATCCTTGAATTTGAGTGCCGATCAAAAATAATACTTCTGCTTTGTGCGTGCATGCGTACAGAGTAATTGTAAAATTATAATGGACCACACCTGTATTGACTACTGCATCCTCCATTCCTTCTTTTGTGAAGTGATCCCTCGCCACTTCGCGCTTCACCTTTCATGAATGCGCTACTACGCGGATTCATATGTGACGGGAGAACGGCGTTTAAATACAGGCTGATAGCGCGTGCCTCTGAATAAGACAAGCGTGGGAAGCGTGGCGGCCAGCCTGTCACAAACAAGGCAGGACAACCATGTGCAACACCGACTGTTTATTTAGGGAATGCGAAAAAGGGAAAAGGGAGGCTCAAACGCCAGCAGAGCGGGTGGAATGACTTTGTATCCCTTCCCAGATGGATAGACATCAATTACTTTAGTTCTCATCTGTTCTTGAGTTTCTTAGGATTGTGGCATTTTTTTGCAGCTTTTTGAGATTTTTTGGCCAACTCAATTTTGTCAGACAGGTTCTATTTAGGTTATTTCTTGATTGAATAGGTCTGGAGGTAATCAGGCAATAATAAGGTCTGGCCAATGAAAATTAATTGAAAAATGTGATGAGCCACAGTCAATTCACAATTTACCAAGAGAGAAAGCATTTTTTTCACGCAGGGGCAAGAAGCTATGAAAGTTATTTGTTAGTTTTTATTTTTAGTGTACATATTTTTAGAATGTACACAAAAAGCATCAAAACATTAAGGCATAGTCATACTATGCTTGAATAGTATAAACACTAGCTGGTCACAAAGTACAAGTGATAAAAATGTTTTCCAATGCTAGTGTTATGTAGTATTTTCAAGATCAAGACACCAGCAGTTTGTAGTATCGTGTTTTCATTACAATTCCCCGCAACTCCTCTCAATCTTGCTCCATCCTTTTACAGATTAAGGTAGTTGTGTTGTAAGGTGCAGAATTAAGACCACATCGTCCTAAAGATATAGTCCAATTCACTGCTCTTAAATTTGTAATTCCACCTCCCCGCTGCTGCAAAGCCCTGCTTCTCCATCAAAACCGTTAAGGGCATTGAGGCCTGGAGTATCATCAACAATGACAGGTAAATATTTAGTCTCTCTAGTGCAAATAGACCTGCCAAGGTCAAATGGCTGTGTTGGTCCGTTGCAGGTTTAGCTATAATAGTCTGTGCATTTTCAGCAGAATCAAAACAATACATAAATACACGAATCAAAATAAGAACAGGGGACAGTTTTGTGAATCAATTTATGATTTAAAAAACAGACGACTGAATGAGATGTCACATATTGAATAAAATGGTAAAACTTATGACGGAGAAGATTTAAGCGTCCCTCGCCCCTTTATTTTATTTAATCTCCATCCAAAAGAAGGAGTATGTCACCATGGAATAAAACAATTGCATCTCTACAAAAAGGTCAAGTTAACCTTTTGTGGCTCATCAATTCATCACATCTTCGGCAACTGTCTCTCCCTCCAACGGATGGAATTCATAAAAAAAAAAAAATCATAATTGGAGTTTTTATCTTCCCTATTTTATCTACAAACAGCCTCTGTCAACAAAATCAAAATGTCATTTTTGTGAATGAAGTAAGTGCAACAACAGGGCTAGTCAGTCACACAGATGCTGCCGAAGATACAAAGTGTCGTCATGTGTCAACAAAAGACTTTACGGCTTTGAAGTGATAAATCATAAAAATATACTCTGTTCCTGAACATCTCAGATAAGGGCGTTAGGAATCAAAATAAATTTACTTGCTGTACACAAGGTCCCCAGTGTGACCTGCAGACTGGTGAGTATCAAACAATCTCAATCTGCAGGTACCGTAAATGGAGAAATGGATGAGTTTTGAGACATGGGAGATGGCATCCTCATACAACTACAGTCTGAGTGATGGAACTCATCTCAGCAGAAAAAAAAAACAATAATATGTTGTATGTGCTCTGACCAGGTTCTGAGCTGTGAATGGTTTTGACCTGGGACCTGGCAAATGTAATGTTAGTCGACAGCGAGTGACTAAACGCCCCTTGTAACTTTGCTTGGGGAGGGGGGTACGTGTTAAAATTTGCTACACTTGGTGAAAACACTCCCAGGAAGACACAGAAAAGGTCGGTTGATTGTTCACAAAATTAGTTGGAAAATAAATCAAGTCCAAACAATAAATCAATTTCATTTTGCATTTCATCTTACATTATTACCGTATTTCCCGGACTATAAGGCGCACCTAGAAACTTAAAATTTTCTCAAAAGCCGACAGTGCGCCTTATAGTCCGGTGCGCCTTACATATGGACCAAATTCCTAAATTTAAACTGGCCCGAAGCATTGTGTCATGAAGTCAATCATAAGTGACCCGCTGAAGACTATGAATCATGAATCAAAAAGACTATGGATAATTATTTTGTGATTATAAAGTAATTTGTTGTGTCTGAAGTTGAAATAAAAAAGATAAAATGGAGAATGATTTGATTTGGATAAAAAAATCTGACATGATGCATTAATGGTGCGCCTTACAGTCCGATGCGCCTTATATAAGGACGTTTTAAGATGGGCCATTCATTGAAGGTGCGCCTTATAGTCCGGTGCGCCTTGTCGTCCGGAAAATACGGTACTTTCGAGGACCACCTACAATACCGCCACAGACCACTAGAAAGCCGTGGACCACTGGTTGACAATCCAATATATAGTCCAGTCTTTGTTCACCTAGGCTGGGATGTCACAAAAACAAGTGTGACATTAAAATTTAAAAAAGTTTGTCAAGCCTGACTTAAGCCGACGTCAGCGATGCCACATTCATCACGGGTAAAGTGTCAGCATTAAATTATCCCTTCTAATATGACAACAACATTCGTCACCATGATTAGGCCTAGCCAAACAGAGACCGCTTAGATGCAGCCATCTCCTTCTCCCTATCGATCGCTGTTCCCTCCATTACTAACACAGAGGCTATCTGCATGACACGGGCGCACCGCGCATGTTGATGATGGTCTTGTCTGCTGGTATCATGAGGTTGAGAGAGAGAGCCAGAGCAAGAGAAGGAGGGAAAACAGGAGAAAAGAGGAGATAAAGAGGGACTGTACAGCGAGACTCTCCAGAGAGTGAAGGTATAATGAAGTGGTGGATAAGTTTAATACGAACAACAGAAGGGGCCGCTGCCGTAGTCAAGTGCTGTTAATATCTCCTCCTTTCCTTAAGCAAATCAAGTTATCTGGCAGTGCCTGTGTTTCGATAAGAAGTGGACGAGGTCCGTTGAGAACACCTTGATTTAGATGTTGTTTAAAGTGAATATCCACATTGCCCGCGTGCAAAGGATGTATGATGTGAATCTTCTTGTATGCCTGCTTGTTTTTTCACTCAGTGGAGTGAGTACAAAGAGTGATAACACCCGACCACAGCAATGTCATCTGGGTAAATCCCTCATTTCTGAGCCCTTCTTTCCAATGCCTCAAACATGCCAAAAGACATTACTTAAATAATGCCTGAAGGTGCATGGTGTCCCCTTTTGTTCAAATTGAAATGCATCAAATCCACTCTAATTCCACATTTCAATCTTTGCAAATTGCCCTCTGCTCTGAAATTTAACCAAAGGGGCCAACTTTGTTTTTAGACTCTTTTTTCCCTCTTTTGCTTTAACTTGGAATGAATTAAGGTGTAATTTTGTCTTCCTTGTCATTGCACTCGAGCATCACAGGCCATAGAAAACCTTTCAACTCGTCAAACTTTCAAAAGCTGAAAGCCTACCTCTTCGGGAAGTCTTTTTGTCATGGTATTCATGAGCAACGTTCCAATTAAAAACAATCTATGTGCCATTTGGACAATGGCATGATCCCCACAAATAGTCAAAGTGAAAGTGACCTAATTTTACTAAAGTAAATCCAAAACACAAATACTAAACAAAAATCCAAGATCACAAGTGTAAAAGTAACTGAGACTGTTTTCATCCAAAGTCACACATGACCAGGATGATGATCTGGTCACTGAGGTTCTCAAACTGTTGCCAACCCAAGACTGCATGGGTCAATCCAGTGGCTTGGAGCTCATAGGATATCAGATAAATTTCAACTGGTTGAGCACTTTCTCCAAGCTCTTGTGAAATGATGGAGATGGAAAGATAAAAACCCCTTGAGAGAAAGGAACCTTGTGAAATCATAATTGGATTGTGAAGGAAAACATTCCGCAGCGCTTAAAGGTGCCATCACATACCATGATAAGATGACTATGTTGTTTTCAATTGGAAAGATATTGAGCAAAGTTCTATGCAGAGAACATCGAAGAATAAGAAGGTACTATCTGTTTTCCTTCTTTTAAGTCCTTTATTACAAATCTCTCTGCCTGATCTACATCATTTTTCTTCTGTGTAGCTATCAAATCCCCCTACCCCCATGTGTATCGATCACCCTCTTCCTGGAGATCAATAGTGAGCCTTCTGAGGCTGGAACAAAAACTGTAATTACTCACAATGCTACAAATTCCTTGGCAATAACAACCTATTTCATTCACTAGTGCAAGAATAAAGGTATAGACATACAGGGGGAAACTTAGATATTTTCTGGCAAAAAAATAAAGTTATTTAAAATAATTTCATACTGCTATACATCTTTTTTTTAAATACTGTAAAACAAGTATTTCAGCAGCAAAACAACTTTGTATGGTGTGTCCTTCAGCTGTATTTGTCCTCTTTTCACCTGACCTTCACCATCATTGACATCTAGTATATGGAAAATGAGACAAAGGTCACTCTGACAAGAAAATCTAGTCCGAACCACAATTGGAAAAAATTAATTATTTTCTGGCATGAGACAAAAGGTGAGCAATAAAACCTCTCATGATACATAAGGGTGAGAAAGGATAACAAACAAGTGGGTGAGATTTGCTGCCTTTCAGCAACCCTCTTAAGTGGTAATGGGATAACCCTGGACACGTCAAGAGCCTATCAAACTGCCCCTCACATTCGACCCCTGGGTGAGACAGGAAGGGCCTGCTTTGTTTGTAGCAATTGGGTCCTGTGTGCAGGGCCGTAATGAAGTGACCTGAAATAATGGAAAGCCCTGGGCCCCACACAGATGATTTTTACTGGGATAAGAGCAGGGATCCTGATTCAGAGTCACAGTTCATTTCATTTTTCGGCTCTGATGAGATCTCCTTTGTTATCTGATAAAATTGAACAGCCATTACCGGCAGGGGCTCAGGCCGGCCAAGCGGTAAGGCGCTGCCGACTGCTCCTAACAGAAATCCTATACACTCCACTTTGTCAGCAGTTTTGAATTTATTGGTGCTGGAGGTTGAGCCACATGATGAGAATAATCTTGGCCCAACCGAGATTGACACTTTATTTCAGAAATCAATATTTACAATTTACTTCTTTCAAAGTTCATTCTAGGAGACGATTCCATATTATCCTTTCCAAATAAGATGATCATATCGCTCTCTATTCCTGGAATGGCCCTTCCAAAATGCGAATTTTTTGGTTTGGGGGGGAAAAAAAAAAATCAATGTCACTATTGTTGGCTTTAATCTGCCCTTTGATGACAGTAAATCTTTATCTTTTTATAGGCAAACGGCTGTGGGCCACTGACACCATTTCCTCCCAGAACAAAGCCCCCTCGCCCCATGTGGACGCGGGTAGATACATGGAGTCCTAATGTAGCTGGACATGCCACAGACGGGTCATTAATCAAACACTGTGACAGCCACCTCTTCCCCAATCCAAGCCCAACTTCAGACCCCAGACAAGCCCACTCAACTCCTTCCCCACAGGAGGCCATTCAACGAACAGCAGAGAGAGACGGGTGGAAGAGGATTGAATGAGGATTGGGAGGACAGGATTGAAAGCGATGAGGGGGGACACTTCCAAGCCAGGGTGTAAAGAGAGGAAGTAAACATGAGAAGGATTTACTGATGAGATATGTAATAATCATTGATGCTGTGGAAGATACACTGTGGTGGTTTGAATCTGAGCAGGTCAGTTTAACCAGCTCATCAGAAATCTAACATGAACAAAGTAATCCAAGCCATGGGTGCAATACGTTTATTGAGTCAGTAAAATCCGTTTCAATGATAAATTGAGTAACTTTCACACAAAAACAACAACTCTGCAAACAGTTGCATTTTGCTTTATGTTCAGACAGTCAAACTAAGAAAACACACTAGTTTTTCCGTTATACATATTTAACTACTTTTCAACATCAACAGGATGACAGCATTTTTCCATATTCAACACCTTTATTACATTGTTTAATGTCCAATCCATAATATATTTGGACACGTTGGAGGAAGTTTTGCTCAGATGATAACACATGACACATTCTGGTGGGTTTGATTGAGTTTTTCCTTCACAGACTGCTGCTCTACTCCACACTACCAAACTCAAAGCTGGATTGTGGTTAAGTGAAGAACATTTATGACAGAAAGTCATTACATTCCTACCACTAATAAATACAGTGTTCCCTTTTTTTGTTCAAAAACAACCCACCTATGAGGAACTGATCCGGTTCCTTTCTGTCTGTATGGAAATGATCTCCCTTGTTTTGGTAAAGGTTTTCTCAATGCAGTGCACTTGCACACTGGCACCTTCAATAATACAGTCAGGTTGAAATTCTTGTCTTTTTTTCATCCATGTTCCTGTATCTGACAGTACGTTTGGTTGTGGAGCCAGCTCCATAAGAACTTGTTTTTTCCTCACAGACTTTTCACTCTGCTGTTATATTGTCAATATATTTGAAAAGCGTGCGTGCATGCGTGCGTACCTTTCTCAAAGTGAAGTTTGTACCACAGGGGAGCGGATCCTAAAAAGGAGCCAGCGCCTGTCGTTCACTTTTAAGAGCCGTTTGTTGCGTAACGGACATCACTATCACTTACTCTTTTCACTCTGAGTTCGTGCCAGTGCAGGTTTGGTATTGATGTTAGTGCCAATGCTCAGTATGGTAAAACTTCTCAACACCTCTAAAGACCAGTTTGGCCTCATTTACAAAGACTGCAAATACAGTTCCCTGGCTTGTTGCCATTAAACAGTGGTTGGATGTTACCACCTGGGTCCCGTAATCACGACTCTTAGCTACTGATTCAATGGAAATATTTCTTCTGGAACAGCCAAAAGGTATGTAATTGGCACCAATTTTGGGAGTTCCATTTGGATAGAAGAAGAGATCAAAGTTCAACACGAGCCAGAATTTGTGGTGAGTTGAATAGAAAAGTAAATCAAAATTTGAGGGGAGTGCACATGGTGTATCAAAGTGTGCTTTTACACAAATAATTATTGTATGTAATGATTAAGTGCTGTTCCAGTGCAGCTCCTCCCTTGAAAATACTCCCTTTTGTCACAAACACAACATGAGTCGCCTGGCACATCAAACTAGCGCAACTGGTAATCTCGTATCAAGATACCAAACAAACCATTCTGGTCCATTTGATTGTAATTTACTCCCATATTGTGAAATGTTGGTTTACTGGTCATTGTTTTATTGAGCCAAAGAAAAGCGATAAGAAGAAACATTAACATTGATCATCACACGTGAACCCTCAGAGGTACAACATGATGCAGTTAAAGGAGAAATAACCAATCACAACTTGGGCTTCACTGAAAACCTTAACATGATTTGCAGCTAAGTTAGAGCCCGGTGTGCATGTGTGTTATCCAATTTTCAGTGTTCTTTGGGATTGAAGTGATGTTCCAAATCATCTTATGGGCACAACTAATGCAGTTTCAATTGATCACAGGTTTGAAGAAGGACCATTTTTCTCATTGTCTGCTCGGTGCCTGAGGACAGCATGGACTAAATGTATAAATATAGTATACATTTTGCAGAATATGAGCACAAGAATGAGTTTTTGTAAATACACAAAGAAGATTGTACGCTTCTCTCCATTTACAGAAAGCCCCTCTTCCAAGTATATAAAGCCCACTTCCCCGTAAATCCAGGCGGATCAAATAAAATACTGCACTCCTCTGTATTGACTGAGTGAAATGAAATAATCTATGATGCATGAACAAGCTCTAAATGAAATAATAATGTCCTTTGCGGTGAAAAACGAATTGCCGGTACAGTAATTGAGCAGATTTATTTCCACCCTCTAGAAAATAGAAGGAAAGTGGGGCAGTGGTAGACTGCTGAAAATTGCCCCGCTATTTTATTTAATCTCATATTGGAGGAATTATCGGCTGGTAATCTATTGTTAAACACCATTTAGGGTGATGGATTGAGACCGTCCAGCTCCCCTCTGCACGTAATCAATTCATATCCCATTAGCACGTATTATTTATGATTCTCATAATATCCCAGCGGGGACAAGGCTGCTTGAAAGCTGGCCCGGCTGGAGGCCTCAGCTGTTGCTCAAATGAAATGTGGCCTACTGTATCTTGTGGCTCAATATATGATATATTAATATTATTGGGATTCATTTATTGACTTATTTCTGGCCATTCCATAAAATAATAGCGATGATTGAGGATTATTGCTTCACTGCCCTTTAGCCCTCAAAGAAAAGGGAAAGAAAAAGTAAATGTTTGTTTTCCCCATTATAAGACAATCGATAAGACAAACATAAAAAGAAATCATTATCTACAATAATATGACATTATCAGAGTTTGGTATCCTATGGCTTTTGATTCTAAATGCAGTGTGTTGTACTGTAATTCACGAGACACTAATTTTCATCTTAAGCCTATGAATAAAACTGTCATGATATGCTGACCATTCAACTAAAAGTAATAGGTCGCATCAGTAACACCAGTTTCAATTTCCATGAACAGAGAATAACAGTAAGTATTCTACTCTAAGTATTCTCTATTAATTTTCAATAGAGCTCAGGACATCTGTCATGTGACTATTCCCTTTTACACAGTCACATTGGCAGTAATGTAGCACCAGTACGCCAATGACTAACAATGGAGCCTTGCGATACATCTAGCGTTTGTCCGTCAACATTCTGTCCAAGTGAATTCACATCTCACTTTGATGGAAAAGACCTAATGAGATACATTCACAAGCTGGGCAGGATATTGAATATTACGGATCAATTAAGCGCCAGCAATACTTTTTTCAACAATGACGGCAGATCGAGAGAAGGCCCCGGCCGAATCGGCATTACATCGGCATTATCTCCTGACTTTTATCTTCACAACCACTTTGTTTCCGTTTGGCGTGGTGCATTGTGGGATGCGTAACATCAACGTCCGGAGCTCTGTTAATGCCTTTAGGGCTTTAAAAACACATACTGTAGGTATGTGCAATGTTTGTGTTTTATTTGAGCGACCATAACAATTTTAGGGGCGATGTGTATAATGGGTCTTACAAGTAACATTAATGTAATAAAAAGCAAAGAGGTCTTCTGGAAAATGTGCTGATGATCTGCAAAAGCATGATTGCACAGGATGTTCGGATGGTCATACATTGTCAATATTGTACAACACCAATTGACACAACATGCAATCAAAAAGGAGGTATACCCAATAATTGTTGAAGTGTGCACCCACTAGACTAAACTATTTCTGAGTATCGCTGTGACATTTTAAAAATGAAAAAAGGCACATGGATTTTTTTTTTTTTTTTCCTCTAACACACTTGAGAAGTCTTAGGACTGAGATCTGTGATCAATATCCCGGACAGGAGCATGCTGAGCTGCATGAGCTTTTCCTCTGTTCACTGAGCCAGCACTGAAAAGGAAAAGTGTCATATTGTGATCTTTATCCAGTAATCGTCCTGACACAGAGTCAAGTGATATATATGTCTGCTCGTTTGCTCCGGGGCTCAATGGCTGTCCACAGAGTGTGGCGCAGCTAACATCTCCCCTTTGGAGGCCTGGCAATAGCTGGCAAAGAAAGAAAGCTCCGAGTGAAAGGAATAATGAGAAACGCCAATTATAGACGAGTTGTGTTCAATTGTAACAAAGCAGTCAAGAAATGGATGGATACTGATAATAAGTTTCAGGATCAGTCAATGTTTATTTCCTGCGTCCAAACAAAACAAGTTGTTCAGATAAGTAGATCCATGGGCTTGTTTGAAAGACAAAAAAACAGGCTTTGCCCATTTATTGTACGGAGAGGATTTAAAGCCATCTATTAATTTACATTTGTCATGGCTTGACTTCTTCAGGTTCTCACTATATCAGTCTTCGGGTGTAGTCACAATATTATGTCAGTTAACAAAACAATAACCAATGAGTGGCAAAAGTAAAAAGAATTTCAACTGCGGAGAAGATGGTGGGGTTGTTGAGAGAAGCCAATTGTGTACATCCCAATTCACCCCTTTGCAATGTATGTATGTCTTTATGAAAAGCACAGCCTGAAGCCACAGTTGAGTGCCAACGAATTACATGATGATGGCATGACACTAGCCTTAATTTGCAGAAGAAATTACATATAGAAAACTGAAAGTGTTCGGTATTGAACATATATTTATTCAAATGAACAGTTGGGAAATAGCTGAGAAAGGACAAGAGCAACAACAAAAATCAGTGTAACTGGCAAAACTGTGATTAGACCGCGTCACATCTTTGAAAATGTTTTACATTCAAATTCCATAAAAGGTAACTTTCCTACTAGGAACCAATTCATCCGATGCTGTTGGAAAATGCCTGCCTGTCAGAGTTTCCAATTAGTGTCAAGCTCTCAAAAACATTTTCTACTATTTTCATAGAGTGACTGAAAACAAAAGTAAATTAGTTCTCGTCTTTAAGCCGCCACTTCTCTTTGTCTATCTGAAGTTGATGTATTCACAGCACCACTTTATAGTCAAGAGAACAACTTCTGGGGATGTGGGATTTGTGTTTCTAAGAATTGAATGTTCTGGAAACACATTATCCCTTGGCAAAATAAAACATGTTTGTCAGAAGGTTTTCTAAGATAAGTGCACCAAGAAAATTTTGTAATTATCTCAACTAGAACCGGAAAGAAAACAACTTCATGCTCTTTCTTTTAACGCTCTAAATGAATTCACACTAAAAATATGTCATTATTCACACAATCAGTGAGCTTCCATTAGGTACCATGAGATACCTCTAATAATGTTTTCAAAGTATCCATCCATCCATCCATTCATCACTCGAATCGTTTATCTTCACGAGGGTCACGAGCTTGCTAGACCCTATCCCAGCTGACTTTGGGCAGTTAGCGGGGTATAGTATATTCCACCCAAAAGCACCCCTACACTTCTGAGGGGTACCACAATAATGTGCCACCACTGAGTGTTTCAAGTCTGACCTGGTACTCAGGCTCCCTCTTACATTCTAAAAATATGGTGTATAAATTTGCCATATATGTGGATACGATAAATTATTATTATTATTATTATTATTATTATTATTTTGTCTAGTCACCATGTACAAAAGACTCATGGACGGTAGGGTATCTGTGACTAAAGCATTTCATGATACAAAGCTGACATCTACTGGCCAGACACGGTATAGCGAGTATACAAAAAGTGCCCCTCCACTACCCCAAAAAATAATTTCACGCAGAAAATACAATCAAACTAAAACTGTTTTAGCCTCCCATCTTATATTTGACATTGGAAATGCACCGAAAGGAATTTAGCTGTGATATTGTAGTGTTCATTTTGTTTAAGCCAACACATTGAATAGGTCCCCTTATGCCAAAGTATCAAAATGTATCCACTTTGTGTGTTAAGATATTTAAAGCTGCCATGCATTGTATTGTACTGTTGCTTTCCATTACTCTTACATTTGAGAGGCAGCTGCTGAGTAATTCATAAAGCCCCATTACTCCTTATGCATTTTTAATTGACTATAGACATTGCCTTTATGCCATGACATAGAGCCATTTGAATGAATACCTACTATCCAATTATTAATAGCATGGACAGTCAGTAATACCTTCAAAAGACGCCATCACACAGCCACATTAAACACATTTTATGCAGCCATATTTTGTTTTATACCTTGATATATACTCATTACTGTTTTTATTCACAATAGATGGATACTTCGATTATCTTCTCCATCGAGAGGTCCAATGTCAATATTTTCCGTCGGTGCACAGAACTGTTGACTATGCGTACGATAACACTGTTTCACTTTTTGTCTTTTATTATCTTTTATTATCATTATTTATTATTTTTTATTATTTTATTAGGGATTTGGAAATCCAGTGCAGCGGTTTTCTTTTTCTACAATACTTGAAAAATATTATATTTTTTATATTAATATTATAGAAATTATTAATTTCCGACCACTGCATGTTAGAGTTAGTTTTATAAACATAATATGTTGTTTCAATTAATTATCATTTTTCTTATAAGCACTACATTTTTTGTTCATATTTTTTTAAAGTTTAGTTATTTGGTTAACTGTTGACTATAATAACATTGACATACACTTCCCCTACTCCCACCCATGGAGAGAGGTCCACCAATTTTGGTCACTAAAGTTCATTTTCTCTGTGCTCAGATACGATGTAGTAAGATTCATTTATACTTTTATAAAACACGAGTCGAACTAAAGGAATGGATGTCTGCCCTCATTTTCTCTAAAATGTTTTTCACAGAGTTTCCTTGATTGACTTTTGAGATGGAAGCCTCATTTCCACCAGACACCTGTCTCTTATCTCCTTCTTATCTGTCAGGATCGAAGCATGCAGACTCTTGAATTACCTGCCTATACAATGTCATTTATTTGTCCCCCAAGATAGTGTAACCCAACCTTGAAATCAGAGCCACCTAAACTGAATAAATGAAACCCTAATCAAAAATGCTGCTCTCCTTTGGATTGGTGTCAAAGAGGAAGGATGAGCCATCCTGATTTGATTTTCTTTCCAAACCACATGATGCATTCAGACAATTAAAATTTCAGCAAGTCTTTCGCTGATAGCCTGTGAGTGAGTGCCGTTGGGCCGAGACGTGGTTTTAGATTTCTTGTGGTTCCGCTGACACTCTGAGGGCAGGTTATTTATTTTGGCTTGCTTCCATGTCCGAGAAAACAGTGTTTCAACTCAGCATGTGTCTAGAGTCAGAGAGCAAGGTCAAAAGCTTAAAGGACCAGTGAAGAGACCCAGCTGACTATGACGGCAGGAACCCATTTTGGTGCACTCACTGGCCACAATGTTAGGTGCACCTGCACGACATTTAATCAGGGCCAATACAAGAACTACAAACACCACTGCAAATGAAGGAAATCTGAACGGTTTTACGGGTGCATTCGAGCGTATATGCCAGTCAAAACATTTTTACTCCACATTGGCCCCTCTATCCTGTACGATCCAAAAGTCTGTTTATTTTTCTTCAAAATGTTGCTATATTGGTTGTTTATATGGATTTGTAGAATAAATGCATCGCTGATTATTTAATTATTAATTTAGAAAAAAAATCTTCACCATTTGTTTTTTCAATACATTGCTTGAATCTTGTTTGAAGGAGCCTGCTGACCCAATTAAGTGTCCCAAATAATGTTTTAGCCACTAATCTTCTAAGTCGTTGTATCATAAATCATATTTTAACTCAGATATTTTTACTCTTTTTACTCTTAAGGAGTATATTTGTTGGTACAATGACAATCAAGTTACATTATGACTTGAAATACAAATCTAATTGTATGATACTACTATGGAGCATTTATACAGTATGTCACCCTTCAGAGTGAATAGATTCGGAATTGGCTGTGTGTGTGGACGTGTGCTTGTGTGTGTCAGTTGGAGTGTGCCTGTTGCATTACAATGACTGCTGAAATGCTCATATACTTGTGGAAGTTTTCACTGCCAAATTTGGAATACTGATTAAAGAGAATGAAGCAAAATGTGATTAGAATGGAGTCATCAAGTATAATCTGTTGCACTGCAACACTGCAAAGGGGATACTGCTGTCTTGGCCAATGGACAACCAGATAGGGAAGTGCAGCAGTCCATGACACCCTTTTACCCGCAGGGGTCCATCCAGAATAAGAGTGACAACAAGGATGAGGTCATCAAAATAGGCCTTGGCATGATGTGGTTGAGTGCAATGCCCAGCTGGGGGAGAATTGCCGATTTAGTGAGCAGTGAAGCCTGACAACTCCACTACAGGCAATGCATAATTCCATGCACATAGAGCGAAAGGATATGAGTTGGAAAAAGGGTGTTGGAAAAAAATATATGGTTCCACCATAAATAATGAAACACAAATGACATTCTATACCTTCTGGCGTACTTTGCAAGGCCATTTTGCTTTTCTTATTACACTCCATTGGTTTTGTTTCTCATTGAATTTTAATCTAAAAAAAAACAAAGCCCCTCTTCAAAAGCAAGTCAACAAGAAATAACTAAATGAGCACTCCTTAAGGATTAAAGACTACTTTCTTTAAAGGACTTTGGCTAGCTCTGCTTAAAAAAATTCAACTGCTATATTTATTTTATGTCAATTTTCCCATGGCTAAGTAATTGTGTTTAATATATAATATCTAAACAAACTCTAAATACTAACTGGCTGACAAGACCCGAATAAGAATAGACTACAATTATATTTTTAGGGTTAGTGTATTTTATAGGTGTATGTGGTGTTGTGGGACATAAGACTTGCAAGAAGGCAGCATGGGTTCAGCTCCAACTCAGTGATGGTAATGGTTGTCTTTCACGACATGTAACTGGTTACCAGTCCAGGGTGTCATCTGACTTTAATTACCCGTTATGCATGTTTTTCAAATGTGGACGCCGTACCAAGAGAAGATCCCACACAGGCATTGGGAGAATATGCAAATTCCATACAGGAAGGCCAGAGCCCCAATTTTATGCCATGACCTCTGAACTGTGAGGTGCAGTTGGCTATTATGCTGCCATTCCAGTGTATTCTTTTAAATTGGTTATTTGTCACGAAAAGGTATGGGTATATTTTTTCAAATAACTTAATAATATTTTTTAAAACAGTTTTAGGTTATGGATTAATAATGTAGTGCAGAGCATGCATGCAATATGTACATTAATGAGACACTGAAATGTGAATGTTTTATGTTTTCAAAGATTTCTTTTGAAACCTACCCAAATGTAATTCCAATAGCAGTCAGTTTTTCAACTCAGTTGTGGAACAATGTAATTTAATTTCAGTTACAATGCTGCCATCTAGTGGGTGCCTCTTCACACTAAAAAAAATAGCTGTAATGCATGTAAGTTTCAAAATTTGTGAATCATGGACAGTGCTGGTGACTCATGATCCATCCATCCGTCCATCCGTCCGTCCATCCATCTATCCATCCATCCATCTGCCCGTCCGTCCGTCTGTCCAACCTCTTATCAGTTTTTGATAAACTAATACCTCTATAATACTTTCTATCTCTCTTGCTGTTTCTGTCTCTTTCTCTCTCTTTCTCTTTGGCCCTTCTTTCAAACACAACATAAATAGAATTATGTGCATGGGTTAAAAATGAAAAGGAAGAAGCAAATATTATGAAATATATTACTTATATTGAGCATTTTACAACAGTAGGATAACAATGATACAACAACGAAGACAATGAAAAGTTAATTTAAATACAAATTAATGACAATAACTTGTATACAGTAGACACCAGGAAGCAATAGAACAATATGTCAATCTAATGTTGGGAAGTCTGTGGTCCTATGTACCTATAGCTCTACAGTGGTGCTGATGAAAAATTATGTCCCCTTCATCGATGATAGCTTTCCCATCCTTGCGCTATATTTCGCAGCACAAAATAAAAATTGGTGTATGTTTAGAAGAAAAATTGTTAACCTATGTTTAAAATCCTTTGAGAGTGCCTACTTCGACAGCAGAGGTCACCTTTTCTCTCAAAAATGTGTTGTATGGGTCATAAAGTGATGAAAAGAAACACGGATATCAAGTGCAGCTCAAATGAGTGTATTCTTCAAAAAAACCTTGAACAGAGTTATGTCAAGATTTTTTATATACTGTTTTAAGTGTTTAAAGAAACCTAACACATAACGTACACAAAACAAAACATAAAAACGCACCTCAGCCAGAATTGAACAAAAGCGACCTCCCTGGTGTCTGTTGACTAAATTGTGTGCCAGAGTCTCATGAAAAGCATTAGGTTTTGAAAAAATCGCAAACTAGAAACATGTTTTCCCCCCAATCATTAGCTTGAACAAACCTGATTGAATCTGATCACAGGACCATCACAACCAAAGGTCCAACCAAGGATGGAGCATGTACACACACAAATCAAACTTGTGCAGAACAATATGGCGAGTGTGTTTTTCTGTAAAGGTGAAATCTGACCAGACTTTGCACTTCACCTCCATCCTACTTGCAGTCACTAACCAAGACAAGACTGCGGGAAGTACTCACTAGTAGAGATTTGATGTGGAAATATTTAGATGTCAGCATGTAGCACCAAAGGAAGTTAACATCTGGTTTTGTTTTCCATTTCTGTACTGTGAGGGTTAGGGTACTGTTGTGTTTGAAAACAACAATCAGATGCTTCTGGTTTTGGTCAGGCATACATAAAATATCAGAAGCAGAACAATGTTTCATTGAACTGAAATAATACCAGTGACCATTGTGTCACCTCCTCTATTGGGAAACAGCAAATTCATATATATTGAGGTCATTCCAGAATTGCGGTACCATTTTGTCACCAACATTTATTCAAAACAGACCTCTTATTTAATTTTTTTTTTATTCCTCAAGAAAATAGGGAATAAACTATCATATAATTTGATTTGAAGCCACCAAATAGATTTTTAATATTTTATTTGTTAGTGCATATTTTGCTGTGGCTGTTATTCAGGCAATTACGATTTTTTTTAAAAAATACTAAATTGTATAATTATGAATATATTTTATTTGCAAACTAATCTAATTGTAGGATTACTACTCAGATTACAGTAGCAGCGTTGTGAATAACAGGGTTGCAAATCAATGCTAACATTAAAAGTTTTTGCTGAATGAGGGCCCTCCTAGCTCTGGGTGAGAGGACACTGATCGAGGTGATTAAAAACATCCTCTGTGGCAAGGTCAAGGTGGTGGATGAGACTCACCTGGAGTTTCTAAAGGCTCTGAATGTTGCAGGACTATCTGTGTTGACACACCTCTACAACATTGGGGACAGTGCCTCTGGATTGGCAGACTGGGATGGTGGTCCGTCCCCCTTTTTAACAAGGGGGGCTCGTGGGTTCTGGTAAGGTCTATTTAGGGGTATTAGAGAGAAGGGTCTGTCAGGAAGTTGCATCTTAGACTCAAGAGGAGCAGGTCAGTCAACGTTCCCTCACCTTTGGTCATGAGCTGTGGGTCATGATCGAAAGAACAAGATCCTGGATGAGTTGTGAAAGTGAAACATAATCAGTTTTACACATTTTGGTGTAGAGCGCTGAATAATTATAGCATTTCCCGACGTCATTTAGTATAGACTGCCACGCTAACTAAATCTTGGATGGACACTTAAGTAGATACAGTAATCCCTCGTTTATCGCGGATAATTGGTTCCAAAAACCTCCCGCGATAAGTGAAATCTGCAAAGTACGATCACCAACAAGAAGTACTGGGCAGGCTAACGAGTTAGCGGAAAGATGCTTATTCCCGATCGTGCTAACACGCGTAAATGGACTTCTAAAGGAATGTAAACAAACATTTGGAGCAATAGGACATTGTCCTAAAGGTTAGACACGTTTCCTCAATTTAGAAGTTTTATTTTGATTTTTAAATGTTTTTTTCAATTTGGAAAAAAAAATCCGCGATGTAGTGAAGCCGCGATAAACGAAACGCGAAGTAGCGAGGGATCATTGTGGTTCTGTTCGTTTGTAGTCAAGGCAACATCGACAGCGCGTCTGTTGGTCACATGCTCTAGTCCACATCCAATCACGTTCTTCATTTTGTGTGACGTAAGAGATTCAAACTTGGCAACTTGGCAACAACGTTTCTGTCCTCGTCCGGACTTCGGAGTCTTATCAGTCATGTTAATCGTCTAAAAGTAATTTATTCTAATGTTTTTGGACCAATAAAGTTTATATCTGTTTCGTGGGATGGAGGGAAGAGTTATCGGGCCAGGGCCGTACAGGGCGACGAAGCTGGTGAGTAATGTTATGAAATCCAAAGAAGAGATAGTTTAGTGTGTTTAAGTGTTATTAACTTTCGAGTCCGATGTAGTTGTTTTAAATGTGGATATTAAACAACGAGATAACGCACTCCCTATTTAAATGTAATTCATAGGTTGGTTGGTTTATTTCGGCTTTTTACATTGTCACCATACAAGTTCATTGCATGCACTGCTAACACGACTTGCTAATATGGGAAACGGGATGAAGCACTTCTGCTTATGAGGGATTTAGATCGCCTCACGCAATAATATACACTTAACATTACATGTGAAATAATTGGGTAACGAAATTATTGTAATGTGTTTACTTGCGTTAGTAACCAAAGGACCTATTATTTTTGTTTATAGCCAATTTAAAGAGTTTGGAATGCACTGGTTTGCCAAAACTAAATTAATCTGAAACCCACTTAAACGTTGTTAGTTACAATTTTGCCACTCTTTTCTTAAACAAGTTGAGGCACGTTTGCATCAAGTTGCATAAATAAGGGAAAGGCTGCAAAATTTGTTGATTTCTCCAAATTTCTTCTGAAAGGCATTTGTCACCCCATACAGTGTAGTGTACATCACTCTGTAGTATTTATTGTTGTAACCCTGCTTCCTTACATTTATGTGGCTGTTAGATTTTTTTCCCAATCAGATTTGAACAGACTTTCATCCGTGTGCTACCAAGTCCATCTCATCTTCCCAAGACCTTCTGAATCAGTTCTGTGGAGGGTGCTTCATGGGGCTAGGCAATATAAAGAACATTTCCTATAGTGCACTGTATTTGCAGTATCGTACCACAAAAGAAAGCAGTGCAGGTATCAAAATCAGCATACTTACACATGGACCACACAAGTTGCACAGCTACACAATCTCTGCAGCAAAATTAAGTTATACAAGGGTTACATAATGACAGGTACTGCCACAATCTATCAATGGGGGGGCCAAAATTCATTTATAGTAGTCTGCCAACAATGAATGTGTTTGTGGGCAACACTACATTTGTTGTGTCTCAATTCGCGGATTGGCAAATTTTGACATTGCGGCTGTTCACAAAATTTTAAAAAATACATTATATTGCTGAAAGTATACGGTCACCTGCCTTGACTTGCATATAAATTTAAGTGACATCCCAGTCTTGGTCCACCTTTGCAGATCTAGCTTCAACTTTCCTGTGCTGGCTGTCCTCAAAGTTTATGGGTGTCTTTATGGTCATAGTTTGACTTATTTGTATTTTTAAAATAAAGAAATTCCTCATTCGTGTGGTACTTCCTGTTTTACAGTGGAATGAAACTATTCAACTCTTCCGTGGAGGCATGCCGTTAAGAAGACACTGGATACATTTCCGCTACTATGATTGCACTTTCTCAGGATCCGAGGCTGTGGATTATCTCCATCAGCTTCTCCGGCACAACTGCAACTTTGGGCCAGAGGTGACTCGCTACCAGACTTTACAGCTGCTCAAGAAGTTCCTCAAGGCCCATGTCATTGAAGATATTAAGGGACGCCATGGTACTGAGGATTTTCAAGATAACGGTCATTTGTACAGGTAAATATATATATTTTTCACAGCTAAGGCAATGTGCGAGGATGGACTGGTTACTGAAGTAGAGAGACAGTGGTTGGCTTCGTAAGGACCCTGAATTAGCCTTGAGCAAGGCATCGAGTCATGGGTGCAACGTCTGTGCAGTTTTGTGTGCATATTGCATCAAAAATGTTCAATTATTTCTAAGCTCACTGGTATGACGAAAATTCATACAAAGTGGAAAGAAAATAGTCTCCTTTCTTTCAAATGTTTGTCTTTTTCCCTTATCTTTTTCTTACAATATTTATCCAAACTTTTGCTAGTGATGCCCTAGCTACAGTGTGAATATCGTAATTTTATTGTCAATCATGGACCATTATGATCATTAGAAGGAAAAAATGTGTCATTGTTTGGTGAAGTGTATAAATTATTTCTCGATCACATGCATTGAGGCTGTTCAATTGATGGAAACTTTGTGATGGATGATTAAACTACACAATTTTGTGTGTGTGATACCACGTCACTGAGCTCACTGATGTCTCCCTTTGTTTTAGATTCCCCGCTTTATCTCCCCTTAAGTCTTTGCCATCGAGATCTCTGTCTCGAAACAGAACTGACTTGCCAAGACTCATCCGCTGGGATGACTATGAGGAATTACCACAGCAGGAGAACGTGCCCCCTGTGAAGTCCACTATTATGGTGAGACAGTAACTATTGTGCACACTCAATTAAAGTTATTTCTGGATGTGTATGGGACATCATAGGTCAAAGATCAATATACAGTGGTGTAAAAAAAAGATTTTTCCCTCCTGTCGAATTCTTTTTTTTTTTTGTAGTTTCCACACTTCAGATCTTCAAATGGAAATATCAAAGATAACTCAACTAAACATAAAATAATGTTTTAAATTGTTATTAAATTATTTATTTTTTTATAATGTTATGTCATATTTGTTATCTATAGCATTTTGTTCCAGCTGTGGTTGTGTCCCATAAATAAATTAAGAAATAAAAAAGTATAGGATTTATTTATTCCTTCATTTATTCATGGAACACTTCATTTACTCATTTTTTTTTGCAGAGCAATGTTGAATAATCTGTATTAACTACATTAAGTGAATGTAGCAATGTGTTCGAACTTGAAAAAAGTGTTTACATATTTGTCCTGCTTGACAGACTTCTGACTTTTGGAACAAAAGGCACAGCGTAGCAATTGGTGATGTGCATGAATGCAAACTCATTCGCAGAAAAGATATTACTCCGAAGCAAGTAGACAACACCTGGAAATCAATGACAGCTTCACAGTATGTACAAAATCTCTCCAATGTTGGTGTTCCGTGCTGTTATATTGTTTGATGTAGTCTAAGTATTATTTAACTTCCAGTTTGCAGCGAGTGCTGGGTTTAACGACGTTGGATGGTGTATTAAATCCAGCACACGTGAAAGGCAAATATATAGTTCACAACGTCTTCAACATCAATAAGTCGGGCATAGTTGTGTTGGAGAACAACGAAGGTAATGGCACGATACTTACACATAGTCTGTTTCTGGTAAAATATCTGACTGCTATCTTATTTTCTCTTTGCAGACGACATGCCCTACTGGGTGGTGTCAGCAATGAAATGTTTGGCCAACTGTAAGTAATCTCGTATGCAATGTTTTACTGTTAAAAAAGAAAAAAAAAAACGGGTTACTAAATTGACACCCCAAGTACATTTGTGTGAGTGATGTATAGAAAATCGACTATTATGAGACAGACATTTCTGCATTTTACTTTCATGCGCTGAGAGACTGAGACCCTTCGATTTCACAACATTTACGCACCAATGCAAAATGTGACGTCCCTGAAAGCATCGTTGAATGAGTTTGGTGTGGACGAACCTGACTGATAACTATTACTTGTGTACTCAAACATCTGTCTGCACCGCAATCCCAATCCTTACTAAAATTGGATATGTTTCTCCACGGCCCATGTACCCTTCCTTCACAACAGAGCCTCTCAAATCTTTACACCATGTCCAAGAACAGTTGGCTTAAGTGTTCATTAAAAATATACACTCTACCTTCTGCTTCCTTTCTATTCACCTGCGACTCCCTCGACTAATCCCAAATCACACTCCGTGACCTTCATGACCTCCCAGACACAAGATTACAGAACTCATGACCAATCTGTTCAACACAACTGCCATCTTGAAACAATATTCAGTTACTATTTCACATACCACCAGAGAGAACCCTGCCTACCATCAGTATACCACAATTTGAAAATTTGTGTCTACGTTTTGAAAATGTATTTGTTTTTGTTTTTTTGTTATCCTGCCATTTGTGGCCTATAGGTTTATAATGTCAAAGTTACTGATGTGACAAACAGTTGATGTTTTTAATACATTAGTACTTTTATGTACTGTATTTTACACCGGTCAATTCAGTGTGTCGAGAATTTCAAAAACAATTGTCTTTTTCTGTTACAGGGCCTAATGGCAATGACGCCAAACAACCAGTTTACCCAGGATTTGAGAGGGATATCCTGAAAACAGTAGCCGACTACTATCAGCGACTCAAAGAACCACTTCTGACTTTCCATCTTTATGAAGTGTTTGTCAACATTCTCAGTGAGCTTTTTAAATCCTGAGTCGTTTTTGTGTGTACCTCCACACTGAAAACTTTGATACATTTTATCTTTCTTACCTGCCCAGGTCTGCTACAGGAGCAAGACATGGCCACCGAGGCTCTTCAACTCAGCACTCTTTTGCTTCCGCCACCCAATCGACGGCATCTTCAGCTATTGCTGAGACTCATGGCACGGGTATCCCAGAACCCTCATCTGCCACTACTCAATGACACTATTGCCACCCGCACACTGGTATGGATTTGTTAGCAGTTATTTATTTCATGTGTTTGACTAATCAATGTATATATGCGTAATCAATTATTATTATATAAATTATATAATAGAGATGCACTAAGATTAAAACCGAAAATTAGAAAATGAATGGTGAAACACTGAAATTATAATTCTTGGTTTGTGACACGAAGCAATTGCGCGATATCCCTAGATGCAACCTTCAGGAAATGATGCCAACAAGGGACGATCATCTCATTTCTGCAAACATTTTTCCCGCCCCGCTCATCTGACAAACGTCTTGTCTCATCAGTGTTATTTCTGTTAGGAACTTCAGCTACGTGTTGGACCTTGACTGCAATCTTCTGTCACATTTCTTTTCACTTTCTAGCTGACTGGCTATCAGTTGCTGGCTCAATTTGATTTATTTTAATGATGTTACATTTGATGTTGAGATCCCTCATAGACGTAATGCAAGCACTAGTGCAGCTAATTCATTTCCTGTGCTCGCCCCTGCCTAGATGGTACAAATGTTCTCGCAATGCGTTTTGGGCTCCCCGGATGAGATGGACTTGGATGAGCTGCTTGCCTCCAAATTGGTTACTTTCATGATGGAGCACCACAACACCATCTTCCAAGTCCCTGACAAGCTGCGCCACCAAGTTGAGGATCATCTTTCCCACTTCCGAAGAGTTCAGGTCTGCTTTCACACTGAGACACCGTGAGACTGTTTTGGTAACGTGATGACTCAAACACTAACAAAATATGCCTTCTTTTAGTGTTTACACATACCCATGATCAAGGTGTTATTTCAATTCAAGGGATAAATATATGATTTTGCATACAAGATTTGACCATCAAAGGCAAACATTTTGTGAAGTTCATAACATACACAGGCATGATTTCTATTCGCTTTTGTTTTTTTCCCACCAGATCAAATATGCAGGTTCTGATACAGACTTCAGCACATCTCCAGCATTTTATAAACAGATTGCCAGGGTGGATTCAGATCAGCCAAAGTTGATTGGTACCCAGACTCCCCTGCAGGAATTACTGGAAGGCCTGATCTCTGACAAAGATCTTCCCGCCAAGGACAAGAAGAGAAGACTAAAACAGGTATGTCTTCATGTGAATGAAAAGCATCAAATATGCCAGTTTAGATCACGCTACATCCTTCTACGTATTTGACTAATACACCTGCTTTTATTTCAGTTCCAAAAGTCTTATCCCGAAATCTATCGCAATCGATTCCCCGCGGAAGAAAGTAGAGCTGTTGAGAAAAACTCTCGCTTCAAACCTCCCCTCATGTTTTTCAACCTCAAAAAAACATCAAACCCTTTTCAGAGGAGCTGGAGTTTTAGGGCATAAACTGTTAATCTTCAATAATGGAACACCCAGTCCTCCCCACTCACGTCATCACTACGAACTCCCATCTTTACCGCAAACACAACAGATTAGCAAACAAACTTAACATAAACGACCACCACTGGCCCTGGTTTTGTTAAGCATGATGTGAAGTGTATGTTACATTCTTGACACCACAGAATGCTCGTTAAACAAAATAGTAGGTTTCACAAACCTTCAAAGAAAGGTTGACAAAAAGTTTGAAAAAAGTTACACTTTCCAAAAACAATTTGTTCATTATGTTATGTCAATTGAATTTATTATGAGCCAGTCGGATCAACAAATCGGCAAGTGCTGGTGCAAAAGATTCAAATACTTTGTGCTAGCTTGAGGAGCAGCTACTAGGTGTAGAGGGGCAAAACTGCCCAAGGAGGAATAGATTTGACCTTCAAACTTTTTTTTCTTTTTGCTTGTACTTGAAATATAGTTAGGTTGTAATAACTAAACAGAATACAGTTTAACTGTAGTGGTTTAGAGAGGATCCAAATTAAACGGAATAAAGACTGATGAAACTACTAACCATCCTGAAAATAGCAAATAATAGTGACAAAATATTATACGTTTACAATTCAATAGCACTAAAAGAACCACTGCTGTTTGTTCCTATGAATTCAAATAGTTGAGTACCTGTTAAGATGTACTGTAATGTAAATTAAAATTGTACTCAAATGAGTTGTAAGCATTTCAAAAATATCAGTGTTACTGGATCTAAACACCATTGAATGTCAAAATCAAAATGTTAAATTACAGTTACATTCAGTTAGCAAACTATACTGTATGAATTTGTTTCACTGACATTCGCTGATATAATTTTGTATGTTTAATTTGTCTTGCAAATTATTTTTTTAGCTGCTAGCGTTTGCTGTGAAAGTGTGTTTCGGATGATAAATGTTAGTAGAAATAATGACATTCATACATTCCAGAAATTACAGTTGAATATCACAAATGTTCACCCTTTCCCCTAAAACAAACTTAAAATCGTATTTAATGCGCACTCTCAATTGTGTTTTTCTTTTTTTATACACATACATAAATACATACGGGACATACTGTGCAGACTTTCTTAATTGGTACATAGATATTTCAATGTTTCTGTAAAGTATTTTTAACACTGCTGTGTAGTTAGTCATGGTCACTTAAAGTTTGAAGAGATGTTTTATTTTTATAAATGCTATTATTCTTGGTTAATACCCTCAAATCATTGAAATAATACTGGAAACAATTGTTATACTTGAACTTTGACTTTGCTGGAAAGTGAAACATTCAGTGTGTATTTGATGTAGATTTATTCTACAAATCTTACATGTTATTAGTCCTCTGATATCCCAAATTTGAGATTGGGGGCATTATTTTCCGCTGTATGATCAGAGCATGATTATGACCAGATTTCTTTAAAAATAAAATAAATTGCACTGCAAGATCAAAACAAATACAGTTCTAATGTCTCTTGCTGTGTATGTGTACCGTGTTTAGATTGTATGTACAATAATTCAATTATATCAAGAATATGTTTTTGAACATACCATATTTTGTAGGGATTGCATCCAAATGGTATTAGACTGTATAGGTCAGCCTTTTATATATGAACTCCTCAAGATCCAGAAAGATAAGTTGTGATATTTGGCACCAAAATGTCAACTGCAGACCCTTTTACGTAACTGTCAATTGTACAAGGGGTGATAAAGATGACAGAATGTCACATTTTATAGACGTCTACCAGTACCTAGAGTTTGAAAAAAAAGGAAGAAGGCATACTTAGTACATTCCAGTACAATATTTAATGTCTATCTAACATTGTATAAAAAGAAATGATTCAGTATGTAAAATTCAGATATGTATTTACAATATGTAGGATAATGAAATGATAGCTTACACAATGAAGTGTTTCAATGTAATTAAGAATACTAGTTTCTGAATTCTGAGAAAACCCGAGGAGCCGCAACCCTGTTCATGTCATGCCGCGGGATATGCAAATGCAGAAGCAAATAGCCCATTGCATGATGGAAAGAAAATGCTGGATGTTAATCATGCACTGCAGCAACAATATAACCATAAAAATACGAATAAACAATTTTACTTAATTTTTAAACAGAAAGTGAATGTAGGTCAAATTTTTGAAACTTTTTTTTTATTTTACTCACACATGCACAAGTCAATACCCTGTGGCATTATGGGATTTTTTTTTCTCATTTGTGGTCTTTAGCTCCAAGTGAGTTGAATCTTCACAATTTTTCAATAAAAATCTTTTTTCCTTTTATATTTTAAGATAATTTACAATTCCAAAATGATTGGTGTTCCGAGCTGAATGCATGTGTAGTTTTCAATATCCTTCTAGCACCCTGTATAATGTTGAGTTTCTTGGGCTGCATTCAGTCAACACATGTAGCATTGATTGTCAGAACAAGTTTTATTTTTGTTTTGTTTGGGATAAAAGGCAATTGCGTCATTCACCTATTGAGGCGACTGAGGCAATTGCTATTTGCTTATTACACAGGGTGTTATGTGTTCGAGTGAGGCACTGTCGACTAAATTGAACTCTACTGCAGTAAGGGTCCACGCTGTTTCTTTATAATAATAGGCTTCTGAGAATAGACTTGCAGCTGTGTCTTTTGAAAGGTTTGCGCTTCCCATATATTGCACAATCACATTGACCTTAAAGCAAATCAAAAGAGAAAAAGATATCCTCTGTGTGCTATTTTGTACTGACATACAGAAGTGCATTAATACTATATCAGACGTATTTTGAAAGAAACAGTACATGATGTGAAGAAAGCGAAGCAGTTAAATTGTCTTGTTTCAAACATTGTTACGTGTTGTCATTCATGAGTTGAATGTGACAAAGCAATTCCCGATACGTTTGCTGCATGGGGTGCTTATCTCCTTAGGATGATGCAGGTCCTTGAGGCAAAAAAAAATGATTGACAGAAAACAATATTTCGCAGAAAACAATATTTGAAGAAATTTGTGAATTTTGGCTTTTTGTAGGGAGAAAAAATAAATAAATAAAATACAAAACAGAGTTCCCTGCATGTCAATTCCTAGAGGAAAATGAATACACTGATTTAGGGAGGAAGGGGGGATATTGAAAAAGTTTAGTGATGCAGCCCCTGAATTGCAAAGTGATGAAAGCAGCACCGTGCGGTTCATTGGCTTTAACAACCATTAATTGTTCGAACTGCTTCATCCTCCAAGGGTTGCGGACGTGCTCGAGCCTATCCCAGCGGTCCATGTACAGTAAGTAGGGTATATTGGTGAACAAACGTCACATACCTCTCTTTCACTTTCCAAAAGTACAGAGCCAGATTGTCCTTGCTTGCAATGCTAGCAAGTATCATTGGGTGTTTGCAAACTACATTTTAGTTTGAAGTGAAACATAGCTATGAATGGTCAACTGTCACTAAAAAAGATAACAAAAAAGGATGTAGCCCAAGCCATTGTTTTATGATTTTTTTGAAAATGATCTGAAGCTGCTATGGGCAATGTTTATGTTGTTGAGCCAAAACTGCACAATTTCAGAAGAGGTCTTCAAATGTGTTTTCTGCTAACATTTGATTGCCCCTTTTTATAGTTTCTATATCGAATGATGTGCATACATTGCATTTCTTTTTGAATGGTTATTGTGAGTATGTAAATATGTCTACCAGCACCCGTTCAGTGCAAAACGATGCGGCTTTCCCATGCAAAGCATTTGCAATTCTTCTTCACTTTACTCTTTCAATTCAGTTCCAATATTTTGTTCTCCTATAAATGTGATGATCTGTCAAAGTTGTGTATCCAGGTGAAAACACCAAAAAGATCAAATGTTGAGCTCTTGTGTTGAAATAATCTTGTGATGTCACACCCAAATATTATATTTTTCCGATGCATTTGGAGGGGAGTTTAAACACTATCCCTTTTTAATTTCTGTGGCCGATGTCTGTCGTATACTTCTCGAATAACAATCAACCATTTGCAACTTGCCATAGACACAGAGCCTACTATGACCGTGTGTTTTTTTAACTACAATTTATTAAAGAACACTTTTCCTTCCAGAAATGTTCACAATCTTAAATCAAATAGGCCTTGCACAATAATTGTTGAAATCAGGTCAAGACCTTATATTACAATGTCAGCAAATGCCCTCCACTTGTCTGTGATCAACAAAGCAGACTGTTGATGGGACCCCACTGATGGGAACCTTCTTTGTTATTTTTCATCAACTCATTGTGGGAGCAAAGGAAGTCTAAATCATCAGTTCATGCTTTCACTGGGAATGAAGACAAAGCTCCTTTTATGGCAATGAAGTTAAATGGAATGAGCAAACAAAATTTCAATTCACAGTGTACACAAGAGATTTTTAAACATGAAAACCACAGAATGAAACTGCAATAATAAAATATGTGGAACTACCACAAAGTTCAATACGTACACAATTAATTTTGAATGTCACAAAAACATCAGATTTGGACCACTGGAGCTACACTCAACTGCAGCACAGTCATTTTTGTGTGTGGGAGGAATAGTTGGGGTGATTAAAAAATTATCTGTTTTTAATATGTACAATAGACCCTATTTAAGAAACAAATATTTTCTACACAGATAACTAGACACCCCAAGACACTCCAACCTGCTGTAAGATCTCACGAGACTCACAAGGAAATAGCACACACAAAGTTAAGCAATACAGTATTTCACATACCAGTGCACATGCTGTTGGAGTATTCATGCTACAACAACAAATTATAAAAATTGTTCTGTTGCAGCACACTACACATTTTTTCTCAAAAGAAATCAACATCAAACATTTTGTTTTCATGAAATTAAAACAATTGTAATAACACGTGGTTTATCAATAAAATAATCATTAATTTTACAGAATACTGGTATCATAATGAGCAGTAGTCGCAGAGCATTATTTATGTGGTGAGAGAAATCTTCATTATTGGTTAATCAACGTCATTAGAGTATGTATTAGATGTATTTGTTGTATATTAACATGTATCCTTATCCAGACTTGTTTAATCCACTCATCCATTATCTGAACCCCTTATCCTCACGAGGGTCGCTTGCTTGCTAGATCCTATCCCAGCTGACTTTGGGCAGTAGGCGGGGTACACCCTGAACTGGTTGCCAACCAGTCACAGGGCACATATTGACAAACAACCATCCACAATCACACGCACGGGCAATTTGGTGTGCTCAATCGCCCTACCATGCATGGTTTTGGAATATGGGATGAAACCGGAGTACCCGGAAGAAACCCACACAGGCATGGGGAGAACACGCAAACTCAATACAGGAATACAGGAGCCAGAATCGAACTCACCATCTCTGAATTGTGAGGCGCCGTGCTAACCCGTGCTTCACTGTGCCACCCTTCGTATAAAATCATCCTTGATAAATAGTTTGACAAATCATGAAAATTAGATGGCGGCTCGGTGGCGCACTGGTTCGCACGTCCGCCTCACAGTTAGGAGGGTGCAGGTTCGATTCCACCTCCCTGTGTGGAGTTTGCATGTTCTCCCCGTGTCCGCGTGGGTTTTCTCCGGGCACTCCGGTTTCCTCCCACATCCCAAAAATATGCTTGGTAGGCCGATTGAGCACTCCAAATTGTCCCTAGGTGCGAGTGCAACCAGTTGAGGGTGTCCCCCGCCTAATGCCCCGAGACGGCTGGGATAGGCTCCAGCACGCCTGCGAACCCCGTGGGGACAAAGTGGTACAGAAAATGGATGGATGGATGAAAATTAGATGGATGAATATGACAAAATAATTATAATAGGTCCTTGGATTTAGATCTATAACTTTTCTATAGAAACCAATACTCGAAGCACTCACAGCAGATGCATTATTCATACACTCACCCATTCACACTCTGGTGGTGGTAAACTACATAAGTAACAACAGCTGCCCTGGGGCAGACTGACAGAAGCCTGGCTGCCAGTGCCCGCTGACCACCACCAAACATTCATTACACCAGTGTGAGTGGCACTGCACGCAAGGTGGGTGAAGTTTCTTCTCCAATACAGGACAGGACTTGGACAGAGCGGGAATCGAACAGCCGACCCCCCGGTTGCTGGACGACTTCTCAACCACTGATCCATGGCCGCCTGTAAATGAATAACTCATAATAACATCGTACGTAACGGGAATTTGAGCAATATCTGTTATTTCAGAAGTGTGTATCAAACTTTGCATTAATCAGTACCCCAGGTTAGCCAGATAGCAAAAATGCAAATCAAGAACCTTGAGGCAGCTGTCCTAACCACAAGGCCACAAATATTTAATGTGGAAAAAGCTGAATATTCTACCCTGGAAATTTTGCCAAAAATCTAATAGAGCGTAATATTCACTTATTGAAGATGAGTAGCAAGACGCACAAACAAGCAGCAAGTGATGGTGGCTCCAGTAAAGACCTGGAAAAGCATTTCCATGAAGAGAAATAGTTGTCCAAGTACTTCTGGATGAAACTCTGGTTGTAACAGTAAAATTGGAGTTTTCATTGTTACATAGCGTCAATACCCAACACAGTTCTTCATAGAGGATGAACATTCAAAAGGCTATCTTCGCTAACATAACATTATTTTGATTTGTAAGAGTGCATACTTGAATTTTATTCCCCAAAATGTGAAAGATTAAACACGAACAGATTACATTTAAAAGCAGTATGTATCATATACAAACATTGTACAAATAATTTAAACCTTTCAGCGCTTATGTGGAACGGTCGTGGCAACATCCACGAAATATCTACAATTTTGGCCTGTCAATGCATCCTTAAATTCAGTTTTCATTTGACAGTTACCATGAATTATTTGTACACTTCTGTGCACAAAGTCAAACATTGGTGCAGTTTGTTGAAGGCGGCGCATCTGCCCTACTGCGGGTCTCCTTGATCTCATTAAACAACACATCTTCTGTACCAAGCTGGCATTTGAACACCTGCTTATAAGCTTTCCTGAAGTTTTCCGACAGGAAGGCATAGATGACTGGGTTGACAGATGAGTTGCTGTACGCCAAGCAGTGGGCGGCGATCCGCAGCAAAAAGGAAGCCGGGTTCAGCGGGAATCTCCCAAACTCTACCCAGAGGTGAATCACATGATGAGGAAGCCAAGACAGACAGAACACCACCACCACAACCAGCACTGTCTGCGCTGTCTGAGATCCACCACATGAGAAGGAAAGAACACAGAATGGTGTTAGTGTATAGTGCTCTCCAGGTCAAAAGTAACAGTGAAGTGAATTTGCATGATAAATTGAACTTCTGGCTTCACTTTGTCTCACAGCAGTCTCTTCATCAAATTGGTGGAGTGTGTATTTCATTACAAGAAACGCCAGAGGATCACTTGCATAATGACTCACTTTCTATTAGTATTTGACTGTGGCTCGTGAATACTGAGGTGTTGAGAATGAGAACCCTATTCTGTAATTGGGATGGCACCGTCAGCAGAAAATGTAATTTAAAGTTCATGAAAGTCATCTCAGGCTTGATAAAATTCAAAAGTGTATGTCAAAGGTGTACAAGAGAAAGGTTACATGTTTGGCTTTGCAGTCAGACCCCAATTACCTTTTATCATAGGTTTGAATTAAGGATTCAAATCACTCAAAGGTCAAAAATTAAAAGTGGGCAGAAATCCATCAATGTCGGCAAGAATAACCTGACATCATGCTTTGCCCATCAGACAAACATATTTGTAGGTGTGCCGTTTCAAAGCAAATTGTAATGACAATTGAACGTATAATATAAAAGCAATCACTTTTATGCAAGACTGACATTCAGGCAGCTGGAATGTGTCAAAAATTAAATAAACATGTCATAATAACACTCACGCATTGCATTCCCATGTGAACCAGCCACTAGCATAATTCCAGAGCTAATTGTGGCAAACACAATGCGATTAAAGAGCCTGGAAAAATGTGGCACTTTTCCTCTGCTTTTGTTTGCGAGGCTCAGAGTTGCAGCCAAATCACATCCAAAATGGAAATTAAAGTAAACAATAATTCACAGTATGCAACAATGCACAGAAAGTGGGCAAAATGATTGGCACACCAGGCAAGTACGTATGTCCACAAAAAATGAACAAGGAAGAAAATATAGGTAGAACATGGTCAGGGGTCAGTGGTGTGAGGTGAGAGGCTAACTCAGGTCAAGTTCATCCAATAGGGTTAAGGTCTCTTGATGATCTGTTAAACATTTTAACATCTTCATATAAAGCCAGCTAAAACAGCTGCTGCAACAACTGGTTTGCAAAACAAAATAATTTTTGCACAAAATACAAGAAACCATCTCGGGGAAGCTCATCTGCATACTTGTTTTTCCCCAATTGGTGCTTGACCTGACTGCAGTTTGTCCTTGCAATTTAATTGAGTAGGCAAATCCTCACATTTAATGGCAGGCTCCACGTTGGAGAGGTCTTCTATTCATGGATGAATCCTATTTTTTACTGTACAGAGAAGATGGCAGACTGGATGTATGATATCTTAAGACAGGGGTGTCAAACTCATTTTTGTCGCGGGCCGCATCGTAGTCATAGTTTTCTTCAGAGGGCCATTATGACTGTCAAGACCTTTTATTATATACAGTATAGGCTACACAACAAACTGATGAATAACTAGGTTTGAAACTGGAGACTACAACTGTTCAAATATATTTAAAAGATGAATGGTAACAAACATTTCTAGCAATATCTATTTCTTTAAAAGTGAAGAAAATTTGTATTGACACATGAAGTCGATGCACAATTTGTCTTGGGGGACCACATCAAATGATGTGGCGGGCCTTGAGTTTGACACCTATGTCTTAAGGCATCTGTTAGTGAACGTCTACGTCGTCGATCCAATGACCAATGGTTACGCTGGGGTTATAGTATGGGTAGGTATATGTCATGAACAGTGAGCACAGGTGCCTTTTTGGATGAACTGTCATGTCTGAAGCATTCACCGCCACTGTTCTGCTTATAGAATGCTTAACAACATGGACACATTCAATTTTATAATGGTGTATCTGTGCAACTCTGGATGCCGAAAATCCATTCAAAAACATTGTTGCTTGCCAAGTAAAATCAAGCTGGACCCATTAAGAAGTGGCTCTAATAAATCTTGACAAGCAAAACTCTGTGATTTTTCAAATTGTTTATCTGGAAATGATTCATAATTAGAGAAGATGGGAATAATTGTCACATTACAGGGAAGACTAAGAAAGGGTTTCTTTTCTGTTCGTTTTGGCTTTTGAGAGCAGTGGCTATTCCACAGTGCCTTTTTAAGATCCATGAATTCACAAAGCAAACAGCATTTTGCAACAACAGTGGGAGTAACCTTGCGCCATCCATCTGTTCAGACAAAGTCAACAAATGCATTTTTAAAACTGATATCTGAGTGTAATCATAAGCACATTCAAACATAATTAAAACAACAAAACTAACTGATCACATTTAATGGACTTTTAACCATGAAATTGCCATTTGTAAAAAAAAAACCTACTTTTTTGCATATACCATTTTAGATTAAAAATATTTCACAGTTCACAACTCGAGGGGGATCCTTGGAGTTTTAACAACTATTTCTTACAGCGATTGCTACCACAACCTTAACGGCAGTTGGTAGATTGTTGATGCCTAGATTTGGAATATGCATGTAAGTCAGGGGTTATCAACTGCCAGTGAGCACCAGATCGCCCCAAAGGATATCTTTCCTAGCCTGGATCATTTCAAAACTAGCTCATCAGCAATGGGACATTGTGATTTTCTAGGAATGGTGTAGTTCTAAATTGAAAAATGTCACCACTTGCATAGATTTATAAAAAAAACAAGTGTTGCATGTGGTAGAATTTGTTCCTTTTAGAATGTGACACACACACACACACACCTCAGTGATTATCGCAAAGTCGTTATCAGGTTGTGTCGTAGGACTGACCAAAGGACACAAGCACACAGGATATGGAAAGACACGTGGAAACAGCTGGCACAGGAGATGGGGTGTGACAATGCCTCTCATGATGACCTCACTAGTATGACCCCCCCACAAACTTTTGCCAGATAATTTTGCATAGTATATTCTGTGATAGCCACAAACACATTCTAGTGAGATTTGAGTTCAAAGGTGAAGAGGTGCTTTTCCTCAACTTGTGATTATTGTGGCAACTGCTGTCTGGCTTGAAATGTATATAATTAACACCATAACCATGTTGATGAAATAAAAAGACCAAAAGTGAGGTAACAATAACTCAATAAAAGCATTCCTCCCAGCAACCATAGATATGTACTTTGTATGAACATAGATGGGATGTGCCCCTTCTGAGCTATTTAATTGCAGTATCCTTGAGTGAGCAATGGCATCATTCTAAATATAACAAGCATATTATAAAATATTGATTGTGCCATCTCATTTGAAGAAAACGTAAATGTCTCTTCAAACATACCTTTTTCTTTGCTGCCTCAGACTTTTTGGATGCATTTCTCAGCTTTTTGTGCAGATGTTTTAAAACCTGTAAATAACGACATAAAGGTAGCGTCAAATCATTGTGCGTGTGAACCAATGGTCAGAATCAAATCACTTACCTTTGAATAGCAAAAAGAGATCAGCAGCAGTGGCAAAACGTAGCCAAAAACAAAGGTACAAACCACGTATACCTTTTTCTGGTTGTGGTTTGGCCACACTTCCCAGCAAAATGTTTGATTTCCTAGCGAGTGGATGTTCTGGTAATACATGATCGGCGCTGCCATGGCCAGAGAGAGTATCCAAATGATCACCACGCCGATGAGGGCATGTTTGGCCACCCTGATGGTGGAGGACTTTCTGGAGTGTACAATAGCCACGTATCTGTCCACAGACATGGCCGAGAGGGTGAAGATGCTGACCAGCATGGACACTGTGAAGAAATAGTGGATGAATTTGCAAATGAACGCACCCAGGACCCAAGTGGGCATTGTGTAGATGGTAGATTGGAAGGGGATGCAAAAAAGCAGGTAGGATAGGTCCGCGATGCTCAGGTTGAGGATGAAGATGTTCGTTGTGCTGCGTGGTTTTCCTGGCTTGCTCCTTGCCAAGACAGTGATAACCATGGAGTTACCCAGCACACCGAGCACGAAGATGAGACAAAAAACCACCAGCGTAATGAGATTCTCCGTTCCGATCCCGAATAAAAGTTTCTCTTCCTGCGTCCGGTTAGGGTTCCACGGCTCTTCCGTGAGCCACGCCGACTCTGTGAGATTCATGATTTACTTCTGAACTTGGAAGGTTGCCAGACGAATCGATCAGAGCTCTTTCTGCGCCTCTGCTTCTTTGTGCCTCGTATTCTGTTCGAAAAGATGTCAGCTGTCCAGTAGCCTACGTGCGTCACGGGAGCTCCCGCATGAACACACTCGGGAGTCGAGCCAACCGAGCTTTAAGAAATCCCACGGTGTTCTCTTCAAGTTGCATCACAAAATTTATTATATTAAAACATACTAGATATTCTTAATAAGCCATCTGAATGTGAGTCTCTAAGTGCACACCTGATGCGTGCGCACCAAACGCGCGCAACCACGCCAGGATCTTCTTCAATGCGCCCGCCTGCAATTTTCCCATCCTCGCATTATATCAGGCGCTGGTCTGAACACACGCGTCATCAATTAGCATATTTTTCATGCTTTCGTGTTTTAATTATTATTTATTATTGTTGTTATGTTAGTCCTTCAAATGTTCATGTCATGTAACGTTATAGTTTCAAATTCTGGTACTGTCTGCCTTTAAATCTCTGTGAAGAATTCTCAAGTGATTGGATTACGGTTTGATTGTCTTTTACGGTTAGATCGTCAATCAGCAAACCCACATTAGAGTTTGTGCATGATCATCGGAAGATTAGTCAATTAAGTTATCTCAAAGAAACATCCATTACCGCCTCATCACATACACAGTCTAATCTATCATAAATTTGTATCCAAAAGTCTGCCTTTGAAATAATAATATTAATGGTCAGTGATTTGATAGATATAAATGTAACAAGATGTTTATTGATGTGCTCGTATTGTGCTGTACATGTACATGTGATCACAGACAGTGCTGGTGTACAGAACTTTATACAACACAAATACCAACCTATACCTATATTCACCAAACCATACTACCTACCTACCTACCTACCTACCTACCTACCTACCTACCTACCTACCTACCTACCTACCTACCTACCTACCTACCTACCTACCTTACCTATTTGGGGGCCAGATGAAGTGGCTCCGGCATCTTATTAGGAGGCCACCCGGACGTCTCCCTGGTGAGGTGTTCTGGGCATGTCCCACTGGAAGGAGGTCCCGGGGATGACACAATTCATGAAAATTTGCGTCTCATGATTGCACTCTTTAAATTATGCTCAGAAAGTTGTTTTGGAGTGATAGTAAGTCAAGGTTAGGATAGTTCCACTGCAGACACTGGTTGCCATGACAGGAATTTAGTTTTGTACTCTTCAATTTTCACCCTTTGTACGAGGCAGGGTTTCATTAGACTCTTGTGTGTTCGGAAACGAAACAGCACCATATCCTTTGTGTTCAACCAACAGCAATTGCACAGCAGCTGAAAAGAGAAGGTGCAATGATTCAATATTTTTCAGTTTGGGTTGAATCTTGTGTTCCAACAAGCAGGAATGATGTAGTAAAGAGCAGGGAGAATGGAGAGTGCAAGTCACGCAACAGACATCCATCTGGTGGAACATGATTACATTAAAATTCTAATTGGTCACCAGATTATACTTGAAAGGCCAACTACCAAACAAAAATGATGCCAGTGAAATGTACATTTTACAAACACTTGTTTTGTGTAATTAAAAACAGTCAGTCTCTCTCCACTTTTATGTAGATATCCTTTGTCGTTTCTAACTAAGCTTCCGTTTAGAATGGTAGCCGATTTTTATAGTTCAGACTTCATCCTTCCATTAATCTCCTTTCACTCACCCATAGTTGGATGGCCTAATACAGGCCCAGACGTCCCTGTGCCTGGCCACTATATCCAGCTCTTCCAGCAGAATCTCTTTGTTCCCAAGTCTGCCAAGAAACATAGGGCTCAGCACAAGTCTAACTGCCCGCATGGGCAGGGTTTGCTTTGTTTTGGTATTTTTGCAGACACATGTCTGCAAAGACTTCACATATGTGAAGTTAGAAATGGGCAGGTTGCACTGTTGTGGGCTGTTACACAGCCGACTAGCTTCACGACCTATGATAGCGGCTCGGCTCGTTCCCTTTGTATTTGGCACTGGAGGGGTGCACAGTCTTTGATAGTATTAAATAGAAAGTGCAGTCCATGTAGGACACAGGTGTCAAACTCAAGGCCCAGGGGCCAGATACGGCCCGCCACATCATTTTATGTGGCCCGCAAAGACAAATTGTGCATCAGATTCGCGTGTTATTACTAGAATTGCAAATTGTCTTCACTTTTAATAATATCTTCTTTTTTTTAAAATATTTGACCAGTTTTTACTCGTCTGATTTGAAAACGAGTTATTTGACAGTTTGTTTTGTAGCTTTTACTGTATAAAATATGAGGTGCTCATATGTACATTTATTTGGGTTGACAGTCATAATGGCCCTCCGAAAGAAGCTATGACTACAATGCGTCCAGCGAAAAAAAAGAGTTTGACACCCCTGATGTAGGAGATTGAAGGGTGCTACATACATTATAAGGAGCTGCAAAGTTGGTGTGTGCAGTGCGTGTCCCGAAATCTGCCACATGATCGTGGGAGTTCATGGGGAAGAGCTGAGTTTCCGCTGGAACAACTGTGCTTATAGAGAACTATTTGTAAACAATAGCCACACTTTTGACATTGATACACCTTTTGTTCATTATTTCCAGAACTTTGGCTCTTCTAGTACGTTTTGTATTTAAGTAGTATTATTTTGTCATGTTTAATTTATTTCAAGCTTGTTTTTTTGTCTTCTACATGTCTGATCCGTGTCACTCTATGTTGTTAGCTGAAAAGCTGATAGCCCAAGAAGAAGAGCGATCACAACTGCAGTGCATGGCATATAGCGAGTGGCTCCAAACTATGCTCGAATGATTTTGAAAGAAACTATCAATATAATAATCAGACAATAGCGCCAGTGGTCCCCATTTAAATTGAGTTTGAGATCCCTGCTGTAGACAAACAACCTTGTCACTGAGCATGACAAGTGAAGACATGCTTTTCATACTGTCTTCCCAGGAAAAGTAATCACTACAGCAGGCAGTGACACTAAAACAATGATCAACAATAATTTTATCCCCTTCACCAAATAGTCTGAACACTTACAGACACAAGAGCAATTTTCATATTAGGCTTTTATGTTGTTTTGAAAAAGAGCTCTTTAAGGTGTTTTAGCATTGTTATGAAAACTATCCATCAGTTCATCTATCTTCCCATTTTCTATGCAGTTTATCCTACATGCAGGGTCACTAAGGATAGTTATCTATCCTTAAACTATCCCATTTCCAAACTATAACATCGTAGCCACATTTGTTTCTGCCTTGTAGATGTTATCAACCTAATCCATTTTCCATGCGATGAAAGTGAAAAAGAGGAAACAAAAAAGTATTTAATACCCGTAAGCTTTCCAGGTCATTTACGAAATGTGTAGAGATAAGGCTTGTAAAATGTCCCGAGATGACCTGTGCAGTACCTAGAATGCTAGATGAACGTAAAAGATCCCATCAAGTGTTCTGACCCCACCCCTCAAAAAAAACAAAAACAAAACAGTGGTCTGGTTTTATGTTCATTATTACACATGAACTTTAGAGCCAAACTGAACAAAAAAAAATTATCAATCAATTTTGCTCCTTGCTCCTACCCGTTTAGATCGACCCCATTCATTGACTCATTGTAGCCACTGAGACTACATGCTTCTCTACTTTATCAACTAGAAGGCTGAATTACAGAGCATAATCAGAAATTTTGTTTAGCATAGGTTTAAATCTTAAAGTGCCACCACTCTAAAACATTTAATATCTGACCCTACAAAAACATTCTCTAATATACATATACATTGTTTTCACCATCATAGCTCAATGTTTGTTTTTTTCCACACAGTATTGATAAGAGTGAGCCCTGGAACCCTTAGTCATCTTAACATTACCTATTGCCACAGTTGTTTTTTTTACAAGAGCAGTGTACCAGATCTATTGCCCTGCGAGCTATTGGAAGTGTCATCCGGTCTAGTTCTAAGAAATCTTCCAGCCATGATATTCAAGGGCAGAAAAATCAGGTTTACACCGAAGACTTCTGTGGACGGCAGCCTACTAGTCAGCATGCTAGATGTGCATGTGTAAAGTCTTTATTTGAAGGTAGACTTGAACAACTTACTGTAAGTCTTGCCTCGTTAACATCTATAGACTCCTCAAACTTTTTCCTAGCTCTCTAAACAGACTGATGGACTGTATTGTCTATGGGGAAACAAGCTTTTTGTATGATCTGGTTTCCCCCACCCCAATAATAGCACATACAGTTTCACATCCAGAGAATGGATAAAAGAAAACAAGGGCATTGCATTTGTCGTCCCCAAGGTGGCCGATTGATCTCAGTAATACGTGGACTTCTGCCATTGAACGTATCAAAGTACAGGTGTCCATCGATTTTGCTGCAAAACCCGAGAGCAAGCACAGATACATCCGTTTTTGGGCTTTTGATTACCAGGTAACTGTTGCATTTTGTGTTTGTCTGCGTGAGCTGCATGCAGCAGAAGTGTTCTGTGTTTTCTCCAGCTCCTCAACACCCTTTAAGGTTGGAAATAAATGCATCCGGTGCCACTGCTGGGCGTTTTAATGACTCAATGCGTGTCTGGGTATTCAGCAGAAAATGAAGAGGAGCGCGAGATCTGGTCCATAGGCCTTGAGTTTGACGTCAATTAAATGTTATGCAAATGAGATGCTTCTTTGAACAAATTGACAGAAAGTATTCATGTGTTTGGGGTTAAACAAGGACTCTGAAAAATATACATAACTAGGATGGCACCTATTTTCTAGATAACAGAAATACATGTCTTTTAATATGTATGAGCACTTTCAATCAGTCTAATTAGATCTGTGACAAGTACAGATAGGGGAAAAACAGGAATATTTTTTTTAGCTAGTAATCAGGTAAAGCATCCAGTTTACATTTAAGCATGAAAACAGGATGTGTTTGTCCTCAAACTTTTTTATTCCCCATCTGTCCATTAATATAGTTGAAGAACCCTTGTTCCTAATAATAATGACAATGATTCCTATTTTAAAAGACAACAGCGTCTATCTTGCTGATCAGTGAGCACAATTTCTCCAGACAAAAATGTATACTGATGATATATTGATGATAAAACCAACTGCTCTTTCTCACTCACTTGCTGTGATGTGTGATGGATAATCCATTACCTTGACTAAGGTCTGGCTATTGCCAAGGCAACAAGTTCATGTATCTCTTTTGTAATCTGTCCAGGCTCTAAGCTAATGAGGTATCATTTTATGACTGATAATGTTGAGTCATTTTCTTTGAAAGAAGCTGAGCTCTCCAGAAAATTGTTGAATCGTATTGCCAATCTTTTTTCCTATAACAAAGTCCCATTAATACTATAGTTTCATAGGATCTTTAAGTCAGGATCACTTGGACCCTCTGTACTTTAACTCAATACAGTGCCATTTCACTTGTGTACGTTGCCGCCTCATTCTATTTGACATTGAAATAAAGAACAATACAGTGGAACCTCACATTAAGAAACTAATTGGCTTTGTGAGCCTAAATGTAACCTGAAACTATTCATAAATGTACTTAATGCTTCCAATTGAAATGGAATTAATCCATTTCAGGCACCAACTAAGTGCTTCCGTTGAAAAGCTTTATTTGTTTCACATTAGGACCCTTCTATTAAATATGTGGCCTGTATGGGGTTTGAACCCTTGACATTATTAGCATCATGCTCTAACCCAGGGATTGTCAACAAAAAAATATTTTTGGGGTATGATAATAGTGAAAATGTTTAATTTGATACAAGTAGGAATTTTTGGCATAGGGATTCTACTCTTGTATTTACAAAAAAAGGTAACACACTCAGGCACCATTGGCGTGACTTTTATGCCCTGTAATGTTATGTGATCTGAGACTTTGTAACTAAATTGCTGTGGTTCCTAAACACCTAAACCTTCATAGGTGATTCAAATTGCATGACAATATTTCCAATGTGATGCAGTGGATATAAAAAATCTACACACCCCTATTCAAATACTATTTTTTTGTAGTGATTAAATTATTTTACCAAGATAAAACTTTCCCAGCATTTGTGGGACTTCCAAAGTAATAAATAAATGAACAAATTAATTTAAAAAAAATTGGGAGATGAAAAGTTAAAACAAACAAGACAACCAACTAATGTGGTTTCACAAGTGTGCACACCCTGTTCATACTGCAATTCTCTCCACCTTGAATTAGGCCCAAGTTCTAGCTGAAGAACAGTCCCAAAGTACGATGCTGCAGAGGTGGATAAAGTACACATTGCACTATAGTAGAATGTAAAGTGGAAAAAGTAGTACTTGTGTTAAAATACTCTGGTAAAGCTACTGATTCTACTATTTATTATAAGAAGCCGAGTTCGGGACTATCAGGCATGTTTTTCCTAGTTTCTTCAACGCTTCCTCATTTACACCACCCCACCTCCCACTCCCCAAATCTCAGAGACTTCAGCTAATTAGTAAATAAAGATATTGGTTGATTGTTTTTTACTCTCTATTGTCTTTCCTATATCATATTGTCAGAGGTTGATATAAAACCCCAAGTCTAGTTTGACAAAAAAGAGTGAAGGAAGGAATGTTTTCAAAATAAAAGTCATCAGTAAGAAAGTGAAATTTAACCATCTCCTTAAATACAGCAAGTAAACAAAGTTGCAAGTGTTATCCCCTGCTGTAGCTGGAAAGTGAAGGATTGCACTGACGGCGGCGCTCTCGTCTGGTTGCAACACACCTGCTTCTCAGGTACACACCCGCTAGGAGGAAGCGGTCACGGGGCGCGTCTTTGACAAGCAAGTCGGAAGTGGGCTGGTCCTCCGACTTGAGCCAATGCACCACAATTACGAGTCTAGTATACCCATCAAAATACAATGAAGGAGAGACATGCGAGTTCCAAAAATCACTTTATTCATTTAAACTACAGACATTAATGTCATGATATTTAAAGCACAGCATTTCCAAGAAATGCCAACTTTCGGGTAATGTTTTATATGGAGATAATTTAGGGAGCCTGCATAGCAGACTGTGATTTCATGCATGCACGAGTCCTTCAATTGTTGGAGTAAATATTTAACCCCTCCCAGCCATTTCCACGCAAGCGACCTATTTTCACGCAATAAAACACGCACGGACGTGTTTGAGCTTTCCCGGAGCCGCATTCCGCCCCACCCCTTGCAAACATCATCATCATACCTACCAGCGTAGCGAAATCAGGAAGCGCCGACACGCGCCGTTGTTTTATTTTTCTCCTTGTGTGAAAACACGTTTTGATGAGAGCAGCGTCTAGAAAAAGAGATAAAGGGCTGACATATTCCATGTTGACAACCTCTGACAGGACTGGTACTGACAGCGAGGCTCAGCTGTGGATGCTGTTGACAGTGTAACCGGAGAGAAGGGTACGTGCACGCCAGTGCTGCTATAGCCACAATAACAACTGTGATATCGTGGAGTGGACGATGATATGATTTTCGATATATGATTGTGTTTGACACGCTTTGACCGCAAAAGCACTGCGAGTGCCTTTGTGGACGACAAACACGCGTATTTACTACGATCGGTACAGTCGTGTTTCACAGCAAACCATGTTTTATGAATGGCGTTTTCAGATATTTCTTCGTCTCTCAAATATGTACTTTTTGCAACGAATTTTACTTACTACGGTCCTCACACTCCCAACTGACATGCCCCTCGTGAAACCACTGTTCATAAATCTTATGATTTAACACTAAAATAAATCAAATAAATACATAATAAAACACGACTTATATGACGTTACCCTTAAAAAAAAGTCATACACTTAATTTCAGGTATTACATTAGTTTATTCAATCTTTTTATTGAAGTATGTTTTTGTAGAAGCCGAGTTTGTATTGACAATTAAAAGTGTAGTGTAAATGTTCATCAACCTTTTTAAAACAAAGAGCTACATTTGGAGTATTGATTACTGGTGAATGTCAAAGGTTCCCATAATTTGATTTGACTGTTTATAATTGATATACACAGATAAATAGTAAGCAGCACTGGAAATCTCTGCTAGTGTTTACATTTTCGGATGCTCACTTCTACAATTTTCTACAATGAATAAAGTTCTATCATCATCATCACTTCTACAATTTTGAATCGGTTAATACATACCAGTAATTGATAAATAAAAAACTAACACGTTGACACATTGTGGTGCTCGTCGCACATTGAATACGTGGTACTGTAAAAGTCAGTCACAGCATGTGATGTAATATCCAAACCAGCTAAACTAGAAAATATTCATCTCGGGTTTGTTATGTCTGTGGCCATAAGGAAGGAACACCTAACACATCAGTGACGTAGTATCGCAGGGCAATCCCTCTTTTATTTATTTATGTGAAATCCATTTGTGTGATAAAACACAGAGTCCAATACAAACATTTACTACTAACATTGTAATCTATGCATCTTTTATTTTGTTTAAATACAAGATAAAAGTTAAATATATCTTGAATTTATTTTTGAAATGGAAATAGCAGTTATTAATACTGCATTTAAAATAGCACACCATGAATGCAATTTATATTTTCCATCCACACATCCATTTTCTGTACCATCGATAATACATGACTCAAAAACAAAGTTGGTGTTGCATCTCAAGTACATGTGAAAGAATTTCTGTAAGGTGTGATTTCTCACAGTCATGAGTGAAATATGAAAATACACACTTGTTTTGTCCCAATATGGATATGCAGGGTGGATGAAAAGTAACCAGCTATTAAAAGTTTGTAATTGCATCCATGTCTATCCTATTACACATTTATTGAAACAAATGATATACCGTAATTTTCGGACTATAAGTCGCACCGGAGTATAAGTCGCACCAGCCATAAAATGCCCAAAAAAGTGAAAAAAAACATATATGTATATAAGTCGCTCCTGAGTATAAGTCGCCCCCCCCCACCCAAACTATGAAAAAAACCGCAACTTATAGTCCGAAAATTACGGTATGTGGGAAATTGAAAGTACTAAATCTTTATATTTCAACACAAGCACCAGTGGGATCAACCTGTTCCATAAACGGCCAAGAATGAAATAAACAACCTTCTGAGGGACGTCGTCAGGGATCTCCTTGAGAATCTCCTGAATCTGTGTTTCCAAGTCCTCCAGTGTGCAATGTTTTGTCTATGTAAGATAAATACCTATTAGTGTTGTCTGTTTAGTTTACTTTGTAATTCCAATGAGTGATACTGAAATATCTATAAGCAAATTCTAATACCACGCTAATCTGCCACAATACGTCACTAGTCTAAATTTAGTTTTCACAAAAATGATAAAACTCAATCTGAACAGTTAAAGATACAGTGCATAGACAATTTTGATACATAAATAGGAACCTAAAAAAAGTGATATGCTATGTATAAAAGCGCAGAGTTTGTCAAATCTTGCCAGAATTTAAACAAATGATCACAGCAAGTTCAAAGTTGACGATAGCTGGTAACTTTTGTTACACACATGAAATGAATGAAACAAAAATACAAAGAGGCCTGCCTGGCACTCAGCATTAAGAGGAGGTTACATTTAAAAGCTTCACATTTTCCTGTATGTGAGTCAGTCTTGTGATTTCTTGTGAACTTTGGCATAAATGTAGTGTTGTCTTGGCCAGGGATCAGGAAGCAACCTTCTTTTTCTTATAGGTCTTTAAATCAAATACTGGTGAGCACCATTAAAGAGTAAGTCAACCCAGATATGTGCTTTGGAAAAATATGTTCCGAGCAGCCCAACTAGACAAAACACAGTGTTCAGATTAATGTTTCTTTTGTGGAATATGAATTAAAAAGGCAAAATCAACCTGTTTTTATCCATCTCAGGACACGGCCATTTTGCCACTTACTGTGACTGAAAATGGTATCACAGTTCCCAGGTTAAAGGTCACGACCAATCGTGATGTCACATGCCGTGATTAGTTGTGACTTGAGATCTGGCAACTCTGATGTCATTTTCAGCCGACGGCAAGTGGCAAAATGCCCGCCCCCTGAGATTGATGAAAACAGTAGGACTTTACCTGTTTCATCCATATTTCACAAATTCAATATTATTCAGAAAGCCGTGTTTGAACTAGTGGGGGCACATACAACATATTATTGTAACGAAATTGTTTGGGTTGCCATTTCATAGACTCATTCTGTTCACATTGGCAGTCATATTTGCTTTTCTAATGTGAACCAATACATAAAAGGACATGATGTACAAAAAAAATCCCAAAAGGTCATCATGATCTGCAGGGTGAATGTAGCCTAAATGCAAGCTCTCCGGTTCTTCCGAGTGATGCACATGCTTTGATGAGCAGTGGAGACGTAGTCCTCGGTTCCCTAGAAGCCCTCTCAGTCACCACCTACTCACTTGAATTCATTAGCGCATGGTTGCATCATCACAACATCCTTTTTCGTCCGTGTTGCGTTTGTGACAAAAGACTTTTGGACCGAATCCGAAAATGCACCTTTGGGCACTTTGCAGCCAAAAATCTTCTATGGATAAATTTTCTGTGAATTTTCTGAATTAGAAGACACTAAAATATATTGCTTTTGGTCAATTTTGATTATTTACATTTATTCATTGTGCATGTTCCAAAAATAATGTCTGTTTGGCTGTGGTTCCGAATTTCCTGTCCCCAGGGAATGTTGAGCTGAAATTTGGCTTTCATACAACCAACCGTATGTGCATGATGTAATCCTCACCGTTTTAGTTGATGAGGGATTTTGTGTTTTGAAACCATCAAATTCCAGGCTGCATGAAACCAGATGAACACATTCACAGCAATTTTAGACATTCATATCTTCAAGTTAATTTTTTATTTTCATTCTATTGTATTCTATATTCATTTCTACAGACAAATTTGGAGTAATTGGATTAGATTACTGGCATACAAGAAAGGATGCCAGGAACCGCAATTTACGCTTCACATAGTTTAAGGCCAAGGCTCTGTTGCCTGTGACTATTTGGCTGGGAAAGCCGCAGGAATGCATTCCTCTGAATTTCTTAGGATTATCTTTAGCACAGTTGGCACAAAATATAATACATTTGGATTACTTTTATGCAAATTCCCCAGATTGTGAGTGTATGTGAATGCACTGAACAAATTTGTTGAAGGTGATTCAGTATACTGAAATGAGTCAACTTCCGTTCTCTCTTCCTCCTCATTTGTGCCGCTTCTCGGTCAACAGGTTGAGTCACATTATCTGCATTATGAAGAGCACCAAAGCTGCAATACTGTTGTTGTTGTTTGACCATAATGGCAAGGTGCTGTCAGTCAGAATAAGGACGAGACTGACCACATATTCTGTCCTCTGCAACAAGAGCTCAGCTTGCATTCTTGCTATCGTTCAATATTTTCACTCCAGATCCATGTGACGAGTTTGTAATTTGGCTTTTTAGACATTAAATCCCACTTTGCTTACTGTCTTCTCCATTTCAGTTTTAAAACATCATACTTATATCACAAAAACACTCCTGAGGCATGGAAGTGGCCCATGCATAATGAAAAAACAAATAAATGCAACAACACATAATTTATGCACACTTGTGCTCATAAAGTGACATGTGGTAGCTATCAGCCTCACAACTGCTTTCATTTTAAACTGAAGTCTGTTATTTTCCAACATCTTTCCTGCGATACATTCTTTTGACAAGGCATGGACAGAACAGATGCATTTAAAAGCGAGTAAATTTTATCTAATGTTAAATTAACATTTTGCTTTGTTATGTTGTGTACTAGTAGGTTGGATTTTAATGGGTATATAGTTGAATAAGAATAGAAATTAAACTTACAGGGTTCCTGTGCAAGTATGGAAAGTATAGAAAAGTATGGATTTAGAATTCATACATTGCCAGGTCCGGAAAAGTATAGAAAATTAAAACTATTGTATGGGAAATTCTATGTTTCCAAGACTGTTACAATGGATCTATTTTCTAAATTTCCAAAGAATGATCTAAATAATTTTGGATCCATGTTTTTTCAAGGCACTTGAAGCACAACTACAGAGAGCACACGGTAAGGCTCTGAAAATTATATCAGTATGCATTGTCGCTTTTAATTTAAACAACAAGATAGGCAATCAAAACGCTATTTGGCCCCAAAACAGACAAATACAAAGACTTTTAAGTCACTGTCCGTCAACAAAGACCGACAGAGTGCAGCATTGCCAGCTTCAGAGCTTCCATCAACCATCACACATATACATAGGCTGATTATGTGTACTAGGGCTGCTCAATTATGGATAAAAATCGACAGTTTGTGACCAGCATTGCCAAATCCTTCGTCTCCCGCCTTGTTTACAGTGTGTTTATCGAGGTTTTATTTTAAGGTCTGAGAAGAGAGAACCTGGCATCCTTGAACGAAAGTAAACTTCCATTCAAAACCATTCATTGAACCCAAAATGAGCGCATACACAAAAAAAGTTCACGGAGCAAATATGCGCTACGTTCAGTTCACGTGTGAATTGTTTCATTAATTGTTATAGTTGGCAAATGACTATGGTATAAGTGGGTTAATGCCCTACAAGGTTATCGAGGATTAATGGATTTTGCAGACTATGCGGAGGCAACCGTCCGCCGGTGTACATCGATTCACGCCTGCAAATCTTCCAATAATCCATGAGAATTGAACACCTTGATGGGCAATAACCCTGATGTACATATGTCCGATTTGGCCAAGAAGACTGGAAAATACTGTCTGGAAAAAATATTGAAAGAACTCTTAAGTAAATCTTTTACCTACGTATCAAAATGTATGTGAACAAGCCATTCTTCAGTGGTTTTGTGCCTCCACTCGTAACAGTGTGTAAGTGTGTGTATGCGTGCGCGCGTGTGTCTAAGATAAATATGCTTAATTATGTGTTATATCAGTGTTTGCTTCTAATAAACACCAATTACTTGATTGTCCCGGGAAGTAGTTGGGGTGAAGTTTATGCTTATCATTCATGCAGGGTGCAATTGATGTTTGACGAGGAACTCCAGTGTAATGGACAAAAAAACTTTTCAACATAATTTTGCTTGATTTTCAACTTCATCATTTTATCCTGTTATCCCCCAAACGGAAGCTACGGTTCTAAGACATTTCCTGGATTCAACCAACCTCTTCCCAAATTGCTTCTCTGTGGATATAAGAAAAACATAAGCCTGTGGCGCCTACTCGCTAGAATACATTTACCTCCACAAATACTGATTTAATGTGGAATGTGAACGCTTACACAAAAACAATCGGATTTCACCGAAAAGCTGAATGAAGCATTATAACCTGTGGTGAGAATGTAGGTACACCGGGAAATCTGCCACATTCACACCACAGAATAAGCTACTCAATCTTTGTGCTTGCGGCTATTTAAGGATTAAAGTAATACCACAGTTTGCCCTTATATCACGTTCATGCTTACCAACAGTGGTAAAGCCATAGACCAGTATAATTTATTCTGCCCCTATTCCTCTTTCATGCATAGAGGCCTTAGTGTGGCGTGGGACCAGCTGAAAACTAAACGGACAAAAAAACAAGAGTTATTGTTAATATTAGAACAGGTTCGTAGTTGACATTGCAATGTGTTTTGCCCTTGTTAACAAAGCGAGGAGGACAGCAGGCAGTGGCCCTGATATTTCAGAGCAACAGTGGGAACCCTCAGGCTTTTCTTAGTGGAGGAGCTGTACTCCTCACCAGATATTTACAGCTGACTGATCACTGTTCTGACATGTACTTGTTGTTCTCTTCTCTTGGTTGCATTTATAGTCATCCTCATTTATTAACCCGCATTGTTTTCTGGCATGCAACAATGACACCATAATCAGTTATGATCAGCTGTCTTCTCTTTTGTTTGAGATTTTTGTCACTTTACAGGGTGAAAGTGGAGGGGACGGACCATGGTTTTCATAAATATCTTTCTGTCTCCCCAGTCGGTGTTGTCTTAGGGACTACCAACATGTTTATGAGCTTCTCATGACATTATGGGCTATACATATATATATAATTTACAGTGTGTGTATGTAGCCACATGCAGATTGTCTTCATCTTCAACCATAGCTACACTTCTAGCACTAGTAATATCATGCATTGCACCGTCACATACAGTTAAGAGTAAAATAAATTTGACTTGGCTCAGATTGGATAAATTTGTCCTTCTCGATCCCCAGTGTTCATTCATGGTTTCTTTATGCCACGACTTTTCTTAGTCGCTGTTCTTAATAGGCAATGTTCATCAAATAGAGAGATTACGGTTGTCAAGGTCTTCATTTGAGAAAACCCAATTTACTTTTTCGAGAAAATATCAGCCTATAACTCACAATATACCACTTAAGCGATGACTGTTGTGCACAAGTGCTGCCAAGTCAATGACAGGGACAGAAGATGAGTATATGTACTAGGCATGTAAGTATTTCATGATAGTACATTTCATGTTAATTCTAAATCACCTCTTTTGAGATTTTGGCTATGTTGAAATGCTAAGTCCTTACCAAAAACCCCTAAGTGGTCTTTTCCTCCATTCACTCATCTTGGGCCATTACTGATCATTCGTCCTTTCTAAGCACCAGCCCCGCCTGATCGAAGAAAATAACCGGGTCCTCACTTTGTGACGTCACATCACCCCTGCAGACTAAACACATGCCCAGTTTATCAGAGCAATTGTCGCTGCGTTGACATGTGGCTGTTCTGATTGGTGCATCAAATACATTATAAAATGTTTCTACGTAGCCCCTTGCAGGCTGAACATATTTCATAGGAGATCATTGTGCCAAAGTTAATATACAATCATATACATATATGCCTATAGTGGAAAGCTTTAGCAAAACGTGACCAACTTTATTAATGTGCAGATACTGCTACACTGCCGAGCCTTTCCAGAGTTGTACCTTGTTGCTGGTCTCTTTTATGTCATCGTCCGACCCCACCACGTTGGCAGGAAGCGACATTGAAATGTTTTCTCTCATAAGCTGGCGTTCCCACATTAAGTCTGTAACGGTTAAAGAAAGTGAACTTGCACCAGCAGTTTCGATAAAAACAAAACGCTGCTTTCACCATACCATCCATAGTTCACGCAAAGGCTAATGGGGCGCAGGAATAAGGTGGATATGTTTGTGAAAGTTGAACTGCGATGATGCAGAGTATACTAGAAAAGTTTAGACTGGTAATATACTAAATCCTTGCTGCATGTTTGCCAGCGGATTGCATTTGCCTGTTTTGTCTTTTGAGAAATAATGCTGCTGAATTGTAATTGTTTACCTCCCCCTTCAACATCCTTTTCTGCTTTTTTGCGCTATATTATGCAACAGTCTTTTCTTGCAAGTCCTTGCAGGATCACAGCTCTGATTGTGTAACGTTGTATCGTGAAACTGGCCGTGTGTTTACTGTTGTCTATGTGACATCTTTCTATGCCTGGCCAAGATATTGTGGTTTGCAGTAAGTTTGAGTATGGTTCTAAACTGAACACAGGCTTAGGCAATTGTAATGTTCTCCCCTTGCATAATTAGCAGTTACTTACAGAGTTACATTAAGTAATTCAATTGATTTTGTGCAAAGTAAGGCCTTAAATAGCAATAAAAAGCATTGTCCAGAGACATTAAAAAAATAATGTAATTGATGGAGAAAAATTGTGAGGAAGCGCCACTGTCAGTCTGTGTGTGTACCTCAAGCTCCCTCACTCAAGAAAGCGCGGTGCAACCCGCTTGATGCATTTTGACGCGCCTATCTATTTTGTACTCTGGTGGATGTGGCATTATAAATACTGTTTAGCAGTCATGAGCATTCCGTCCAGAGACGGAACGGTCCGTCCATCCAGGATGGACACTCATTTTCTGGACAGAGAAGGGAGGACTTAATTTAAAATAAAATAAAAAATAGGGGAAAAACAAGTCAAAATGTTTTGCAAGATACTCCTAGCCGGTTAAGAAAGCTGGCTCTGTTGTTATTTGCCTCTCGGTCCCAGTCACGTTTACATTCCTCAATATTTAGGTTAAGGTCAAAATTCCGGTTTCTAATACATTTCCAATAACTCGTTCACGTCTGGACGGACAGAGCTACACGCTCATTTAAATTCCCCGACTGAACCTGTGACGCACATTGACGTCATGACACAAATAGACATAATGTCTGCTGGGTATTCTCTGCCATAAATTAAATGCATTATAATCGTGTCATTCATCCATATTTTTATTTATGTATTTTTATTCATACTTTAGTAATTACTCGTCTTGCTTATATTAAAACTAGTCCAACACACTTTTTATAAATCCCTGTTTTTTAACTTTCATTTTTTTCCCCCTTTGTGCAGCCTCTGTCAGCATCATGGGGCAACGTCATGGAAAGCGAGAGTCACCAACAGACACCAAGGTATGAATCCCCCCAAGTTGCCTGTATGTTCAGTGTGAACATTAGCTTTTATTAGTTGGAGTTTGGACTGATTGTAGACAAGCAGTTACGCTCCTTTATTCTCATTAAGTTACTGTAGTCAGATGTTCAAGTCCCTTCAAATAACACAGCATAGTGTATAAAATGTATCTTTACTTTTGACATTTGATATATTTGCACTTGACTAATTTTTGATAAAAGTAATCATATTTATTAGACCATCCTATTTTAAATATACCATACATCTTTATGTAGCGCTTTCACAATGTTTTTCACCGTAACAAAGCACAAAAACGTAAGATAACGGTACAACAGAAAATATTACATACTTTGTAGTATTCATTAGCTTCGAGCCTGATTTCTTTCAAGGTTTCTCTCAAGCATTTTGTCTGTGTAGTGTCTATTTACCATAGAATTACTGTAACTCAATTTGGAAGGTGATTTTTTTTTTCCTTCTTGATTTCAGTTAGTGTTTTGCAAAATCAGTAGGTTGGGTTAATTGTGTAAGTATCGGTAAGTAGTTACAATTTGTGATGGTTTATATTCTTTCAGAAGACTTGTGTCTGTGGGTGGTCAGCAAGAACTGTTGGAATACTAATTATACATTAAGGGCCCAGTATGGATCAGTTGATGCTGTGACCTGGGGGTGTAAACAAAGGGTTTGCATACAAAAGTTGTTCATGTTTTGTGGCAAGTTGATGAAGAATATACGTATGAAGAGTATTTGTCAGCAGCCTGATTAAATACTTTATTTTTTGTATTAAACACCTTACAGTAGGCATTTTTGCTTTACCAGTGAAGGTGCTCTTGTGTGCCTCTGGTGTTTGGCAGAAACAGCTTAGCAAAATCTTTCTGTTTCCTTCTGAGTGTGCTGGTCAGATTGAAAGAGGAACATTGGAACACATGCAATTTAATGACATTATATAATTAACCAGAGCCTTGCTTAAGTTGTGATTGTCAGTCTTTCAAAATTTGAGAGGCTATAATGAGTGTAGGCCATTACCAGAGAGGTGTCTATCAGCTTTGCAAATGTTTTGTGCTTAGTTACGGAGAGTAATGAAAAAGGAAAAAAGCATGTTCCTATGTTCCTGACCTTTTATCTTTGCTTATACTTGGCTGCCAGGCTAAGGCAACAAATGGGTTGTGTCAGTGTATTGGGAAAAGGAGAGTTCAAACAAGGTGGAAGGCTTGACTCATCATCCTTTCCTCTGTCTGAAAATACCTGAATGACAGGTTAGCACATCCGACTCACAATTCTGAACTTATGGGTTCAAATCCACACTCCCTGTCTGAACTTTGCATGTTATTCTCGTGCCTGTGTAGGTTTTCTCCATGTACATTCCAAAAATATGTAAGGTAGGTTATAATTGAAACCTTTAAATTGCCTGTCATTATTAGAGCCCGGCGATTTCTCACCGAAGATAAACTCTACCTACCTGAGAGCCGATGGATGGATGGATGGATGGATGGATGGATGGATGGATGGATGGATGGATGGATGGATGGATGGATGGATGGAAATCTGTTAAATGCAGATTGTATCAAGTGCAAACCTTCAAGGGAAGGCTTTATGTCAAATAGAGCAAACTACAGCATATAGAGATTATATTTTTAAGCATCTCTCTTACAGCATCTTTGTAAACCGAACATGATTTTCTTTGTAAAAGTAGAATGTTTGCTATAGTTCTTGAATTGGAACTTAGTATATTGTGCAAGTGGCTATACCTGGTCAGTGTATATCTAATTTTCTCATTTGTTGCCTTTTGATTTCACTATAGTAACATCAAAGTTAATAGCTGTCTTGCAAAACGGCTGGTAGTCATAGCAACTATTAGACACAACCAGAACATGACAGAATGGCACAGGTTGTCTTTTTGTGCTAGTCAGGTCTTATTTGTATACCCCTTTCAATTGGGAAGGGTGTGATATCACTCTCTTATCGCACCTCAAACGTGGCTTTGTTCTATTGTTAGTTTCTAGCTTTCTGAATGATTGGCGCCAGTGGAATGTATTAAAGAATAGATGCTCCCAAACTCTATTTCTCCAGAGGAGGCATAGTGCATTGCACACGTGCCTTATTGTGACACATCACTTTAAGATAGTTCCTGCTGAGTTGCTGTAAAAAGCATTTGGTTTTCTGCGGTCTCAGCATCAGCATGCACTTGAGGATGTGGTGCGAGGCTTTGGGGGCCACTCTGCATTCAGACTGCTTGTAATGCTAAGCAGAAATATGTACTGCGGTAAAAGCAGTGTATTTCACTCGTTACCAGTTTCTCAAGTGGTCATTCTGTAAGAAGACAAGGCCACAGTGTCAGATTGACCGCCACATTTTACAAAAAGAATACTTTGGCATGGTGAAAAAGCAGTCTGCATTTCAATGTGCGTGTATATATTTAATAACTAATATTATACATTTACAAGTTAAACAGCATATATATTATATATATATATATATATATATATATATATAATATGTTAACATGTAAATGTTAATTGTAAAATATAATCCAAATATTAAATATTAGTGGGAAACAAAATTAAAACAAAATGAAAAAAACTGTCTAAAAATGCCAAATGAACTCTCCAGATGAGGGAGCCTCAGGCCCAGCTTGACACACCACTATTGTTTCCAATTTGGGCTTCGTGACCAACCCACTTAGCTTGTCCCTGTCTCTCAGTGGGCTGTGTTGTCAGACTGGTGTCTCAAAAATAACTGTACTGTTAACACTGTAGCTTTTTCTTAGTCAGAGTTCTTAGGGTTTCCCCTGAATCAATCTGCTCTAACTACACTGATGTTTGAATCAAGATTAGATCACATTATGTTCATCGTAGTTTTTAATGCACGCAATTGTACTCTTTCGTTATTCGAGTCGGACCGTAGTGTGTCATATCCCATGCAAATGAATTTGTCTGAGTCAGAGAATCACAAAATGCAAAGTGCATTAACCATTTTGTTTCTCAAATGAGCACTGGATATTGTTTGGTATTCTTTTTTTCCTGATTTGCAGATTTAATGGATGAACTTAATGATTTAAAGCACATGTGAGAAATGTCGGTCCTGCGGATCACGTTCTGCCCATGCATAGTCATTAACCAGCCCTCGCAGCTTTTATGAAGCAAAACATAGTGTATGTGCAGATTTTACGCACAGTCAGCAGTGAAAGTGAACAGGGAATATGAGACCAATTTGATGCTGTGAAAGCTCTTTGAGGACCATAGTTTACGTGACTACAAAGATGCCTAGAAAAGCCTATTAAAAAAAATCTAACTTTACTTGGGGTTAATCAGAGGCACTTTAATGAGTGAGTGTCTATCCATCCATTCTCTGAACCACTTTATCCTCGCAAGGGTCGCAGGCGTGCTGGAGCCTATCCCATTAGACTTCTGGCAGTAGGCGGGAGACACCCTGAACCGGTTGCCAGCCAATTGCAGGGCACACTTAGACAAACAACCATTCACAATCACACCCACGGGCAATTTGGTGTGCTCGATTGCCATGCATGGTTTTGGAATATGGGAGGAAACCGGAGTACCCGGAAGAAACCCACGCAGGCATGGGGAGAACTTCACACAGGATGGCTGGAGCCAAAATCGAACCAGATGCGGACGTGCCGCCTAGTTTGAATATGAATGGTTAATTGTGTTGGCGTTGTCAGTAATAAACTTCCCACATATTGTACAAAGATGACTTTAGCTTGGCTCCAGTGTGCATATTTATATGTATATTATTATGTTACATAACCCTAACCCATCCATCCATCCATCCGGGTTGTGGTTTCAGCGCATTCACTAAACACCCTGACAGTGCTTGTACAGAAAATGGTGAGTCATTTTCAAGACTTAAATTGATCAGTTATTCTTAAACGTAGCATACACGACAGGTGGAGACGCACCAATAATAATATAGATTTGTGAAGAAAAGTTGAATTTACCCAATTCTGACTTGGGAGCATTATACGTATGTATCTGTATGTGTATCTGACATAGACCATAAATGAACCTTGAGTACTCGTTATTGCCTATGGTCTCCATTATAAATAATATGGTACTTATACAAATTATCAACGATCAAGCATAATTAGTACACTTATGTCTTTTTTCAGATCCAGGTACAAATTTGCATAATTTCTAAGGTTGGAGGTCACAAGCATAATGCAAGGCTCTTAGAATAAAATGGAAAAAATGGCTAGAATAATCTTTCTGCTCTGCTTGACACGTGCCAGAGTCAGGGTCATGTGATAGCACCTAGCTGTATGCAGTTTTTGGTGTGATATGATGCTAAAAGCTTTTGACAAAGACAACCTTCCCTCAATGCCTATACATTTCAGTGCATATACATGTGTGTGTGTGTGGGCGCGCGTGCGTGCGTGTATGTGTGTATATATATATATATATATTTATATGATATAAATATATCATATATATATATAATATAGCTTATAAACCATTAAAAGTTCAAGAAATTAGTCTAACATCCCTCAATAACAAATTGCAATGTTATTAAATGAGGAAAAACTAATAATAATGAAAGCTTTCCACAAGAATCTTTTGCACTTACTCTGTTGATTCCAATTGAAAGCATGACATTGGCCATAATAAAGACCTGCAACTGTTCATACACCGCATTGACAGACGTAAATGAAGCAATTGCTCTTGCGTGCAAAACTAACAGATATTAACCTAACAGATATTCTGAGAAAGTGGCCTCATGTACAGTATACCGTATGTCCTCCCCCCCATATGATCATGGTAGAAAAAAAAATGGTAGGACAAAAAATATATATAAGTGATAATATAGTTAGAAACAACAAAAATAATACTTTTTTTTTTTTTTTTACATGAATGCTCTGTTTTTGGACATGTGTATTTGGATGCTCATTTAAATTAGTCAAAATGCAAAAGAAATATGTAAATCAGCTTCAATCAGCCATCTTCCTAGAATGAATAAATCTGTATGAATAATTATGAATCAAACTATTTCTCAATCATTTCTATCTCCAATAAATGTATATAGGATAACATGGAGCACTACTGTACAATGATATGTACAAAGCATAGCTGTTTAAATATATAGCAAGTCAATTAGGGTGTGACTTTGTTTCTCACCATTGATCCAGCACTGCTGTTTCCATGGTAACTCACCTTGCAAACCTGTTTTTGTATGCCAAAGGCCTTATCACCTGAGACCAACGATGAGACAAGACCACCAGCACCAACAGCAACCACATTAGCAGAAGAGCCACAAGAAGAAACACAAGATGAAGTTTTCGGTAAGAGGTTAATCAATGTTTGAGTTGGCATTTGGATACGTACTGGCACCAGGCCAGCGTATAAAAAAATATTTGCATTTTATAACATACATTTGAGTTGTCAGTGTCATCATCAGATAAGGTTAGTATGTGTGGGCAAGGGAGGAAGTTGCGTAAAATTACAGCCACTTCACAGGGTTACTTCTTACATGATTCTTCTTGGACTGTTTTCACTCTATTACTTGCATCAGACTTGATGCTGTATCTATAGTATATTCAAAACAGGTAAAGGGAAGAGCTAGAAAGTTTTATTTGGGGCCAGGGATCTTTACAACTCTCACAATGTTTTGGTCAACAGCTGTTGCCATTTTCTATGGTCTACCTGTTTATGTCTATAATCTAGCACGTGTTGTTTTTATGTTTTTATTTCCCTTCAGGTCATCCCAAATGGTTGGACTCAATAGCCAGTTATGCAATGGTTCTGATTGATGTAACAGTACTGGCCAAGGAAACATCTGCCAGTCACATATTGTCATACTTTTGCTCAAATGAAAAATGATTGGTTTCAACTCAAAGGTGCTATTTCTGCTAATTGTGGTTCAGATCCAGATGTAGTACCTGGAACTAAAAGCTGAAATGAAACAGCGGAGTCACTGCCTAATATTCGACTTTGGATGTCAAACCCAAATTTGATGGACACATAGATATTTGCTTCAATGTTCCAATGCCTTTTGAAAGAGAATGAATATGGGGACATTTGAGGTTTGGTGTGTGTGGCATTGATTCATTCTAAAGCAAACATAAACTCAGTGAGTGCAGCTCAGAGTGGTGATGCAAACTGTAATTTTAAAGACAGGTCAATATTGTGATTTACTTTGCTGGATATTTGGTGTCCACATTTTGACAGCATGTTACGTGTTATAGCCTTTAATTGCAGAGGCAGCGTCTCTTGTGCTTCCAGTGATATCAGCTCGTTAGACCTTCTCTGATTGATCCGACTCTCAAGAGTCCACTCGTGTTAGTTTAGTTAGAGCATTGACCGAGATGGGGCAGACTTAATCCATAGTCATGTCCAGTACCATAATGCTGCAAATCAGTCCCAATTACCTTGGATTCAGTCATCCCTGCATTTTGCTATTTGTCATCTGCAGTGTGGTCGCGTACTGCAGATGTGACTAGACGTGGTAACGTGCCAGGGATTTAATGACTCAATCTTTGACCTTTGGCCAATATTTTGTTTTCTATTGTCACTCACACTATTGTGTGTCTTTCTTCTACAGATAATGTTTGAATACTGACTTCACTGCAGTGATTCTAGAATTCTAGTTTGCTATTTTTTCTAATGTTAAGATTATATACACATCAAATGGAAAATGAAGACAAGAATCAGAAATCTTAAAAATAAAAATTGACAAAATGTACATTTTTGGTCAGTACAGAAAGTTGATAAATGTGCTGTGCTACAATGATTAATGTCATACTGTAAGGCAATAGAGATGTGTGAAAAATAAAGTTTCGCAGTCAACTTGTGAGTCAAATGTTGAAAAGGTTTATGACGAGGGGGAAAGCAGATGTTGGAATGTAAATGTTGGTATGCAGTGTTGGTCTTGAAACTATAACATGGTGGTTTTACTGCCGCTTCAGAGAAATACTGTCTTGCTCTTTGATGCTTAACCTCTTTTTTATTGACTGAGAAATGCCCCATTTGCTTCTAATGTTGCAGCAAATATTGTGTGGGCGTGTCTGCTAAATTTTAGCAGCTAAAACCACTCACAGCTCAACCGTCAACTATCGATCAAATACTACTACTATTCCAACTTCTGACACTAACTGCACTAGCCTATCTAAAAATCCTCTTACTCCTCTCAGTCTGCAGCAGAATGCAAGTCATTTATGAGTTAGCAGTGTGTTTATGTAGATAACCTAAAGCCACTAATAGTTTAACTATCATCAACAAACCAAACGCATTGTCCTCACTTTATCAAATAATTTTATCAGATTTTTTTCAATATTGTAAGATAACTTGAGGTCTTATATACATAGTTAGGGAGGGTTGACTCATGTCATGTCATCCATCTATCTGGACAGTTGTTTTAATCACGCACTCAAAATCAGGAACTCAGAAATGGTGAAAAACAGTTTCACAAATTTGTTCTACATAGTTCTGTGTTTCCAAATGTTTTCAGCTATTATCTTCAAACGTGGTAATGTATTTAGAAACAAAACGCTGACTATTTTTTTCAAATTCGCCATTGTGCAGTACAGTACTTTATGACAGGTACGTTAGTTCAACTTTATTGGTTCTTATTTTAGCACAGCAGACAGCAGCAGGCGCCATGACTCGCCCCATGATGTTCAGTGTTGGGGGTGCCTCTTTGCTGTACTTCCTGTTTATGCTGCTTTACCACTGAAAGGCAAACACCACCTTCAGCTGCATGGCTGTTAAAAGCCCATAATGGCTCCATTACCTGGACCAGTCTAAAGCAAAGGAGACCCCCTCTATCTGTCCGTCGACTGCTGACCCATGCCGTGTTACTATTTCTCCAATATGGCATGGAGAGCTGAGGTGACCTGAATAGAGGTTAATGCATTGGAAAACAGAAACCCAGCAGCATTGAGGAGAAAAGTACAATGGTCTTTCTTGAACGGTCTGATACAAAGTAATAAAGCAATCAGCTATTGTTCATGTGCAGAGTAGTGTGCATGTCTTGTTTGGCCCCATTCACTCTAAACTATCTGAAATGGTGTACTATTTCCCTTATCTCTCACCTTTGACTTCTACTCAAAGACTAAGTTGCATGTGCTATTATTTAACAAGTAGCTGATACAATTTTCTTTTAGTTAGGAATAATCAGTAAAACATTGCAAAACATAGATATGGTCCTATAATAGACTGAATGTTTTAAAAGTTTACAGTCTGAAAATCCATTTTAGATGAGCAATCCATTTTAAATGTGTTATATGCCTTGCCAATTTTTTAGCAGGTCAATATGGCTAGGAAAATAAAAGCTGCAGAATGAGAACATACTGCATTCTGTTAGGAAGAGATCCCTTAAATCAATCTTTTCTGCCATGACTCTCGCCCTATGTACGGATCAAGGTCCAAAAAGTACATGTGGCTACTGACGTTAATTTTATCAACATCTTAGAGATCAACTAGATCAGCGATTGTGAGCCAGGCTCACTCATCCAGCAACAGTGACTTCTGAGCTCACAAATGGTCTTTTGGATGAATGGACGAGAATTTATACAGAAACGCTAAAATTTGTGATTTACGGGATTAACACACTATATCCTGGGGTGCATAATTGTGAGACCGCAACTTTTCCTCGGGTAAAATGCAACAAAAAGACTCTGGTAAGTAAAACGACTGTAGAGTTTAACTCTGAAGGATGCCACTCTGAAATTGCTAAAGTATTTTAGAGCATAATGACTGAACTATCAAATGTTTTGTTCCATTGCAAGAACATGTGGGGGGGTTGTTTTGCAGCTAGTTTTTAGATGACACTTTCTTCAGGAAGTGTTGCACGAGAAATTGTACATTTTTCAAGAAGCCCAAGATTTTTATGAACAATTGCATGCATCAAAGTACACTTTATAAAGTACACTTTATAAAAGATGATTATCAACAGATGGAAAATGTTAGACACCTCAGATCTAAGTGTTGTGAACTATCGACGAGTATGTGGAAACATTTGACATACAACTACGGAAGTCAAATTATCATCAGGATTTCGTTTTTCCACACACCCTTACACTCACCATAAATCTCAAGGGCCTCATTGAGTTTGCATTCAATACTGGCTGCATTTGTATTGTAACACTCAATAAGTGTTTGGGAACTAGGACACCTCTTGTTAAAGCTTTGCACGGTACAGTAGGTGGAGTCCTTTCCCGTTTTCACATCATACAACGCTTAAATTGCTCAACAGTCCACTGTCTTTGTTGTCGTATTTTGCCCTTGATAATGCACCGCACATTTTCAATGAGACGCATATCTGGACTGCTGGCAGGCCAGTTTGGGACTCAGACTTTGAAGCCATGCTGTTATAAACACATGTTGTATTTGGCTTGGCATTGTCTTGGTGAAATAAACAGGGACGGCCCTGAAAAAGGTGTTGCTGGATGATGCAGGATATTTTGCTCCAAAGCCTTTATGTACCTTTTAGCATTCACGTTGCCTTCACAGTTGCACAAGTTACCTATGCCATGGTCAGACCTCATAGAACCACAGCATACTGAATTTTGAGCCCAGAGAAGCAGGTGGCATTTGGCTTTGCTTGGTCGAGTTTTAAATTGCATCTGAAGATGTAGTGAAGTGTAAAATGTTTTTGTTTTTTTTTTTAAGTTTTCCTAAACCCATGTGGTAATATCCTTTACACTCGGCTGCTGGTTTTTAATGCAGTACCACTCGAGGGATTGAAAGTCACAGGCATTTAATGTTGGTTTTCTGCCTTGCCACTTATACATAAAGACATTTCTCCATATTCTCTAAACGTTTTGATGTACGTAATTATAGACTCGAGATGATGAAATCCCTAAATGCCTTGCAAGTGCAAATTGTCATCCTAATTGCTCACACGGTTGTTCAGCGCACCTCACCGCTTCTTTGCAATTGAGCCTTTCGGGTATGTTCTTTATATACCCAGTTATGACACTCACCAGTCAAATCTTCCAAACAGGTGAACATAAAACAATGTTTATCAGTTTGAACATCAATTTCTTGTTTTTGTATTTGATTTAATATAGGTTGAGAAAGATTTGCAAATCATTGTGTTCTCTTTTTATTTGTTTAAATTGACAGCCTCACCTCATTGGAATTGGGTTTAGTAATAATGTGAAGTTATGATTCAAACCACAAACTGTGATGAAAAGTGATCAGGTTCTGATTTTGTGGAGAAGAGCTATTTTAATTGTGTTGCATTGCTGATCATTGAGTTGTTTGCCAACATCCGATGGCTACCCTTATATAGACGGAAAATGGTTCTTGATTTAACATTGCGTATTGGTTTAATGTAATGATTGTCAAAGTGTTACGCTTGCACAACTGCAGTTGCATTGTTCATAAGTTCTGAAATCCATAATTTTATGGGAGACCCGAAAAGGCAACAAAGTGTAATTGGCAGAGAAACTGTAGGCTGGTAGTTGCAGTACAGTACTAGTTTAATCTTGTTTTGGCAAGATTACAGCTATTCGTTTGTTTCGAAATAAATTGTTGACAGTTCACTCTGTGTCCTAGTACCTTCGTCCAATCCAAGGTGTCCAATCTAACAACTGTGGCGACGGTGGGAGCGCTTGTGAATGTACCTGATGTACTCGGGCTGCCAAATTGGCTGGAGAAAATTTAAGAGACAGCAAACGAACAGGGCAAGCCAGTGTGAAGTTAAGATATTAAGGATATAAAATGTGATTTTATTTGTAGCGGTAGACAGGAAATGTCCAATCTGTGATATGCGGCCAAGTGCTGAGCAATAGCTGCATAAAATGATCACATCTCAAATGTATTGGTGTGTTGACGTGTCGAAGTGTGCGTGCATTTGTGTCCTGTTAAGTGTTGCGGTTCAGTATTTCGTCTCTATGGCAGTGTCAGACACAGGTTGACACTTGCCCCATCACTGCCATCATGAAGCCCCGCCTTCCCTCTCAAAGGCTCTGATTGTTAAAGGGAAACATCCATCACTGAAACAGTGGTCTTTGCTTTCACACCATTGTTCACATTCACACATTGCTCTCAGCTCTCTCTCTCGCCTCTGATCTCGTTGCTTCTCTGTCAGATTCTTGCAAAAGGATGAGCTTTAGTTCATGGAAATTGTCTGCAATTTCTATTTTTGCCCCAGATGGATCCTTGATTATGCAGATGCATTCATTTTCCTCTTTCCAGATTACATTGAAATGCACCATGTTTCTATGCATTTTGTGTTGGTGCTCCATGTTATCAGGCGAAGTGCATCCTTGTTCTTGTGGCCTCTTGAACTTGTCATCTGGCCTTGACCAGCTGGCAGGACAATCATCCAAATTCTGTGTGTTTGTATTTGTGTATGAGTGTGTGGTGCATGTTTTTGACTTGAGTCCAAGATGAGGGAATGGTGGGTAGCGAAAATACCAAAACTGACACTTCCCCATTGCACTGATTAAACACATACATGACTGAATCGTTAAAAAATGTAGTTATGATGTCATATTTTGTCAAGTGAAGTGCTGTGGTGTAACCACATGAATTCATCACCTTAATTATACAGCAGCACATTACCAAAGATTGGGTATTTATGGAGGTTTTAAATTAGTACAGTAAATTAACATCTCTTCGAGACTTGGGGATATTATGAATTGCCCAGTCATGTTGCCTGTATGAATCGCAAGTGCATTTTTGGGAGCCACATCTGTCATTTGAAATCATTTTCCAAATGGGAGGTTAGATCGTTAGAGGAGCTTTGCTGGGATAGCACAATGTTCTTGTTGTTACATTATCTGTCTTATCGCTGAACATCTGAACTCTTGAATGCTGCCTGGGCTTTTAGAGACAGTGAAGTGTCTTTTCTTGCATTGTGGGTGCTTCACATCCAGCATGAATGTAGCAACAGAGGTGTTTTCACTGCTGGGTAGGAGTTTTGGTCTCAAGCCACATACTGTAATTCCGTTTTTTTTTGTTATCTGGAATGTTTTCCGTTCCACCATCCCACGATGCTCGGCTTCACATCCTCTTCATACCGAGAAGAGGAGGAAAACTGGTGAGATTTAGGGCCTACTCTCTGCATATTAAACCATCCAGATCTGGATCTTTCACTTTTTGTTCACCAAACCTTCCAGTTGAACTGATAAAAGAAGTGTTAACCAAGACTAAGAGGATGTTAAGTTCAGTCTCATTATAAGATGTATGAAAGCATTTTATAGTTTGACCTCACTCTCAGTGTAAATACAATTGCAGATTCTTACTAAAAGCAATATTATGCTTATACTTTTTAGCATGCACCAAAAGACTAGAAATGATTTGAAAAACCGGTATGCAAAGTTACAGTAATTAAATAACGAGCAAAGTCCCTGTAAAATTAAATGTCTTTTAAATTGCACACACCACAAAGAAGAGTGTTGTTAACAGTGTTGCCAAATTTAAATGAATAAAAAAAAAAATACATATGTATGTATATATATATATATATAAGCTCTATTATATATATATATATATATATATATATATATATATATATAATAGAGCTTTAAAAATAACAGCCACATCTTGCTAGTCCTAGTCAAATCGCTAACTGCTTGTTACTCATGCCAGGACTGAAGCGTGTTACTGCTTCCTGTCTCACCCACGCCCTCCCCAAAAATCATAAAAAATATCACAGTTAAAAAACATTTAAAACTATAAATCTACTATTGAGTAGAGATTAGTACTTCTCAGTTTTTGCACATTTTTCAATCTTGGAACATGTCTAGAAACATATATCTAAGTTCAATTTACACAATTTCTAAAATATATTTTGTACAAGAGGTATTTTTCTATGGTCATTTGTGGTCTGTCCAAGAGGTGTATAACTTTGTCATTACATGCAAATTTCAGCTCATGAATCTTTCCAATATTACTGGAAGGAGCACTCTTTCAAAATACACCTGCTCCCACCAGACTAGTGGATAATTAGCCCTTAGCCTGTTTTGCATGAAGTGCTGCTTCTGCAGTTGTAGTATCCTCACAATGATAGCTATTCATCAGGTGGAGAGTTGTTGAGTGTCTTTAGTTATTTGGCTCATAATTTTGGCCACTTTCATGAAAGGTCATTCTGTGCCAACTAGACCAAGGGTCAGTTTGAGTCATGGATTTTCCTGATTTATTTTTTGTGAAATATTCAAATAGATTTAGGATATTATGCAAAATTGTATTGCCCTAGACCAAATATTTTATAATCTATAGCAGTTTAAAATATAGGTAAAATGTATTAGATCTTTTCACATTATTCTGGCAAAAGTCTCACCAGTTGGTTTGTTCTACTACCACTTTCTCAAGAGTTGTTGTAGATGGGGAGGGGATAATATACATACAGTTTATTATACAGTTTATATTGAAGTCAAATCTTGAAAGAATGATGTTCTTACCTTTCCTTCGTCTTGTACCGTTGAGTAAATTTGTTGACAATACGGTATCTTGTGAAACTTTGTACAGTGTACACACTGTGAAGCACAAAAATGTAATCAAACTTTGTTGATGCCATTGTTTGGCATGGACATGCTCCTCATAAAGTATGAAAACTATGGCAGCAAGTCCTTCATTTTTGCTGGAGACTGTAAACATTTTTGACAGAGTCTTAACATCAAAAGATGAATAATGGTGATGTCGCTGGGTTACAGGCTTGTACCAGTCACTGCGAGCAAATAATTTGCGCCGTTTTTATGTATACAACCCATGTTTCCATGTCATTATCTTTCATGTTGTATTAAACACTGTCACTGAGATCAAGGGAACAATTAAAAAGGGGGTTAATATACTTTATTATAAAACCACTTTCTTACAATCTTGGGTGTGGTGATGTGTGCCATCTGACAGATGAGGATATTCTGTAATATTACTACAATATTTGTAATATTATCAGTCTGCAATCTGTCATCGATGAGGTTAACATAATCTTGCAATGCAGTTCCCGCCCGGTGTAATTACTGTATTTTTGGGACTATACGTAAATCGCAGTTTTTTTTCATAGTTTCATACCCGTAAAATTATTCAGCCTGTTGTTGCCTCTGTTCTATTCTTATTTTAAATTGCCTTTCAAGATGACATGTCTGTTCTTGGTGTTAGATTTGATCAAATAAATTTCTATACTCCAGCGCGACTTATATATGTCTTTTTTTTCTTATTTATGCAATTTATGGCTGGTGCAAGTTGTACTCTGGAGCAATTTATAGTCTGGAAAATACGGTACATCACTGTGTGTTTTGGGCATGCTTGCAATTTTTCCCAAAATGCATGGGATCAAAAATCATTTAAAATAATCTGCATGAACTTCTATTAACTCTGAGAACACACATGAAAAGAAAAACATTGATAAACTACGTGCTGGAAGATTAAAGTGAAGAATTTAATGAATCCTAATCACGTAATCCTAGTGTGAGTAGCGAGCTAAAATGGAGCAGCTTGTGTCGGCAGCCCTGTAGCCTTTAGTCTCAAATCTGGTAGGTGTCACCATGTTGAAATCCATACTTATAGGAGTTATTTTAGTGACACGAGACCCTTTGTCCCTTTGTAATAACTATGCAGCTCTGACAACGGGCCATTGTTTCAGTCATATTGCATATTGTCTCATGTAGTCCAACACCATTCCTCCACAGTACAGTGTGTATATTGTTTTGTTGGCAGCAATGCACTAGATGTCTCGCAGCGCTCTGCTTTAGAATTATTGAGTGAAATTTACCTGTAGGTATCCATGAGGATAAATTAAGGTTGGCTCCAAGCACACACACGATCCAACTGATTATGAGTCGTAATGATGGGGCTGCCACCAGCCTGAGACTGAGCTAGCATCTGTCCAGCTGTTAGACTGATTCCCACATTGTTCATGAGTGACCCTCACAAAAAAGGGGTGGTGGCCAAATATTGTTTCAGTCCTTTCAGTGGGAATTCTACATCCTATTTCTACAGCCCATAAACATTTACAATAGGCTAGTTTAGCACTCAGACGACCAGGATTTTGAAACTACTAGCTGCAGCTACTGATGACCCCTGGCCACTGAATTTGGGCCATTCTGGCCTAATGGTCCCTAATGCTGCGGTGAGGGGGGGGGGGGTTCACTGTGAATGCCTCTCGATAGGCTTACATGTATGTCAATCAAGTGATTCTAGTCTATAGAAAAACTTTTTTTTTTTTAATGTCATGCGATCGACCAGTAGTAGCTTATTCAGTGACGACCCTGACCACAGTTGCCGTAATGCTGAAATGCGACCTTGTAATTGACTATTCGTACTAAAACGTACTGAAACATTTTGGCAGAGCGCTGTGTACAACCAGTATGGATCAACAAATTCATCAATTGATCCATATATAAGGTGCTCTGTATTATAAGGCGCACTGTGTTTTTTTTGAGTAAATTTTAAGTTTTTAAGTGCGCCTTATAGTGTGGAAAATACGGTACTTTTTCCACTGCACTGTACGATAAAGAGAAGGCTGGAAAAACGGACTGAATATTCAAGCAGATCAGTCAAGGTTCATTCTGGTTCAGATGCTGATGTTTTTGGACCTCTTAACCCAGCAGCAGGAAGGGCGCAGTGTCGTCAAAAGGGCCCATTGTGTTCTTGTAGTGTGCTGTGTGCCATGCAGGCCTCAGCCCATAAGTGACCCTTGTTGTTTCTTTGCAGGAATGGGTGACACAGATACAAACAAGAACAATGGCTGCATCTCGGAGAAGCCGGCGGTGACTGACTCCACAGGCGCTGAGGGCCCCCGCTCAGCCTGGACCTCGGCCAGCACAGCTGACCCTGACGCTGCCACACCGCGCCCCCATCTGGCCCGCCTTTTCTCCCGAGATGCCCCGGGCCGAGAGGACAACACCTTCAAAGAGCGACCCTCTGAATCGGACGAGCTGCAGACTATCCAGGAGCACAGCGGAGCGGCTTCAGAGTGCGGGTCGGAGAGCCCCGAGCAGGACCTAGACTAAGCTAGCCTTTCCTCCTTCCCTCTTCCATCTCACTTCCATCTTCTTTGCGCTCTCGTTCCAAAGAGAGACGTAAACCCACACTTTTGACAACTTAACCACTAATTACGACTCTCCCAAGTATGGCATCCGCAAGCAGCGCTGCACAGGCCACCTTTGGGTTAGGCCGCAGGAAGAAGAACCCCACCGTTCTGGATCAGCTTGGAAAATTCTTTGGAGCGGACAAAAAGAAGAAGAGCAAGGTGAGGGGGGATGGGAGTGTTTCAGTTTATTCAATCAATTATCTTCCAGAACTACCATTTTTCTGCCGCTTTAACAAATCGGTACAAAGATAATCCTCCGGACAGGCTTGAGTGTTTCCGTTCAATTTCAGAATCAATTGTTGTCTTTGGGTTGTCAATTTTCATAAAAATAACTTTGGCTGGGGTTGTAATGCTTTTGCTGTTTTATCATCACAAAGGTTGTGATTTTGAATCATTTAAAGATATCTTGATGTTCTAGTGCTTCTGTTTGAATGGTACTAAAATTTGTAGTATTATCATTTGTATTAGTTAATATTGTACAGGTGATATAATTAAAATACGTTTGTTTTTTTAAACTTTTTATGATTTAGATTCAAGCGCAAACGTATTATTTAGGATGCCCCAAAATGGATATGAAAGATTAAACTTTTTGCCAATATTATTTGTAATCTGCAATATTGTATATTTTATCTTTGACCCTTAGTAACATTTAAAGCGGAAGTGAGAACTAATAGTAATCCTATATTACATATAACTGAGCAGCATATTGTTACAGTCCAGTACAAGCAAATCACCAAATTTATTCATTCATTCATCCTCCAAACCGCTTATCCTCACAAGGGTCGCGGGCGTGCTGGAGCCTATACTAGCAGCATCACCAAATGAAGTTGACGGAAATTACTTTTCTTTGAGTTCAGGATGTAATAAAAAAAAAAAACACAAAATTTGGTGAAACATTTTTTATCAAACGGTAATTGTGCTATTCTAAAACGGTTAGATTCAGAAGTAAAGGGATAATGGCAGCGTTGGAATGATTTGCGTTTGTGCACCAACACAATGAAACTAAACCAGTCAAAACATAATTGAATTATAAATTTTCATATTTTATCTTTATTCAAGAAGTTTGCTATTTACTATTTAAGAATTATAGTCATTTTATGCAGTTCACCTCCAATTTGGGACTTGTGTGATTCATGTCACAGCAGCACATCAGATAAGGGGGTTCAGGTTAGTTTATCATTTATTATACTCATTAACTTTTGCCCAACAGTTCTGATGTTTGGGATTTGAATCTCAGTTAGAAGATCGCCCTCCTCCCACGTAAAAAAAAAAACAAAGTTTGGTAAATTGTCCTCAGGTGGTTGTTTGATTTCGTAAAATCCTATCCTTTTCCATTCGGGCTGTCCCATTAGGGGTCTCTTTTTCCATAATTACAAACTAATTGAATGAAAAACAGCCACTCACTTGTTTTTCATGTGTGGTTGATTTGCCCTCTTACTTCTTTGCTGATCATAACCATGAAATATTGTACGTACTGAAAACGGTAAACAGAGAATGGAAAGGCAAAAATAGTAAAACAAAAAAAACATTATCCACATACGTCTGTATCTAACTGTATTGTTGGACATAATTTCAATCTTGTGTTGTCAGAATCCCATTAACTAAGCTCAGTTGTATTGTTTTGGGGCATATCATTGGGCAAAAAGCAAAAGTATGTTTGGCTTAGTGGTTATGAAACCACAGCTGTGATACACTGAAGCTGAATCCAAAGCAAGCCTCTTGTAGTTTTGCCAGAAAGAGGACGCAGATGTTGGCTCCATGTAATTTGGCATTGTTCGCCATCACTTTTTGATTAAACACTTTATCAGGAAGAAATTGTGCCACAAACTGTTTTGCATTAAGCTATTTTATTCATTTCTGTTGATCAGACTTTTTTTTCCCTCTATTGATAAAATCATAAGCTTGCCAAGGAATACGATTTGATCATTTTTTCTGTGTAAGTTGCTTGTAATAATTTAAAGCGTTTACGTTAAAATATATATGTATATAGAAATATAAAACAGTACGATGTTTATGTACACGCCAAGGGTTTGCCTTCATATATTTAATGTTCATGTCTGAAGTATCTAAGATGCAATTGGCCCACCTTTGTTGCCTCAAGCCAAAAGGAACCAGCACTTTCTGCTGTAGACGCTTTTCATTCACAACAATTCAGCATAAAGATATTTTTATACAGGTATTACTACTGCACAAATACATTAAATCAGACTTAACACCTGTATACATAATATATGACTGTCTAGGTGTTTGCTTGAGTTTTAAATATCCGTGTGTTTAATGACGAATTTTCAGGTATGAAAATACGTCCAAATTATCTTTTATTTCAACGGTTTTACAACTTCCGCCTGCTCTATATGGCCACGTTCCGTGCATCCTAAGCTAAGAAAATATGGCCTCTTGTCAGCTGCAGGAAAATGTTTCATTTTAATGCCAAAATGTGTCCAGTGGAAGAGCCATTTTTCCACATGAATATTACTGGTTCGAGCAAAAGAGCTGACATTCACATGAAAACGAGAAAATGTATTATAACCCATGTGTCTTGGATGGAGGAGGGAGCAGGAACACACTCTCCCTTCACATCAGTCGCTAGCCTCAGGTTCATGTCTTTGACCTCCAAGTGTCAACTTTACAGTGGATACTTGTACTGTATTTGTTTGCTGTGAACTCTTTGCTGTGACCAGTGAACTGTTCCTAGCCTGATCCCGTTCTCAGCTTTTTGTATTATTGCTTAATTAAAAATCTTTAACACTTTTTGTGTTTTTGTTTTGCTTTGCTGCCCAATTTTCTTCAATGTTGTGCTTCTTCTGTTTTTATAAGAACATTCTAACTTTTTACTTTATGTCCTAACAACTGACAAAAAATTGCTCTGGTGTTGACAATTTGCAATTGCTCATTTTGTGAATTTGAAAGTTCAAACAATGCATAACATGTATACTTAGTTAGTCAGTTACATGTCATTTGAAATGTGCAGCACATGTAAATAGGTCAAAATTAAATTGGATAGATAAGCTGCTTGGGGCATAAAATCATTTGAGCAAGTAGAAGAATGATTGACAGTCTCTTTCAAATGTGTCATGCTTCAAACGGTGCGCCTGAAGTGAAAGAATGGAATAGATAAGAACAGTATTGTGTTACCCATGAATGAGTTTTGTGAATTGTTATTCATTGCCTCTCGGTGATGAATTCAGTATCATGTATTATGAAGTGATATATGTGACCTTGTGGTGGCTTCCAACCTCAGAGGAGAACTTGTAATCATTAGCCTGCCCTTTCTTCTATGCAACAATATACTAGTATTTGATCTTTAACCTGCATGCTAAATAGATTATAGAATTTTTTAGAATACATTGCGTGATGTACCCCACAAAGAGAGCGAACTAGTTAATCATTAGTTTAACTTTATTTCAAAAAGATACAAAGTGGAAAGTATTAATTTTGGATATGGATATTATGTGATATGGGTATCACAGCTGTCAATCAGAAGACGTTTTGGATAGTTTAGTTAACAACAGAACACATCAGGAATTCTCTTTGATTGTAAGATAATTCAGGCTTACATTAAAAAAGAAAAAACACTGATGTAATTCGACTTGAATTATGAGGATTTATTGCAGGAGCCATTCCAGTTTCACTGAAGTCCTGCCACTGTTTGCACAGTGTGACGGACCACAAAAACAAATGAAGAAGGTATTTTTATAGTCTGGACTTGGTAGACGATCTTTTATTTTAGCAAATTGATAAGACAAACCAGCCTTTAATTAAGGCAGAAGTGTCAAGCTAATTGTCACCATGGGCCACATGTTAGTTGTGGTTTCCCTCAGAGGGCCATCCTTGTGACTGTAAAAAAAAAAAAGTCTATGTAAATTGTCTAATAATAATAGTGAATTAGATTCATATAGTGATTTTTTTCCCCATCCATCCATTTTCTATACTGTTGTCCCCACGGGGGTCACGGGCATGCTGGAGATGATTTACAGATTCATGCACTCAAACATTCACACTCTGGTGGTGGCAAACTACCTAAGGAGCCACGGTTGCTGGATAACTAGCCGGATCATTTGAATCAGGTTTTGCATTATGCAGCATCAAAACATTAAAACACTAACACAACAATTTGCACATCTGCAAGATTTTGATCTCAAGGTTGATACTGTATTGGCTCTTTTTCTGTTTCTCGACACAATCGGGCTTGGTGCAAGCCACAAAATGTATGGATTTGAGATTTTAAAAGCTGAATGTGTTGACCATTTGCAGTTGAGCAGATGGAGATGGATAAAACACTCAACACAGAGGCCAATTGGGCTTTTACTGACATTGTTGGGAAGAGGAAACATTGATGTACCTGGCTCTTGTTCTTGCTGCACTTGCTATGGTATGGATTAATATAGAACTTTAGTATCTACTCATTGAGGTGGGAGGAAGTTACAACTTCATATTGTGGGCCCACAAGATTGTTGGCATGCTATCAAAATGATTTGAGTTGAAAATGAATGAGTTCTATACATTTCCAGAATTCTACAAGCTATTCTTTTAAGAAAGCTACATGAGATGGAAAGAGTCGTACATCAAAGTCTGAGATATTCTTAGTGCGTTTCTATTCCTCCTTTTGATCTCAACAAGTTCCTCTCACATGCAACATTCAGACTGATAGATTTGAGAAAAATCAGGTTCAAGTAATAAGAGAACATCATAAAGAGGTCACTGTCAGGGCTTCAACAAGAAGGTAGATGTTTCTATCAACTATTATTAGACTATTCAAAACAAATAGATGATGAAAATGCACATCAAAAGCCTTTTATAAACCATCATAATCTCCAAATTTGTGGTCTGACCTCCCTCCTCTTTGTTCCACACACCACATCTAATTACAAGCATTATCGTTACATTAATGAGGTCAGAGAAAAGAAGGGCTCACAAACATAATGCCTGGGTGGAAATGTGTTTATTTTCCCCTCCTGCGTCTGCTCCAATAATGATGTTATACAAAATGATCATTTCTACTTTTAATTTCTTCACAAAGATCCTTTATTACGTTGATGTAATTATCGAACTGCGGGTAGCGATCAAGCACCCTTGCAGCCCAAGCGACATTGGTGTACTGGCACATTGGAATTGGATTTTTTTTTTTTTTAATGAAGTACATCAAATTAAAGACTATTAAATATGACCTCAATAAGGAGCCTAGAGTGAGGCAAATTCTGAAAGGAAATAGAAAATAGTCGAATTCCTGTTGAATTGAGTCCGTGACATACCTGTAAGACTCGAAATTTTTAATAGAGCCTGTCTAAAACTGTACTATATACTTTAGTGACAATAACAGTGTGGGAAAAAAGGAAAAACGTCTTGGCTGATTTTGAAATAGGCTATTGTGATTTTTCTAGGTCAAGGAGGTCAACTCATTTTGTCGTGGACCACATTGTAGCTATAGTGTCCTTCGGAGGGCCATTATGACTGTCAACCCATATAAATGTATGATGGCCTTATGGTTAGTATCATAATAGTTTTGAAATGAGAAGCCAGTAAATAATTGCATTTTTTACATTTATTTTAAAGGAGGGATTGGTAACCGAAATGCTTGCAATGTATTCTATCTCAGCATTGTTTAACATGAAGACAATTTGAAATTAACATTTGCTTTCATGGGCCACATAAAATGGCCCCAGACCTTGATTTTGACACCTATGTTTTCGGTGGTTACAGAGTGAATCTTTTAAATTAAGCATCACGTTAACCAACAAACGTTTGTTTCTATGGCAACCCAGGACATGAAGGTTGAGGAATTTCTATGTACTTAACGGATTTCCATGATGTTGTCGTTTCATTTATGATTGATTGACCAGATAAGTAAGACAAGAGAAGTATGACCACAACTCATTTCTCGACATAGCTTATTATTAGGGTGACGTGCAGTTTTGTAAAAGGATTACTAATATATTGCTCTTTTTTTTTTAACTTTGATCTCAATACTCATTAAATGCCAGCCATTTTAGAACATTTAGACATTTTCAAAACCCACAGGATATTGTATTCAATGATTGTGTAGCCACTGAATCTGCCAAATGACATTCTGTCAGTTACCAATTTTTGATAATCAGCGGCAGAGCAAAAGTCGGTTTCACAAAATACGTCCGTTTATCCGAGTGGATTCACTGTGTTGATCTCATATCTAAAATGGGGAATCAAATCCATCTACTAGTGGTTTTGCATAGGTGAAGTTGTTTCCAATTTTAAAATTGGAGTAGCATCAGATGAAAAATCAAGTAAAATCCTAACACATTTGTCAAAACTGAACATAGTTATGCATTTATTTTGTACCACCTGTACCTGATAAAGTGGGAAGTGAATATATTGTATCAATATATAAATTGAATCAAACGGCTGCAGCTCAAGTCCTTTATGACCAATGATTAATAAGAAAGATGTGAGCACTTTGTCATTGTTTGTCCAATATTTTTGTCTCTTCTCAGGGGTCTTTCCGTGGTGCCCTCTCTCCCGGCCCCCAGAAAGCGTCTGCCACATCCCCTCGTAAGCGGGGGCCAGAGAACGCCGTTGTCCACTTCTTCCGCACCATTGTGAGTGAAGTGCCACTCTAATGGCCTCACATGAACTAATCTGAGGAGTCTTTTGTCTCCTTAATGCACTGTAACTGACCAAACTCTTCGCTTTCTCCCATGAAATCTCTCTCAGGTTTCTCCTGCCCCCCCAAAGTCAAGGGTGAGTTTTCACAATATGACACACTGATGACTGCATTTACACCAAGTGGATAATATTGATTATGATGTAAAAACGAGAATAGCGTTGGCAGGGCTTTGTCGGGTTTATAGTATGTCAAATTTGAAAGTTTCAAAACATGGACATTAGGCTTCAGAATAGCAAAATAGACTTTTTTGTTGCAGTAATTAAATCTTAAAGTATTTTAGATAGAGTGAACCAGATAGTACTGTTGGAGGGGGCTTTCCTTTTTTTGTCCGTTATTGTGCATCTGTTTTAATGTCAGCCCCCACTTTACTCTCCTTTTCCCTAAGCCTTCCCCTGTTGTCTTTTCACATCCACCCTTGTCACCACGCATGACCCTGTGACATCTTCCTTCCCCTCAGACAGACTGGCATTTTCTAACAGTTCCTTCTCCCTTTTACTTCCTATCCTGTCAATGTTTCTTGTCTCTGGGCATGTCCAGTGGAGAGGACTAGCAACCAAGATAGGCCTGGTAGGTGCTTTGACAATGCCAAAAATCACAGTCATGACTCATTTCACCACTGGGGTCAGCCGAGGTTACCCTATCAAGTTTTCACGTCTGATGTAAATCTGTTTTCCTTTAGTCTACATCTACCACTTCAGCCATTCTGCCTCACTGACTGCCTGTCCATTAAAAAAAATAGCTTGACCATCTGCACCTTAACGAATGCATGTATGTGTGTGTGTGTGTGTATGGTGTGTGCTTCATGTAAATCGTACATAGTTGAGAAGGTATATTCCTTATGATGGATGCGGTACTAAAGGATTACAACTAAATGTTAATGGGATGCTAATGAGAGAAGTGATGAGGGAGCTGATGTGCCTAATAAACATGCCAAATAATCTGAGGCTGTAATGCACTATCAAAGGTCATGACAGCAACCTCTGCTAGATTTTGCCCTGTCATGGCTGTTCACTGAGTCAAAATGACTTTATAATTCTACCTCACTACATCCTATGGCATTTGCAAAGTTATGACATTATAACATGTCTTTTGGAAAGACTTGATTCTCAGCATTTACATCCATAACAATGGTGTGGATGCTTATAATGTGGCTTTGTGCAAATTTTAATTGGAAATCCTTTAATGAGATGAAGAATTTTATTAGGGAGGGCGTTTGTTTTGCTTCTTATACATTACTGTACTGAATCAATTGTGCTTAGTTCACTTTGGTGAACACAAAACATGCGTCAAGACAACAGTGAACAGACTCCTTGTGAGCTGATTAGTATTGTTTTTCTTTCTTTTTCTGTCATGCTGTCAGTGTCAGAGAACGGTCAACGTATCTATTATCACAAGAAGCTACGTCAAAGATTTTAGCAGTAATTCCACAAAATAGAATGAAAATACCATTTGATGTACTTTTTCTTGATGAGTTGAAGCCTTTTTTTTTTTTAAATTGCCCTTAGCTGTGAATGTGGGTGAGAATAGTTGTATGTGTTTTATGTGCTGTATGTCCCAGTGGCGTGTAGTGTATTTCGGACAAAGATCATCTTTTAATACATGTTATAAAATACAATGTCCGTGTGGGATGAGCCAGCACCGGAATTAGGAAGGCCCTGAGCAATCTGATTGGATAGAAAATAATTACCCAACAAAGTACTTGAAACTGCGCAGCCAAGAAATATGCTATGAAATAAAGACTGCGTGAAAAAAAGTTAATACAAATCCATCTCAGTGGTAAATGTAAGACAGTGCTGAGCGAGCAGAGATTTCTTGAAGGCCTTGACTGCACAGGGTGTAACTTGCCTCTCGCCCAGTAAAATGTAAAATGGATGGATGTCTGACTGTTTCATTGTTAAACACATCACAATGTTCACAATGTCATCTTTTAACTTTAACCTCTCTTTAGTAGCAGAAACAAGCTTGACTGATATCCCATGAATGTTGTTTTCTCACCTACTCTACTGTTCTGAATTTGATAGTATATTCCCATCAGCCGCTGTGCAGAAATTCAGTTGAATGAAAGCTAACAAAATGTCTTCATCCAGATCTCTCATACAGAATCATTTTATTATCCTTGTTCTAGGGTGACCAGAAGTCTGCTAAAGCCAAGAGGTCCAGTGGAGGAGATGGCAAAGGCAGCCTGACTAGAATCTTCAAAATGGTATTATAAAAGAAAATCTTAGTTTCCAAAAACATCTCCTCTTTCTCAGAGTCCAAAATTGTATTTCTATCTTTTGTTTCTACCTCAGTGATAACAACAAAAGTGTGAGTAATTTTATTTGCTTGCGTTCAAGGCTGAAAAGCTCAGGAAAAAAATCTTAATCTCATCAAATCCACTGCACTTTTAAGAGCCACGATTGAACATCATGCACAATATACTGTATTATCTGAGCTTTGTGCAAGTGCTTATCTAATCCCGCTGAAGATGCCACTCACTTCTCATGGCAGGGCCCACAAGTATGGGCATTAATATTACATGATTATGCTTTATCATCAAGTTGTTTTGGAGAAGCATTTTACACCTTTGCTTTATGTGTAACAACTCTTAGCTGCTAATCCCATTACAACGAGAACAAAACATTGTATACACAGTGTAATCTAAATATGTTTAGAACGTTGTTACTTCACAAAACTACTTATCAAGAAACGCTTGTTTGGTTAATCAAAAACTAAATCGTTGTGAGGTGTGAATATGAATGCAGCTGGTTATTGGTCTAGCGAGTGGCTTGTGACCACTCCAGGTTGTCTCAATGTAAGTCGGCTGGGTTGTCACCTCGACCCTAATGAGGATGAATGGGATAACAAAAGAATATATACGTATAGTATCATTTTTTATTAAATGGATAAATTTGTATGTGTGTGTGTGTGCGTGTGTGAGGGGGTCTATGTGTGAATTAACTCACTATAACTTTGTTGGCTTAGCACATGCTAAAAGTGGAATTCAATTTCCCTGAGGGTTGCACCCTCATCTGCAGATGCTAAATTGTTGTAATTAAGCTACATCAGTGTAAACACTAATGACAAACTTATATAATGTGTCTAATTAGCACCGACTCACTCGCATCACACTATCGATATCTTTTGTGTAGACGAGTTGGAGAAATGATAGTAATTACCTTTTAAATATGTTTGAGTTTATTCCCCCTTTCTATTTATATTCCAGCTTGACTGAAGACTTGTTTTCCTTTCTGAAGAAAGAATGAGTTAATAATGAAGTACAACAGGGCCTTGATTGATGAGGGCTTCCTTGCCACTCAAATCATGGATTATCTTTATTTCTTAAGAACTCAGCCTTTTCTTTCCATTCATCCATCTTGAATAGTACTAGTAGTATGGAGTAGGAGGAACAGTACAATTGTGTTAAAAAAGTCATTTGAAACTCGCGGAAAAGAATTGTGGGCACACACATGCGAGTAAATTCTGATTACACCTGACAGCAGTGGCCTACTACAGTTTTTCTTTTTAGTCAGGAGGTTATCAGATAAGTTCAAAGATGGGCATCACAAAATATACTACAAGTTTCCCCTTTCAAAACATTCCCCTCTGAGTCTGACACACTGTTATTCGAAGCCAACTGGCCTCCTTGAGCCTGGGCAGGGAGGTTTGGGAGATCACATAGAACCAGATCAAGCCTGTAGGAAGGCTGGTCAAGCACAGCAATTGTCTTCTCGGTGAGGAACTGTTACATGCTCAGAACATTGTACGTTGTCATCTTGAAGCAATCACAATTTGTCAAGTCACAACTCTCATCTCTTCTCATGCACTGAACAAATCAAATAGTGAGTGATCTTCCTGTGGACGTGCTGGTTGATTGTTTGGACAATTAAAAGGAGGAAACTGTTAGTTTGTAGATTGGCTTGTCCACGACCTTTTTCACAAACCTTTCATATCACTCATCACTCTTGTCTGTTTTGCAGGGGAGCCGCAGCTCTTCTCCAGCCAGACGCTGAAGTTCCAACATCCCCTTAGAAGAAGCCAAGAACAGGAATGAGTCACGCGGGCAAGGAGAGGAGGAAAACGAAACTTTGTAACCTTCAAAACTTACCTATGATAACCTCTGATAACACGTAATAAGGTATCAATCCTGATGGTCTGCCCTGTTCCCTCCCCCCCACACTGGCTGACACAATCTGTTGCCTGCCTATGTCTTTTCGTGAACGTGACCCTGAAGCCACTCTCGTGACCCCGACACCTCCCACGGCTGTATATGTGCTTGAGTTTGATTCCACTAAAACAAAAATTGTTGCTGAGAAATGCAGACCTGCATTGTGAGAGGAAAGGCCTCGTTCAAAATCTTAACTTGTCTGTAGTTGCTGCTTTAAGTGTGTTTAAGGACCAGGCCGCACCCTCTCTTTGTCTCGTCACCAGATCTGTCATGTCCTTACACTCTCCAGGAACTTGTGATGCAATTAACTACACTTACATTATAGTCAAACCTAATGATTTAATTCCACCTCCCTGTGTCTGCTAAGTGTGATGTCTTCAATGTGACCTACTTGTTTGTCATTTGAATGGTTGTGGTTATTGATTGATATTCTCAACCACTTAAAAGATTTTCTGCAATGAGCACTGAAACAACACATAGATTTGTCTTTTCCAATAACAGATACAATATAACAGCACATTGCAATTTTCCTCTCCGTGCACTTTGCTAGTTTTTAAACGTGTAGTTAAAAGTCAGCTTCTTCTTAGTCTCCATTTCTGTCTTCAGCCTCTCTTCTTGCCTGCTCAAACATACTGCTGTTTCATTTTTATGGAATACTGAAACAAACAAAAACACCATTTCAAAAAGGTGCTCCCTCACTAACTAAGTGTTAGTGAAAGATTCCATGGTGCTTCTGTCTGAAACCAAATAATGGCTCATATAAATGCAGACCACCTTTATTCCAGATGAATTAAAATGCAGGTGTGTGTGTGTACGTGTGTGTGTGTGCATAAAATATGGCATCAATCTACAATGTGTGTCTGTAAATCTACTTCCAATGCATCTTTTAAATGAATGTAAAGACCCTCCAATTTAATAAATTGAGTAGCCACTTACCTGAAAATAAAAATAAAGAAGCCATATACCTTGAAATGTGTGTGGTGCTTTATGTAAACCTGATTGAAACCAAAGTGATGTGTGTTTAAAGCTGGGCATACAAACATTTGATTATGTTTTTCCTACAATATGAAAAAAACAAACATGGCTCATTTCTAGCATTATGTAAACCAAGCTCTTTCATAGGCCCCTCTGGTGTATTCTGGTGTTATGGTGAGAGGAGCATAGAAAAACACTGAATTGAAGGAGTACTGGAAAGAATAATAAAAAAAACATCCACGTTTACTCATTTATTTTCTTTATTCATGCTACTGAAAAGAAGCAGCAAACCATTTTCACCTAATAAAAGAGCACCCAGCAACAATACACCACATTGGTCGTATTAGAAAATCACTGCTTTTGAAATCAAGAGTAGATCTAATGACAACCTGCAATGGTTCTCTCTCTCTCTCTCTCTCTCGCTCTCGCTCTCTCTCTCTTTCTCTCTCTCTCTCTCTCTCTCTCTCTCTCTCTCTCTCTCTCTCTTTTGTTTTCTCTGTCTCGGCTCTCATTATTATGTATTCAGTAATTTCCAACCAAGTATAAAAAGGGGAAGCTTGATTTATGGTTGACAAATTGCTCCATATAACACAGCAACGGTTCTGTGAATACATTGTGAATAGCATGTGAAATTACTACTTTGGCACCTCTCTCTCTGTCCATGGCCAAGGTTAATAACAGCTTCCAGTCAGTAGGATAGTCAGCAGTACATTAGTTTTAACACAACCTTCTATAATTCCAATTCAAACACTGTCTGAACACCCTGAATTGTAGCTGAAACACAAAAAACACCAAATAACATCAATAATTACCTTTGATTGAATGCAGCAAAAATGAGAACTGGTAATGATAATAATAATAATAATAGATCGGTTTTATATGTAATATATATATAATATAATATATAATATATTTTATATATTTTATATTTTGGTATCAAGTGGGTGAACTTAAGACATGTGCCATATATCCTGGTTTAAACTACATTCAGCGTATTGTTTTGTGCACAGTGTGCAGGTAGAACACTTAGAATCCAACCTGGAAGTAGTAGGAGAGATTTGGAGCAAACTATTTTAGAGGCAATGAGGAGTGCTGTATTTTTGTTGAAATATTATTTTTCACACAAGTATATAGTACTGTATGTGAGAGAAGGTCAAACTATCAGCCTGCAAACAACTTAAAGGCACATACAATCACACAATTCTCAGTGCATGTCAGAGCACAAACCAAGCATGACGATGTCAAAAAATTAATGTGTAGACCTCTCCAGGCACAGATGTGGAAAGGGTACAGAAACATTTCTGCTGCTCTGCTTTGATGGCATATGCGTACGCAGCGAGGGTCCAATTCTAAAAGCACATTCAGGTATATGCTCACACCTGGGCTCGAACTAAGTTCTTTCCGAGCGAGAACCCGTATCACCAACGAGTCGGCTATTTCGACCGGGCAACCCGTGCCCGTCTGCACTCTTTTGTACTAGTGATGCGCATTCCATTCTTTTAAGTGAACTGAATCTTTAGAATCGGTTCACTCAAAGATTCGTTCAAACGAATTAGCTCCTGCAGAACGTGAAAATGACCAAAATCTTTTCACACAGGTGTGTTTAACGAGGGTAACTTGGAAAACATATTGGAACGCGGCCCCGAGGACTAGAGCTTGACACCTCTGACCTTTGACCATGATATTTCCCTAATAAAGTGGCCTGTTATTAGGTACACTTGAAAATGGCGGTGTACCTAATGGAGTGTCCGTGTGATTCCCTCGTTAAGTGCACCTGCGTGAAAAGTTTTAGCTCCTGCGGAACGTGAAAGTGACCAAAAACTTTTCACGCAGGTGCGCTTAACGAGGGTCACTTGGAAAACATGTTGGAACGCGGCCCCGAGGACTAGAGCTTGACACCTGTGACCTTTGACAAGATATTTCCCTAATAAAGTGGCCTGTTATTAGGTACACTTGAAAATGGCGGTGTACCTAATGGAGTGTCCGTGTGATTCCGTCGTTAAGTGCACCTGCGTGAAAAGTTTTAGCTCCTGCGGAACGTGAAAGGAGCTAAAACTTTTCACGCAGGTGCGCTTAACGAGGGTCACTTGGAAAACATGTTGGAACGCGGCCCCGAAGACTAGAGATTGACACTTGTGACCTTTGACCATGATATTTCCCTAATAAAGTGGCCTGTTATTAGGTACACTTGAAAATGGCGGTGTACCTAATGGAGTGTCCGTGTGATTCCCTCGTTAAGTGCACCTGCGTGAAAAGTTTTAGCTCCTGCGGAACGTGAAAGGAGCTAAAACTTTTCACGCAGGTGCGCTTAACGAGGGTCACTTGGAAAACATGTTGGAACGCGGCCCCGAGGACTAGAGCTTGACACTTGTGACCTTTGACCATGATATTTCCCTAATAAAGTGGCCTGTTATTAGGTACACTTGAAAATGGCGGTGTACCTAATGGAGTGTCCGTGTGATTCCCTCGTTAAGTGCACCTGCGTGAAAAGTTTTAGCTCCTGCGGAACGTGAAAGGAGCTAAAACTTTTCACGCAGGTGCGCTTAACGAGGGTCACTTGGAAAACATGTTGGAACGCGCCCCCGAGGACTAGAGCTTGACACTTGTGACCTTTGACCATGATATTTCCCTAATCAAGTGGCCTGTTATTAGGTACACTTGAAAATGGCGGTGTACCTAATGGAGTGTCCGTGTGATTCCCTCGTTAAGTGCACCTGCGTGAAAAGTTTTAGCTCCTGCGGAACGTGAAAGGAGCTAAAACTTTTCACGCAGGTGCGCTTAACGAGGGTCACTTGGAAAACATGTTGGAACGCGGCCCCGAGGACTAGAGCTTGACACTTGTGACCTTTGACCATGATATTTCCCTAATAAAGTGGCCTGTTATTAGGTACACTTGAAAATGGCGGTGTACCTAATGGAGTGTCCGTGTGATTCCCTCGTTAAGTGCACCTGCGTGAAAAGTTTTAGCTCCTGCGGAACGTGAAAGGAGCTAAAACTTTTCACGCAGGTGCGCTTAACGAGGGTCACTTGGAAAACATGTTGGAACGCGGCCCCGAGGACTAGAGCTTGACACTTGTGACCTTTGACCATGATATTTCCCTAATAAAGTGGCCGTTATTAGGTACACTTGAAAATGGCGGTGTACCTAATGGAGTGTCCGAGTGACGTCACAGATCAAACAGCCAATCAGGTGGGGGTGAGGGCGGGTGTGGCACTTTTCACTTTCACTTAAGCTTTTTCCCTATTGAAGTGGCCTGTGATTAGGTACACCTCATGGACACTACAATAGGTACACTACACGAGGTAAAAAAAAGAAAGAATAAATAAATAAGAAAGTGTAGTGAACGATTCGGTGAACGATTCTTTTGAACAAATAGTTTGAGTGAACCGATTCTAAAGATTCAGTTAACTGGAATGCACATCACTAGTACAAAACAGTGCACACGACAACGGGCTTGCAGGTCGAAATAGCCGACCGGATATAGACACGGGCTCTTGCTCGGTAAGAACTTGGTTCGATCCCAGGCGTGCGAAAATACATAAACGTGCTTTTATTGTGCAATTAACCCTTTATTTATTTATTCTTTTATTTATTTATTTTTTACCTCGTGTAGTGTACCTATTGAAGTGTCCATGAGGTGTACCTACACATATTGTCATATAAAACAGTTAACCAAATGTCAGATTTTTATGTTTTAATTGGCGAATAAAAAAACAAGGAATAAAACACCAGACAAGTTTTAACATAAATGTTTATTTGAAAATAATATTAAAAGTAAATTTCAAACCAGCAATCTAATGTGAAATTGCAGTAGATATATTGGATAACAATATTTAGGCGTATATAGGCATACACGTTATTTAAAAACGACTACAAGGGTTATAAAATCAAGATGACCCAAAGAGAAGCGTAATCTCCCCGTTGTTGCATAACGGCGCATCCCTTCATGCAATAAAGTTAGCCGTTAGCTTGGAGAAAACGTGCATAAAAGAAGTGGTGTTTCAGTGAGTGGTTCTTTCTTTCCTTGGCAAATCGTAAAGCTACATTCTGGCTTACATCGTTCACGCCAGGAGGGAGACGCAACACATTCACTGACTGATCCGTTGCTGCACGGGAAGGCAGTTCACCCATTAACTCGTTCACGAACGGGAAAGTCAGGATTCGTTCCCTCACTGATCCGTTCACGCGATGAACTGGAAATGCAAATCACTCACTCACTGACTCGTGCACTCACAGATCCGTTCAGTTGGAGAACGTGAAATGCAATTCACAACTCGTTCGTGAACGGGAAGTTACGTCATTTTCTTCTTCGTTTTGATTTACGGCGTGGTGGCACCAGCTTCAATGCGCATTACTGACACCTACTGGTTGAAGTCATCTGAACTGAAAAAAGAACGAATCACTTCACTAACCCTAACCCTTGTATTTATATTCGCCAATCAAAACATAAAAATCAGACATTTGGTTAATATATATATATATATATATATATATATATATATATATATATATATATATATATATATGCACAATTTTGAGGAATGTGGTTAGATCACGTGGAAAAGGTCAACCACTGTGAATACTTTTTTTTGTCCATTGTTATTTTTTTATGCCAGCGCTGAGGTACATGTGAAGACGACAAAAAAGTCTCAATTCCACAAATGGAACTTAATGTGGCATGAGAAAAGATCAAGCCGCCCAGTGGAATACAAGATTGTCTGAAACACCTTTTTTTTGTTTTTACCAAACCGACCAAACTGTCTTTCAAATGAATGAAAACACAGGACAGATTCAGATAGTATAAAAATTACTTTTGTTCATCTTTATATAATAGAAAACAACAGAAAAAAATACATCTGCTTTACAATAAGCACAGTAATATAACAGGATGACCATTCTGCGGAAGATCAACTATAAACAAATATTGCTATATACAAAAGGAGTTACAGAAATTAAAAAAGTACAATATATAAACAAAAACAATTCATCATATACAAAGGGAGCTACAGAAATGAAAAAAAAAATACAATATACATATGTATTGTTAACATAAATATAGTAAAGCAAGTAATAAAAATAAAAAAAAACAGTTAAGTGGGGGATGAGCTCTTGCAATGCTACTTTGGAAACCATACCAGCAGTACCGTTGGCTGCATTCGTCCCAGTGACCAGTGACTATTAAAAAATAGTAATACAAAAAAGTCTCGTTTCTTCCCCTTTTTTTCTCATTTGAAAGAGCAATCTTGTCTCCTAACTGATATCCGTACTTATGAAAACAAGACTCAAAGATGTCCATTAATTAACCCTTCCACTGTAATACTGGCAAAGTTAACATTTAAGACTTACAATACAGAAAACATTTACTATTATGTTTATTCTAATGCCATAATCAAGAAATTCTCTGAGATATCATTGTTGTGGGGGAATCACATTGTTCAAAGCTTTACGTGATGAAAAAAAGTGACAGAAAATAGAAAGTCTTGAGTTAGGAAGGCAATTTTTTTTTCAAAGAAATAATTTCAAAGGCAAGATGTTTGGCAAACTTCAGCTGAACTGCTGTCAAACTCTCAACTGTGTAGTTATAACCTGTTTAGGATTTATGTGATTTGGGTTGAGTCATGGGAAATCATTTTGCCAATCTCCAGATGACTCAGGAACCACTTCCAGATCAAGTTCAGAAGTTACAGTGACTTGAGTAGTGGGTTCTTCTTGGCGCAGGGTCACATCCTGAATTTGACCTGTGAAGATGAAAAAGGGCAAAAATAAAAGTGAATGAACGAAAACACAATGTAAAACAACAATGTAACATGAGAGAGATAAGTCAACCACGATTCAGATTTAACCACGGTTCAGATTTTGTTTGTTTGGGGCCTTGATGACTTAACACCAATGATGCACCCAATTCAAACTTTTAAATTTGGTTCCAAGCATGACCTGTGTGGGTATGCCATGTACCATATTTTCTGCGCCATAAAACGCACTTAAAAGCCTTTGATTTTCTTTATTAAGGTGTGGCTTTTGTGTGAACTGAATTCCAAAAAAATCTATCAATGTTGGATGTAATATGTAGGCATAATATGAACCAAACAGAGGACGTTACATTATACGTAGATCGGGGCGGTAAACCAATCAGAGCACTGTACGTAATACGTAGAGTACGTCCCTCCGCCGCCATTCTCTGTCGCTTTTAACCCACAGCGCCTTATGGTGCGGAAAATACGGTAATCACTGATTTCAAGGAGAAGCAAGTTTTGTATGGTGAAGCACTAAGATGTTCCACTAAGGTCTGTAACCATGGTGCTTCAATCTTGTAACTAGGTGGGGTCTCCATTGAATGGCATGTACTGCAATTCTGTAAGGAACTTCCATCATTGTTGAAATTGGAACGTAAAGGTCTTGACAACATGTGTCGAGATGCTCACCGTAGCCGTGGGCTCTCTTCATGTGATGTCTCATGTTGCTCTTCTGAGTGAATCGAATACTGCATATCTCACACTTGAAGGGCTTTTTTCCCGTGTGTTTGACCATATGCACTTGTAAAGAACTCTTTTGGTTAAAGGCTTTATCACACTGAAGACACTTGAAGGGACGCTCACCTGTAGGACAACGAGACCAGAGTAAGACTTGGCGGTTGGCTTTTCACAGGCTCTGCTATATACAAAGTTGTATACACACATATCTACAGTGATCCCTCGCTACATCGCGGCTCGTTTATCGCGGCGTCAGTACATCTCAGATTTTTTTCCCAAATTAAAAAAATAAATAAAAAAGTTGCCCACACGCCACCAGAAGGCAGGGAGTGTCCACACAATTGTAGTACGTACACTTGTACCTTTTTATAAAAAAAATAGTTAGTAATAATAAGAGTTCTAAAAACATATTTACACAGTATGTATACTTTAGCTACATCTACACACACGCACACACACACACACATACACACACACACACACATGCACGCACACACAAATAGAGGATATGATATCTAATAAAAAAAGAATTAATAATTTGATATCCTACTATGGTGTCCTGAATTATTTTACTTGTGACAACTAAAAGCATCCCTGGTACATGGACCTTAAGCTGGGTATCAAGAATAACAAAATAAAATGCTTGAAAGGGGCTTTCCATGAAAGCATGTGGATCTACTCAAAACCCTGACTGAAATATGCTGTGCATTTCAATTGGACTGGGAATGATCTGCGAATACCGATATCCTCTACTGAACCTGTTTGAAGCGATTCAAAGCCTTCACCATTTGCCAAAACTGCACACGCTCACAAATTTATGTCAGATCTATGCCAAAGCTGCTTTCCCATGACAACAAAGCGATGGAAAAGCTTCACACAATGTCATGCCCGTTAACTGTACATGAGCAGGCCCTCATGTTAAATGTTTCGTATGGTACACCGTTATACAGAAAGCCGTATTTCCTAAAAAAATCATTTCCCATTGCACTTTTTCAAAAATGAGTACCACTGTTGAGTTTAATCATCTTAAAATCGTTGTGTTCACCAAGAAAAACATTTGAATGAAACGGGTTTTACTCAATTATGTTGAGCACAGTATGTGGAAATAGGACAGCAGCAAATTCAAAATGCTAATGTCGTTGGCACCGTGCTAATGACAGCTTTCTACAAAACGTTACAGGCTGTGGTGGCGGTCTCAGTAGCCTTGATGACAAGAAAAGCAGCGTGATGTTGGCGCTATTGCACAATCTCTACATAAGAGGATAAGAGGCCATATGTGTTTAAAGGATGACTATGGTGGCATCCACATACACTCATGAGTCTATTCAAATGATAATTACCTGAATGTCTCTATGGTTAGAGAGAGGGAAGCGGAAGCCATCTGGTTAATGTGAAAATTGTATACGGTACACATTTATTCCAAATCACCTGTGTGTGTGCGGTTGTGTCTCTCCAGCTGACTGCGCTTAGGGAAGGCCTTCCCGCACGAGGAGCAGCTAAAGTCTCTAGGTTTGAGGGAGCTGGGCGATGGGCCTGGCTGGTGCACTCGTTCATGCTCCTATTGAGAGATAAATGTATCCAAATTTAATAACAGGGCAGAGTATGTATATATTAAAACAAGACATTTTCCCAATGAAAATCAGACATTGCTTTTGAATTGTATTTAAATAAAAAGAAAACACATGAAACAGGCCTGGACATGTACTATAAATTTACCATGAACTTTTTTAACGATTATTTCACGCCACAGTGACAAAAATTGGCATAAGTGTAAAAAAAAAAACTATTAATATCCAATGTACTATTTGTTGATACAAATAAACCATACTTTACATTTGCACCTATTTTATTTTAAAATAAATTACTTTATAAATTTTGTTTAGCCCAAAAGGAAATCCCATAATTAGTGTTTTAAAGAAATGTATTTGTCTTGATATTTTTTAGGTTTTAACACTTTCTTGTGTTGTACAAAAAAAAAAAGCTCGAATAATTGTGATTTCATTTAGCTATTACCAAAATAATCATGATTAATATTTTTTTCATAACTGAGCAGCATTGCAGGTCTTATTGCTCATTTTATACTTTTTGGTGAAATTTGCTGTAAGCATTCACATAACATGTTAAATGTGACCTTAGTCTGTCTCGTGTGTGAACCAAATGCATCTTCCAAAGTGCCCCGAAGCCACAGGATAAGAGACGACATCATTTAAAACGTAGCGTTTACAGAAGTAAACGTGGTCTAGCGTGTAGGGGCTCATATTTTTATAATCCTATCTTCCCAGCGGAGCGATTCAGGAGGAGGTATAAATACTGTATTTTGAGGAAATGAGGCGAGGCTTTTCAATCTCATTTCATGGCAATGTCACACCATCGCCACGGTCTGCGAGAATCCCTATTATCTGCACAAATTACCACTCTTTGCTTCATTTTTGTGCCTGTGAACAAAGTTTATGTGCCTTGTATTCTTTTATTTATTTTTTTTAAATTCAGCTTTGTCCTGTCTGAATAGAACATTCTTCTCGAAGTGATATGGCACTAATTTAGCTTGACCTTGGACACAAGCTTTAATTAATTTGGCGGATGTTCCCGCCTCTTTTCTTATTATTTGTATCTTCAATTTGTCATAATTCTTTTTTCTGCAGCCACATCCAGGCAGGTTAGCTACAATCCTGTGGATCCTGCACTTCTGAATAAGTGCAACTGTAGTCACAGCAACATCAGCAAGAAGCTTGGAGATGGCATTCTAGCTGTTAACATAATTGTGCTAGCCTACAATTTTCCTTCTAATCTCCTAAACCAACACTTTGCTTTGCTTTTAAGGATCCGTGGGAACGGTAATGGTGGGTGTGGAGTAAGAGCTTCTGCTCTGCTACACACTTACCTTAAGATGCATCGCTCGCTTAAAGGCTTTGTTGCAGATAGTGCAGACATGGCATCGGTCTTTACCATGAGCTTGTCTACAGTGTCGGCGTAATGAGTTGGCATTTGGGCATACAAAATTACAGTAGAAACATTTATACTGATTATCAGCATCTGAGGGGAGTCCCTTCCTACCCTTACGGCTATCATTTCCAATCTGGAACATAAACCCAAAACAAATAGTGTCAGTGAATTATTTATGCCTCATGAAAACAGAAATACATAATTGTAGGCAAACATAATGTAATGCATGCATTTTTTTAAATGTATTTAAGTATTGAAGTGGACGGTATTAGATTAAATGAGCCGCAGCCTCCCATAATCTAATCTATCATCCACTTTGGTCTCCCTGGCTGATTTAGGTACTTACGTTATATCCATTGTCAGATGTTCCCATCACAGATTGGGAATGATGGCTGACTAGTATGACTGGATGGCCTGCAATGGATGGTTGCCCAGGTTGTAGATTCGAGTCATTCAACACTGCAGGGAATGTCTGACCCTAAGGATCAAAATAAATTACAAGAACTGGAATGCTAAAGAATGTAATAATCTTGAGGACAGTTACAACAGAACATTAATAATTAACAAACGGTGCATGTAAAACATTTTTTACCTGTGTATTGAGGTTTACAGTGACGCCATCCAGCATACCCTGGTCATCTGCTAGGGTTAGTGTAACGCTACCATCACTGGCCACACCTCCTGGTGACAATACTAGGCTTTGAGATGAAGCGATGTGTGATAGAGAGGTGTTTGATGGAAGACTGGTGACTGTAGGAAAAATTGTTGTATTTTAGGATTTTCATTTTTGTGTCCCTGATAAACCATAAGGTGCAAGTAAGGCTTTCTGGCAAGATTTTATTGTAGTTTTGTCATGAAATGAAACATCTTCTGATATCATAATGTGAGAATGATGATATTCACTCTGTCCAATGTTTTACTTAATAGTACAAGTTAAGAAAATTGCAATAGATGCATGCTTTTCACATTTATTTCTAAAATTATACAATAAACAACAATATGAATCTATTTTAGCCAGAAATATTTTATGGAACTGTTTGGTAAAAGTATCGAGGAGGGCAAGGTACTATAATTTTGATCATCATTACAGAAAGCAAATTCTATATATAGTTGATATGAATTACAAACTTAAATAGGCATATTCTTTATTTGCAAAGTCTTACCAGCCATTCCAGTGTCGGTGGGATTTTGAGGTAGAAGATGGTCGTTGGTGATGGTCAGGGTGGCATTGGTGGGCTGGCCTGTGAGTGGTGATGCCAGTCTGAGGCCACTGTTCATCTCTGCATTGTTGCTGTGCTGGGGGAGTAGATCTTGACCTGCAAATATATGTAATTAATGGGAAATTATAGGTTAAGGATATGCAACACAACCTCTTACTTTTGATGAAGACATGTCATTAATTACCATTGTTTCATTATGCAGTAGCTGTGTGTATACTACTAGTACTATACTAGTACTAGTACATAGTACTATATCCATGATTGAGTGTACACAGGCTCTGATGCTATATAATACCTGATATGGTGAGAGTGATCTCTTGAGGGTTTCCCGATGAGGTGTTGGAACCAGAAGCTGTTGCCTGTACTTGTGCTAGAGCATGTGTGAGGCTGGAATCGTTGATAGTGAGTGTAATCTCTTGACTGCCCGTGCCTGCACTCACCAACCCAGTGCTGCTCATAACATGGCTCAGGTCCTGAGAGCCTGAATGATTCGTGATAGTTAAATTCACCACTCATTATTCAGCTCAACGAGTATTGTTAACAATTTCTACAAGTAAGGAACATACCCGCAGTGTCCTGCTCCGAGAGCCCAGCCATTGTGACTTGGGCAGGTGTGATGGTGGAGGGCTGCAAGCCCAGGCTGGTCAGGGGGTGGAGGACAACATTCGCTGACACAGATGGGTCATTAGTAGACATGAGCTGACTGCCAGAGTGGAGGACAAGCCCAGTGTCCACACTCAGAGGCTGTGAGAGAAGGCCGCCCTGCTGTAGAGTCTGTTGGAGAAGGGCATGGTCGATCTGCACGAAGAAACAAGGCGTTGCATGACATTAGGAATTAAATCTCTTTTGAAGACATAGTTTGCTTAACATCTGTTACATTTTAACAACCTATGCATGACCACATGAGTGTGGCCTAATTCTAATATTGAGAATTAAATTAAAATCGTAATTAAAGACAGTATGCATGGTATGAGGATATAGTAGATTAAATTAAAATATATAATTGACGATGTTGATTAACCAACCACAACCAAATAGGTATTCTAATGAGATCAGGTACAATTCCTGCATAAAGGTTTGCCTTGAACGATGAATGAACAAATAACAAAAAACTCAGTTTTTAACGACTAAGAGGCAATCAGTCAATAATGTATTACTGTTTTTGTAGTTCGCAGCATTGCAAAACAGAAAAAGAAAGACGGCTTTCAATGCTGCAGTGCAGTAAATTCACATCGACCTATAACATTTTCAAATTAATACCTCTCTGAATACCTCTCAAAATTAGGCCTTGTTGTTGAGATTGTATCTAATGATGTAGTTGGTTATGTTTTTTTTTCCAATTAGTTAAAAATATATACTATCTAGTAGAAATTAGTATGCCTTTAATTAGTTATACCCCAGTACAAACAGATATTTGGTTTACAATGATTCATATTCTTGTCTCAAGATTATGATGATTTTAAAAAATAAACCAGCTTGGAGAGGCTCCAGCAACCTTCGCGACCCTGAACAGGACCTACGGTGTTGAAGATCGATGGATAAATCTAAGGTGGCCTTCATGTTTCATGGGTGAGTAGTTATGGATTGTGAGCAAGGCTGCAGCAGCAAGAAACAAACAAAACAAAACAAAACAAAACAATAAAGGATGACTAGGCGACATGCCTAACCTGAAGAGTGATGTTGTTTAAGTTGCTCGCGTCGATGCCAGAGATCTGAACATTAGGGCACACCAAGTTGGTGGGAGTCAACTGGAGGTGAATCCCTTCAAATGTGGTCAGCCCATCTGATAGAGACACATTCACATCTCCTGCCACCGCAAACAAAAACAAATGCAGTTGATAAATAGTCAATAAATGTTTCCCAAGAAAAATTGGTGGAATCTGAATTATGAATATGAAAATGTGAAAAAAAATACAGTCTGTGGTTATTTTGTTCAAATCCTTTGTTTTTAGGTCTGGGTAGTCGTTTTTTGTTTTTAAATTAAAAAACATTAAAAAATATAATATAAGCGCAAACATTTTGTCCATATTTAAAATAGTAATAATTTTAGTCATCTGGTCAGGAAGTGTGTTGCCTCTAAGAAGCAATGATGGAAAAACTGCCCCCTCCTGCACTTAACTTGCCCATCCCTGCTTTAGAGGATATTGTATCCAAAAAAAAAGCTAATCCATCCAACAATCAAATGCTGATTGCTGGAGAAGAAAGGGAATAGAGTTGAATTTGTGGCAATAAACCACCTCCTTTCACATCCTGATAAGACACAGACATTTGGCTTGTCGCTGTTCAGCAAAGATGGTACCAGGTTATGCTCAAGTATCAAGAATCAATGAAACTTATAGAATGTCAGCTTTACAAACAAGACTTCATTTAACATCTTGAATGACCCAAGTTGTCACTTGAAGGGTGTATTAAAATAAACTTAGAATGTACATCTCTCGCTCACATTATTTGGAAATGGAACAAAAGATCTTCAGCTGTTGTACCTACCTAAGTTGTGTCTAAACATGTGATTCAAACTTATCAATTATAATGTTTAACCTCGATGTAGTCACATTAAACTCAAATTAATCAAGAAAGTAACGGTAAAATGTCTCTTAAAACGACGAGTATCAAATCCAACGGTTCAATTCATGACTATAATATTACCCTAACAAAAGTTCATATGGTGTGAAAACTGATCCATACCTGACATTGAGGCTGGCAGTATTGCCTGTCCCACCAGGCCCGACTGTAAAAGATTCTGGTCAAACTGCCCAGTCAGCACTTGGTTTGCTGGGAGGTAGATGTTGTCAGAGTTGGGGTTTTGTAGCAGGCCAACAGTCTGAAGTGCCTCTGATACTGTTGTATGCTGGGCTTGTACTGAGGCCCCGGTATTCCCTGCGTCTTCACTATGACTGTTCTGAGCAGAAGACGAGGAAGGCCGTTTGGACTTGCGGCTCTCTCCATTAGTTCGGAAGTGGCACTGGATGTGGGTTTTGCGATGCCCAGAAGTTCGAAAGCGAAGGTCACAAAAGGGGCATTTGAAAGGCTTGGAGCCAGTGTGGAGCCGCATGTGCACCTTTAAGCTCCCCTTTGTAGAGAAGGATGTGTTGCACATGTGGCAGTTGACCAGTTTCTGACCTGCAAAAATTAGAACAAATTTAAGAAGTGAATGGGAAGTACTGAACTTATTAGGGCACCAACTAAAAACAATTCCAGTCGAAAAAATGGTCGGTTTGGTAATTTGACGAACAAAATGGAACCATTCCTGTATAAAATCGTCGCATCCTTGAATCGTATCTTCCTCTTATGAGAGATGTACAGCAAATAGAAATTGTTTTGATGTTGCTGGTGTGTTGTTTCTTAGAATTTAGCGTGATAAACTTAAAAAAAAAAAACACTAAATCAAAGTGTATAAAATCATTTCATTTTAAAATTGTTACGTGCTTGAATAACATTGTATCAAAAATCGTATCTAGAATTGTTTTATGTGGAGGAATTCACATTGAAACCGTTCTCAACCTGACTTGTTTCAAGAACATAGCATAATTACCTAAGTTAGTTTTTGGAAAATCAATAAATACATTTATTCAGCAAACAAGAAAAATCCAGTTGCCTTGATTCAACTTTTGAAAATTACCATGCCCTTACCTGTATGACTGAGAAAACAATGTTTAGCAAGTGCAATAGTATTTTTTATTGATAGTGCAAGAGTAAAAATGACTTAAACAATTATGCTATTAGAATAAAAATATGTATGCAGCCATGTTGTTAACTTACACAGTGACTCCACGCCCAAAAATCAATACAAAGAATTTATTCAACAACATCAAGACTAACCTGTGTGTGTCTTCACATGGCAATCCAGAGTAGATTTCACCGTAAAACTCTTCCCACATTCATCACATTTGTATGGTCTTTCTCCTGTGTGGATTCGAATGTGCCTAAATACAATATAGGTGGAAGTTTGAGAGTTGTGCTTTTGGGTTCTCCCTTCAGTTGTGAAGAGGAATGTACTTTAAGATTGACAGTGGTAAACAGTTGGAAACTAACAATGGGGAAAAAAATAAAGAAGTTAATGAATATGCAAAAAAATAAAAGCTGGCATCGCCTTTTCTTTTTAGCAAATCGGGACAGAACTAGATAAGAAAAACTGCTTCAACCCGCTTCCATTTTGGACAAGTCATGTAAGACAAAATGTGAAATGAAGTGGCAATAAGTGTGTCGCACTTGCCAAAACAAACAAAATTTTAAAAAAAAATTACGTTGGAGATGTGTTGTGGGGCACAGTGTCACATGTTGGTTTTAGTATTAGTGTCATGATATTAAAATGGGGCTCACAATACCTGACGAGGTCACTGGGTTTCTTGAAGCTTTTGGGGCAAAACGTGCAACAATTTGCAAACTTGGGTTCTGTCTCCGACACCACCGCCTTGTCCTTGATCTCACTGATACGATCCCTCTCGGCAGCAGACTGGGAAAGGATTCTCTCTGACACAGATGCCTCCTCACCAGGGTCCTTGGCCAGTTCTGCCGCTTGCTCCTCTGTGAAAGTGATGATTTCCATTCCCCGTCTCTTAGATGTTTTTTGATCCCCTTCTTCTTCATCTTCATCCTCTTCAACATCTTGACTTTCGAAACCAATAACTGAGGCAACAGAAGGCAAAGCTTTGAGTTCCAGCACAAATTTATACATATACTGGGCATATTATTTTGAGTGACACAATCTAATCAGAAAAATCTAGAATTTAAATAGTATGCTGGATTTTGATTGACAGCAAAATAGCTTTGTCTTTGTCAAATAGTGTAGCTAAGTAAGGTAACCAACATCTCAGCATTAACATTTACAACAATACATAGTACTTCAATTCATCAAGAGTTGCCACAGCATTTTTTTTAGCTTTTTGATGCTGGATTCCCTTCCTAATTTAACAAATCCTTTTTTTTTTTTTTTTAATCCAGATTTTGGACAGTAGTATCTTTGTATTGGGTAAATGGCAAGAAGTCAAAGCACTTCGTCTGCACGAAAGGCACCAGAATGTACATAACAGATACTATCGGAGTACCAGTGTACCTCAATTCAACCAAGTACAGCATACTTAACTAATAATTGTTTGTCTTTTTCAATCCAACGTTAAGTGACCATGTTGTGGACCCAGATTACTTACCTCGACTCACAATCGCATGCTCCTTTTCTATATGCTTCTTACAAAGCAGGCTTGTCCTGAAGCTCTCATCACATGTGTTGCATTTGAATGACTTAACATGGATAATCATGTGGCGGTTCAGACTGCCATTAGTCGTGAAGGAGGCATCACAAACATTACACTTGAAGGGTTTCACTCCTGTCAATGGGAAGTTAGTACATAAGGGCGTGTCGAAATGAAAATATGCCAACAGAACCTTTCGAATTTGCATGGTAATGAAGACCCAAAAAGGTTGAACTTAAATGGAAATAAAACATTAAAATAATCCAATTTAAAGACATTTTCATTTTTAAAAAAAATCACAGTAATTTGGGGAGAGAGTTTGAGATTTCTCAACATTCTGTACCTGTGTGTGTGTTCAGATGGGATTTAAGCACCCCGCCGGATACAAAAGCTCTTCCACAGAGGTGACATCTGAAAGGCTTTTCTCCAGTGTGGGAGCGCAAATGCTGTTTCAGATGACTTGACTTTTTGAAGCCTTTATTACACCAACTGCACCTAAAGATTTGGGGGTGAGGACCCATTTAGTCCCTTCAGCTAGAAAACGTTCACAAAACCCAACTTCTTCATGTACTTTGCTGTTCAAACATTCCAAACATCTACCAAAGAAGCTGTGTACATTAAGTATGTTTCAGAGGCAAATGTCTGCAAGACTGTTGAAAACAGGCGGATATAACAGACATCAGCTTTTTTTTTTTTTTAGCTCCCAATCTTCATCTTGTCATCAGCCCCAAATATACCATATTGGTCAGAATCTGAAATTAACCTGTACGATCTTTTGCTGTTGTCTTCACTGTCCTCCTGGTAGTCGTGTGGCTCAGTATCCAGGTGTAGGTCTTCCTGGCTGTTCTGCTGGAGAAGCCCATTTGTCTACATGGAAAAGAACAACTACATACAGACTCACATTGGCACTTATAGTATAGGTCTAGTCGTAAAAATGATGTCAGCACAAAGATTTGCGCCATTAAAAGAATCGGTAGTGATTTAATGGCTTATGGGGGATGAGGTTGATGACAAACTGGCCCGCTTAATTTTGGAGCTCACTTCAGCCAGTCTACAACACAGGAGGGAGGCAGGCAAGTGTTATAATGTGTATTGTTTCTTTGCTTGGCTTATCACATTCTGTTGTCAACTAGTGTCTAAAATGGTGATTCATTGCCCCCAAAATTCATATGCAAATTGCTACTCTTGTTCTCTTCAACCTGTGAAAATATGAAATTCTTCTGCACAATATTCTGGATTTAAACTCAAATGTGAGCAAAACCCACTATCACCTCCTCAAAAATAAAAAATATTGTTTACAATTATTTTTACAGGTTGAACTGAACAATAGTAGAAATGTGCATATGAATTTGGGTGGCGATTGGTTGTAGTTTTCAGACTTGTAGCAACGCTCTGATTCTGCCAGACAGTGATGATATGCTTTCAAAAAAGTTCAGCCTTTCATAATTTTCCTTTTTCTATATACAAGTGTTTTCTATTCTGATGAAGTATGTAGTGACATGCCCACTGCCATCTAAACTAACGGACACGCTCATGTTGAATCCTGATTAGAAGAGGCTATTAATCAAGCAAATTTTTATAGTAATCAGAAATTTCATTTTGTCTTCGGACTGTTCCGTATGAGCCACATGTCTTAGTTAAAATAAATGCAATGCATGAACCTCTGTAAGTAACTAAGTTCAATCGAGGCCAGAACTGTTGTACATGTTTTGAGGCCGGGACTCACCACTTCAGCATTTGGAACATGAAGTAAACTCGGAGGAGGAAAGCTGGATGACAGGGCCTGAGACTCCAGAGTACTGGAGTCCTGTAGCTGCTGGACAGTAGAGAACTGGCTTTGATTGTAACTTGATTCTGTCATGGTAAAGCCTGGGAAGCCCACATAGAACGAAATATTATGAGTTAAATATATGTATGGCAGCAAAAGGTTTGACAACATTTAAGGCAACATAGATTTCACAGATTAAAAATTAATGTATGCTAAAAAGTGTAAAATATTCTACAAAAGCTATTTGTTGTCATCACTCTGCATACTGTCAATGACTATTCAAATGCTATTACATACTTCAAATGTGTAAGATCCAATCTAATAGAGATTGCCAATGTTCAATCCAGTAAAACAAAAAAAGCATTTTCAATTCACACAGTTAAAAAAAAATCTGTCAGAATGTACCTTGCGTTAAAGCTTGCTGGTCAAACGTGGTCTGAGGGAGTGTTCGCGTCTCGAATTGGGTGATGTTCTGTGGTAAAGTATGTTGGGTAGTCACATAGGAGTCTGTAATGATATATAGGAAAACACATAAATACGATGCTCAGAATCTAGTCTTCAATAAAAATCTGGGGCTGTGGATAATGTATTAAATGGGAATATTCAAGACTTGAAAATACATACAATGTGGGAAGCATTTAATATCAAATTAAAATGAACTTTTTCAGATGTTGCAAAACTTGCATAATAGCCTCAAAGAGTTGTGTGTGGTTGCAGAACAAAAGTACTACTGTAGCGACACTTGTTCAAATGGGCATCAAATAAGTAACAAAATATGGGTCAGTATTAGAGGTGAAGATTCACAGTTCAGATCACATCACGGTTTCGTTGTTTCCAAGTCAGTTACGTTCCATTCAGTATATGCTAACCGTTAAAAAAATATATAGTCATCTTAATATTGAAAGAACAAGGCAGTCTCACAGTTGTCTTGTCAATGTGACAGTCTGAGGGTAAAGGTAGGTGGGATTCTTGCTGCAACATGAGACATGACTAACTACAATATGTTTTGGGCAGAAAATTCCTCTTAAATACTAAAAACAGTCTTTCACTGTCACTTATATCAAAGAAATCTGAATCTTTATGCATTGTATTGAGTTTTAAAAAGAGGATTTTGCGCTGAGTGGAATGGGCACGCAAACATTACTGAGGTAGAGAAAATAATCACGATCTTTCCAAATTTTTGAAGGAAACCAGCAACCACATAAAAGCCACTCGTCTGTGTAAAACCAAAACCATAAGGTTCATAAGGTACCATGCAGAGCATACCTAATGCTACGCAACAGCCCTAGTCATTATACACATCTGGCAGTAAGTCAATGATGATGCAAACTGCAAATACTCTTGATGAGAATGTGACCATTTGTGTTACCTTCGCTTTGCACCAGTGCTTGGTCTCTCAGTTGTGCTTCTAATGTCACTGGCTGGCCTCCATTGACAGCCTCTGCTTGACCAAGTGCCAGCATATTTTCTTGCTCACTCGAAGTGGCGGGTGGTTGCTGAAGGGAATTTCCCTCCATTTCCACCTGCATATCGTGGGGCACCGTGCCAGCTTCTAGCGGGTCATCAGCTGAGTTCGGCTGCAATTGTTGAGCCAGCTCATATCTAGTTCGGGGGCAAATATGAGGGGAAACAGTACATTAAAAGCTTTGACTCAAAACTATTTTTCATCAAACTAATCACTGCAAAGAAAAAATTACAATAGAAGCGCCCATTTTTACACACGAGCGAAAAAAACACTCAAACCTGTGTGTCTTCATGTGTTTCCGACAGTTTGGAGATGACTTGAAGGTCTTCTGGCAGTAGGGGCACATGTAAGGTCGTAGGTCACTATGGGTCGTCATGTGACGTCGTAGGCTACCACTAGTGGTGAACGTTGTGTCACACATGACACACTTGTATGCCTTCAGTCCTAAGTGGGTCCTAATGTGAGCCTTGAGGACCCCCGAGGAGGCGAAACCCCGACTACACTGCACACACTTGTATGGCCTTTCACCTGTGTGAGACCTTGAGTAAACAAAATGACCATTAGTTCCGGGAGATCTATTTTCTGTTTTTACAGTTTTGAGCTAGCATTTATTGAAATGATCAAAACAATCATTAGAAGATTTGTCTCACCTAACGTGCTGTTTCAGATGACTTGATTTCTTATAGGCCTTATTGCAGAACTGGCACTTGTATGGACGATCGCTGCCTTCCACCTCCAGGTACTGTTGGAATGCCAGGCGAGGATTCTGAGATGGGATGAGGCCTGTTGAGTGACCAACACATGATTTTTAACGTGTGATGCAATTGTATTATATACAACGACATGATGCTCAAATGAATGAGGAGGAGGAGTAAAGTGTTGTACTAACACAAGTAACACTAGTCTTATTTCGACATTGTGGACATTCTCTTACCAAAGTCCGTAATGAGAATGGGCTCCTGCAGTGGGATGTCAGGTAACGGTAAATTACTCTTAGACACCTTGGCTTTGTTAGTTTTTCGTGGAAACCTGTGTTTCTTCTGCTGTAAGCTTTTGAAATGAGATGCTATATGTGTTTTCCTGTGTCCTGATGTACGAAAGATCTTGTCACAGTGAGGGCAGGAGAAAGGCCGAACACCTAAAAAGAAAAATTCAATTTGGAAACCTTTGACAAATATTTTGATATTTTTCATTTTTAAAGCATTTCAATAGGCACCAATTACAGGCGGATTTGAGCTATTTGTTGTTTCCTGTCAAGAATATCGTTTAAAAAAATCATTTTCTTATGTGTTTCCTATGGTGTGCTATACAATAATCCTTCAATAAAGTGGACATACTTACCGGTATGCAGTCGCACGTGTACCTTCATGCTGCCAGAAGTGGAGAAGCACTTCTGGCAGTACTGACACTCAAACGCCTTGATGCCTGTGTGAGTTTTCATATGGGCTGTGAGTGTACTCTTGACAGCAAATGCTCGGAAGCACTGCTTGCACTTGAAAGGTTTCTCGTGAGTATGAATGCGGATGTGGCGGACAAGGTCGCTGGGCTTCTTAAATTCCTTGGAGCAGTAAGGGCATCCATGCCAGCGGATGCCATTTTCCTCCCTGATGGAGCCTAGGAATGGAAGTGGACAATGGAGTCAGAATTTCAATAAGCTGTTTCAGCAGTACAAAGAACAAAGGCGTGTTTTTTCAGCTAAATAATACCCTTATCCAAAATTGAACCATTATGCTTCCATACCTGGCATTTGGATAGGTTTCTTGAAAATGCTTCTTTTTCTTTCTCGCACAGGTTTGTCTATCAGCGGTGTTTTTTTCAAATCCACATTAGTGCCCTCCGATGTCTGGTTTGGAGGCTCCCTGGCATTGGCATCAACATTCTGAGTTGGGGCTACACTGAGCCCGCTGTTTTCTAGAGCTTGCTATAAAAACAGAATCTTCATTAGCTCAAACAACAACATTAGAATATAGTCGGATACATTATATGCCTCTAATATTAAAGCGCTAAAGCGCGTGACTAAGTCTGGGGTGTGCATTATGTGAATGTCCTTGACTCACCTGTAGGATGTCTTGGTTAATGGCGCTTTCCATGGCAACAGCTGGCTCTGGGGCTTGGGGCTGGGCTGTCTCTCCATTGACTTGCTCAGAGAGTTCTAGTAGCTGCTGGATGACATCTGTTACTGCCTCTCCGCCATCCGACCCTGAAGGACCCGCAGTGTCTGTCTCCTGAGGGACAAGCAGGGATAAGGGGAATGAGAGATGTGACAATTGGCAATTAGGGCAAGGTGATTTTTTAAAGATCTAATGAGTACACTATTACATGCAATGCAAGTCAAGATCATTGTTAATTAATATTGTAGTTGCAGTGTGTTCTAGCGGTAGAGATAGAACTGAATTGCAGCAAATTGAGAAGTCTATATTTTTGGTTCTTTATTGAGCTACCGGGGAAAGGGAAAATGTCTCTTAGTATAATCCCGTGCACATCTGCACCACTGCTGACTACATCTACACAATAATAACTACATTTTTAGATCAATACGTCTGACAACAACCTGAGCAACAGTCACTTTTTAAAGGCAGGATTCGATTTCATTCAGGCACACAATTGTCAGTGTTGCAGAAATGGAAGCCATTACACCTGACTATTTTTTACATAAAAACATCCCACTGCCAAACTAGAGAAATTAGTTCATTAAAACCTTTGGTACTCGAGGTAGAAGCACAAAAATACCATTTGTAACATATCAATACTCTTGGAAAACAGAGGCCTTTTTTGGCCAGATACAACACAATACAATTTGTGGTAATAGGCTTTTCAATGGACAGCAATATCATTGGTATAGATTATTTTATGTATAAAGTGTTTGCATTCTTCTGTGTTTCAATAAGTGCAGGAAAAGGAAGTGGGGAAGTAGTGCGCACAGTGATGACTTTTTTTACCACGGTGAAAAGTAACTACATTAGAGATTCGTCCCAAGGGTTTGTGGTGTAGAAAACTGAGAATTAAGAGCACACAGCAAGCTCTCTGGTGAGCAAACATTTCAAATGATTTTTTGCTCAGAAGATAGCGCCACAGTGCAGCAGGCAGAACACATTAGAGATTTGACAGAAAGCTGTGCAATAATATGTCATTTTTAGTTTTTTTTTTTTTTGTCTGGTACTAGATGGGGTAAGATGATGCTATTTTATTGACTTTTTAGAAAGCTTTTTCTGGCTTCACAATACGTAGTGTATTGAGCAAGGTCAAAGTGACAGATCAATGTAGCGCAGCAATAAGAAATGGCTGAAGAAATATTGCAGGGCTTTAAGTGCTAGCAACTAGGTTCAATCTAAATCTTAATGAATGTTTGCAGAAGGAGCTGAAACGTTGCAGGTGAGACAGCTGGAGCAGTTTGCTTATGAAGAGTGGGCCAAAATAGTAAGTAAACCGACTGAAATGTGCCGAATCTCACTGAACGTTACAAAATATGTATGCGCAGTGATTGATTCTAAAGTTTGTGCAACAAAATATATGGTTAAGGGTACAATCATTTATGTCCAGGACTCACACTTTTTACTTCTGTTGAACCACAATTAAAAACGAGTGTCTGATTTTCATTTGTTTATTTTCCTACATTTTTTATTGATTGCTTTGTCAGATTTGTTTGACTACTGTGGGTTTTCCTTTCATTAACAGAGAAGAACCAACGATATTGTCTATGTGTGTACTAGGTTGGATTCCAAAACAGTGGAGAAGAATCGGAATGGTTTTATTGCTTTTTATGCCACGAAAGGCATCTAACAAAATGACAGCCCAAACGTTAGAAAAGGTGTCTGTTTTCAAGAAATTATTTGTTAATTGGTAGTAACAACCAGTAGGCTTAAAGTACCACCGCCCAACATACTGTGCCTATAAACTGTGCTTTATTACCAAAGTGCTGGAAGGTACATCCATGACAGAAATGTGCATTTTGCCGATGTGTGCATTCAAACTGCCCAGCTTCTTAAAAACACAGCTGCAGTCCATACAGGGAAACAATGGCACACCTTTCACCTACAAAAGAATACATTACATACATACATTATATGACAGCTCTATGACAGTGGGTCGCATTTTGTGGCTGATTTGATTTATACCGTATTTTCCGGACTATAAGGCGCACCGGACTATAAGGCGCACCTTCAATGAATGGCCCATTTTAAAACGTTGTCCTTATATAAGGCGCACCGGACTATAAGGCGCACCATTAATGCATCATGTCAGATTTTTAATCCAAATCAAATCATTCTCCATTTTATCTTTTTTATTTCAACTTCAGACGCAACAAGTTACTTTATAATCACAAAATAATGATCCATAGTCTTTTTGATTGATGATTCATAGTCTTCAGCGGGCCACTTATGATTGATTTCATGACACAATGCTTCGGGCCAGTTTAAATTTAGGAATTTGGTCCATATATAAGGCGCACCGGACTATAAGGCGCACTGTCGGCTTTTGAGAAAATTTTAGGTTTTTAGGTGCGCCTTATAGTCCGGAAAATACGGTACACGTATTGTACACGCTATGCAGTTACAAAACACCATATTCACAAGATATTTGTTCCTAAATTGCCAAATACTGATTGTACCATTTTAATTTCAATGTCAGGGAGTGAGGTATGACGATGCTTATAAGTCAGAACATGCGGATGTGGCAACTGGGTGAAAGATATACTGGCAAGATGGCCAGCCAAGTACCCCCTTGACAGATGACAATGAAAGCATCTTTGTGAAGGACAAAGTAGTGGCAATCATGACGTTGGATCAACGAACGATAAGAGCTGTGAGGAAATAGATGTCAAATATGAAAGCTGTATAAAGTAGAAGATCAGAAAATCCATAGGTGATGAAAAGACCCTGAGTAAAATGTGGAGTAGGAAAAGAACAATGAAATCTCTATAAGTACTATACTGAAAATAAATGTGAAACAAATAAGGCTGTATCTGAGTGTCATTATTCACTAAACTCAGATTGGAATTTTGTGACCGTCACAGCTAAGACTGTTGGCCTTATATATTTGCCCCTTTAAAATTGGACTTTAGCAGAGCTGCTATCTATGGGTGGATGGGTGGGTGGATGGATGGGTGGGTGGGTGGGTGGGTGGATGGATGGATGGATGGATGGATGGATGGATGGATGGATGGATGGATGGATGGATGGATGGATGGATGGATGGATGGATGGATGGATGGATGGATGGATGGATGCATGCATGCATGCATGCATGCATGGATGGATGGATGGATGGATGGATGGATGGATGGATGGATGGATGGATGGATGGATGGATGGATGGATGGATGGATGGATGGATGGATGGATGGATGGATGGATGGATGGATGGATGCAGGTTCTCTGAACTTTCATGCATGCAATAGATATATAGCCCTCTGAATTGTAATATAGAACAAGTTGGTAAAGACTTCTTGATTAAGCGACATTTGCATCTAAAAATGCAACTGCTAAACATTCACCAATTACTTTTATCAGCGAAAACATGCCAAACTTACGAGGCTACTCTCTTACCTCTGAATGAACCCTCTGTACATGGGAATGTAGGTTCCCCTTTTGAGAGAAAGATGCTGGGCAGAAAATACAGAGATGAGGCTTTTCCCCAGTATGTCTCACCATGTGAGTTTGCAGTACCACCTTCTGGTTGAAAGCCTTGCTGCAATGTGTGCACTTGAAGGGCCTTTCACCTGAGTAAAGACGAGGTGAGACACATTAAGCTGTAGCAGGCAACAGGAGAATATTTTTCTGCATGTACCGCTTACCTGTGTGTATGCGTATGTGTCTGACAAGCTGGCTGGGCTTTTTGAATGCCTTTCCACAGTGATGGCAACTGTTGGTGAACCCACTGCGATCAATGTTTTTTTTGTAATTTCTGGAGCTAGATGACAGCGGCCTATAATAAAAGGTAATAAAAAATGCGTTAAAATTTGGAGAGCCTGTGGAATATTTTTTTTCATGAACTTAACAATTGTTAAAACAATGTGTTACTATGATAAAACAGCAGTGTTGACAGTTTCTATTATTTTGGAAGAAGGCTAAAGTCCTTTGACTTTTAACATTACTTTTTATTTATTTATTGAAGCGTCCTAACCTCATTTTAATGTGACACTTCATGTGCTCCTTAAGGTGTGCAGATGTCTTGAGCTCTTTCCCGCAGTTCTTGCAGGTATAGACATTAATGCCGGACAACTCCTTGCGATGGTCCTCTGAGTGAAGAGAGAGTTGACTCTGAAGAACAAACTCATCCCCACATTCTGCACAGATCAGGTTCTGTAACGTAGGAAAGTGGAGATAAGATTTGTTATAACTGGGTTTATATTCACCAATTTGCTGCGTTGTTGGACCTACCTCTTCTCTCTCGTGGAGCATAGTATGGGATTTGAGACTGGCAATGCGGGAGAACTTTTTATTGCATACAGGACAGGTGAAGTTAGAGGTTGTGTGTGTGGACTTGTGGAGTGTGAGGTTGAACTCCACATTAAATGTCTGTGGACACTGGTCACATCGATGAGGCTGGGAAGAAGAGCAGAGAGACATAATGTTGCGTAATATTTCACAAGTTTAGTCCCTGCAATGCACCCATCTCATGCTGTTGCGGCTTTAAGGTTAAAGCTGCTCAATACAGGAACTTGATATTGATCATTCCTGTCCATAACTTAACCCAACCGCCATCATGGGCCACTCAACCCACTTTGATATCAGTAAACCCCTCACCCACACGACACACTACATGCTGTCTGAATGTGGGCATTTGCACACAACAAACTGCAGTCAGGCTCAGACCTTGATGGGGACGGCAAGCATGCAGATGAACTTCCCTCAGACGATCTAAAAGTCGGTGCAGAAATTTGTTGGTTATGTTAAATTGTTTGTACAGGATAGCCGTTTGGGGACTGGTCTCAGATGACCTTTGAGGTAAAGATACTGGATGTGGAGGAGGTACAGTGCAGTTGTGAGGCCGGTTGGATGAATTGCAAATTTCTCTGAAATTTCTTTGGAGACGTCAGCATGCCAATAGCATGCTCCCTCATAAATTGTGACTTCTGTGGCATTTATATTTCTTTTCAGTATATCATCCTTAGTAGCAGACATACTAATGAATTATAATCATTATTTATTATGATAATCAGGCTGTACATTATTACACTTGATATATCGCAGATCAAGTGATTTGGGGTCGACTTCCACGGTATGAAATACATGGCTTTTAATACAGCATGATATAAAAATAGTTTAGTCAAAATTGCCCAATTACCCCGTGCATAATTGCAATTAACCAAAAACTGACGTTTTTAATGTCGTCCATTTTACTGAAGTAAAAAACCTAGACCTAAAACTCTAACCATCTATGCTAATATTCCGACAGGTATTGATCACCTCCATAGTGCGTTACAATACATTAGATCTTAACCTCTTACCTTGTCATTGACCTCATGCTCACGAAGATGCCTCTGCAGCTGGCTCTCTGTGGTAAATATTTGTGAACATATTGTGCACTTCTTATCCTTGAATTCACCATCATTGAAACCTTCTGCCTTATTTTCATTAGCATCTGCATCAAAAATAAAGGGCAAAACAAAACATTTTGCTCAGTTCAATCCTTACGACCGTAAACCTATAAGAAACTGGACGCGATGATGCAATAGCTCTGTGTTGTGTTCACGTGTGAGTAATTTTTTTTTTCATTAGTACTCTGTGTATTAAAATGTCGACTTCCCTGGATAGGCCAAACGACCAAATTGTTCCAGGTCCTACAATAAATGAGTAGTGGTAGCCCTGCCAGTAATACAATAAGTTTCAATGATTAAGTCATATTTAGCATCTTTATAATGGTTTTATTTAAACCTTTCAAACATTACTTCTGTGTAGTTATTTGTGCACGTGTTTTGTGAAGTATAAAATCTAACAGAATATTTAACATTTGACCCTTTCTTGACTTCATTGTGTTCAAGGCGTTTCTTATGGAAGGATTCAATGTAACATGCAAAAAAATGTATGCAGCGCAGGAAAGAGCTCAATGATGACTGATCAGTTAAAGTAGATAAACTTAAATTCTGTTGATTTGATCAAATGACATTTGAACTTGATCGGTTGAGCCAAGTCAGTGAACTTCAGTTGCCATGACGCTCATAACGTGGCCCATTAAAGCAAGCAAATTTGTGATGAAACACATGTAAAACAAATTCTGTCTTACCAAATGGTTTGGTAATTCTGTCAATTTACAAAGCATCATTAGGGGCATGAAAGTGAATACTGAAAGCAGTTTATGCACTGGTATTATATTTGTGTTGGAATTATTATTCGGTTGCTCTTTTCTACTGTAGATAATGTATAGCCCATTCAAAAACAGTGGAGTGGAATAAACTGTACTGGGTTGTTTTGTAGGAAGACCAAATCCCAGCTCAACAGACAAAAACAAGCATGGGCACTTCGTGACGTGCATTTAGATTCTCAACAAATATCCTTTGAAATGTAGCTGGCGTAACTTCTGACACCTGAAAGCAGCATCATGTGTTCATCCAGCAGGTATAGTCGTTAATAAATTGCATCTCCACGCAACCAAACACGTCTAGATTTCAGTCGTCAAAAAACTTACGTCCTAAATGTCGACGATTGCCACGTTTAGTCACCATTTCAGTTATTTCGCCAGTGCAAGATTTTGGCATTTTTTATGATGCGACCTTTGAAATACAGACAAAATGGTAAAGAAACGTATGCATGCTTGGTGAAACCTCTCCCACACAACCTACGGCTCGCCGGGGCTCGTAGGACTGTTTCACAACACCTAAACAACTACAGCCACCATTCGAGCAAGTTAGCGTCTAAGCTAGCTGTGGCAGCAACGACGAGTTAGCACAAACGTGCTAATGGCAAATAGCTAACAAACACTGGTGCAATATAAAACACCCAGGTAGAATTCGATCGTCTGGAGAAGAGCACTTCTTCTTTCCGCCACCAATTCAGTCTGGAAGCCAGTGAGAAGAGCCACCGAGATACTATTAATATCATTCCGCCTCAATCACTCCTTCGCCGCACAAAGCAAAGCCCACCCGCAATACTATATCCGGGGACTATATACACTACATTTAAGTGTTATTAGATACGATCTAGAAGTGTTTATTAAAAAACCACCGGCTTCTTTGGACAGACTAACATCTATATTTTTTATTCGCTACATTTTGGCACTTGTTACCTGTTCCGTCGTTGCTTTTAACTCTCAGTTTGCGAGGCCGGCCCCGCGGCATAGTTCCAGTTCTCTGAGCGGGTGTGCTATGAACAATTTGCCTTTCAAAATGGCGTTTCTGTCATCTGTAGTGCGGAGTTGCAGTGAAGACGCGCAGTTGCGCGACGAGGGAGACATCTACTGTTTGACCTCCTGTAATGCTTCTACGGGTGCTCCTCTTCTAAACGCCAACGCTACAAACATAACGAGCGTGGAAACTACAAAGAGGCAAAACAATTGCACAAACAAAAGTAACTGAATGTGAATAGGTTACAGAGAAGTAATGTTTTAATCAGGGTGCAGGGTGCAAGACTTCGGTGTATGGATCTGAAGGATGGGGGTGTATCAAAATAAAGACTTTAAAAAGCAAAGATTACAGTGAACCTAAAAATCAATAAAATAATAATAATAATCACCAGAGCCGGGTCTAGGCAGGGGCAAGAGGGGGCCTGGCCCCCTCAAATAAATGTTGTGCCCCCTCTGACTAAATCCCCCAAAATATATTATATTCCATATATTTTTATTATCTCATGCCTCTTTCCTCCGCTCCACTTCCCAATGTCTTGCTTGCCCCCTCAAATATATCAAGTTGTTTTGCGTGTCATGTTCCTCTGCTCCATCTCTCATCCACTCACATAGATGTGGAAACAAATTCCAAAGGCAATTGTGCTCGTTTATTACAGTGATTGTTACAGTGTTAACTGTGGCAAAAAGGAAACAAGACTTGTCACGAAAAAAAAAAGAAGCTGTCCCTTGTGTACAAAATAAGACTGAACACTCCCTTTTCTGTGCCCTGACCGATCCTGCTGATTTTTAGACATTTTATATTTATAACAGGTGCGATGGTGTCAAAACATTTAGAACACCAACAAAGTATGTGTTGATCATCTTCAACAGCCTGCCTCCTGTCAATGAGCAAGTCCACAGCCTCAGATCCTCAGGTGAGGGCCTGTTACTAAGTCAAGGGTCAACTAAAATGACCCGAGAGCATTCTGCATCATGGCACATTGACTTTGAAGCAACCTGGCTGAAGATATAAGACAATAAAAATTTAAGGCATCTCAATCACTCCCTCATCAATTTAAAAAAAAAACTTTTCAGACAGTTATTTTTTTCAGTTCTGTGTTATTTTTATTTGTTTAGGTTTCTACACTTGTTAGAAGTTTTGGTTGTTTTTCTGCTCTATCAAAGCACTTCACTTCAAAAACACATTTTTAAAAGTGATGCAGTATATGAATACAATTATTATTATTACTACTACTGTATTTGGTCTAGTGAGGCTACACACTTCACAAGAAAGCTACTATATGCAAAAATAGACTCCAATAAAATGCTCTCATACAAGGTGACTTCAAAACAAAACAAAACAAAACAAAACAAAACAAAACAAAACAAAACAAAACAAAACAAAACAAAACAAAACAAAACAAAACAAAACAGGGTTTTATTGGATTGGGTGCTCAGAAGAAGATTACTGTTCCTGTTGGCACGTTTAACGTTGTGGTTTATTTCCCATATTTACCAGCAGAGAGAGCCATTGAGTAATCTTTAATCCACTGTCAAAAGCAAATTGACTGACAAAACGGATGTTGTTTACATTGCTTGTTGAGTGGGGACTTGAGATAGAAGATATACAGTATAACTTGAATAAATTGATTAAAATCTGGTATTCACAAATATAACATGTATTCAGAGTAATTATAACAAGCAAAAACAATAATAACCTCTGGGTTATTCTATTTCACTGACATGGTGTGTTTTAGCCAAATTCCCATGTTTGTTTGCTTATTGAAGACCTTTCAATCAGCCCTGTTGGGAAATTAAATACAAATTTGGTTTTGATGAGATATTAACCAACTGCTTGGACAAAACATTACACAGTTTCCTTTTTTGTAGCTAACAAGGGGAAGTTTGTGGCTTGGTTTTCTGGGAACAAGTTAGTTGCTATGTGCAGTTTATTATGTGTTCTTGCCTGTCCCCTCAGTGCTACGCAGCAAAGGCCTCAAATCTCATCTCTGAAAATAAAAAAATTTGATTACATTTTGTAGAATAACAAGATTGATGACATCATCCTTTCCTCTTCCTCAACTGTAAATTATTGTCCTTCCCTGTTAAACTGCCTCTTCCCGTTTGACATATTCAGAATAAGAATAATCAATCAATGAAACTGTCACAAATGTGTTTGCCAGAAAACCTACATTAAAGTTTTGTCAAACAACATGCAAAATTCATGCATTGGAAACATGCGGTATGTCAGGCAGACTCATCCTTGCCAGCTTTTTTTCCACACATGACTACACATAGGTCAGACTGTAAAAAAATGTTTGACAGGATGATATCTGCTGTATGAGTGGCTGATGGATTTCAATAATTCCTCAATGTTACTCACTTGCATTATATTCTTTCTTTGTTTGGATAGTTTATTGCAATATTGATGATAGAGCCAAACAGACAGTCATGCTCTTCTCAAACAAAGAACAAATTCAGCCGTAACATTCTCAATTTAATCAGTACTCAACCGCTCTGTGAAATGCAATGACAAAGAGACAGGTGGCATCTCATCATGACCTCTGGAGTGACCTTGTTCACCAAGATTTCACATTCTGCCAATGTTTCCTCTCCCAGGTGTGGCATGATTTACCATTGCGTTGTCAAGAGTCCACACTCCAGCTCCACAAAACCAATCATTCCTTGGCATCACGAAAACAGCATGTGACAGCCGCGGTCACCATGGGCAGTTCCCCCTGTGACCATCCCCACAGGGGAGGAGCACTAAGGTAACGTGCATGGCAACATTCTCTGTGCTGCTGGGGTGTGTGAACACAATGGACTGTAAGCCATTTCCAACAGAAAATCAATAACATAAAATAGATTAGATTACGGTAATATACAAACCACAGAACTGAACTGTATTTAGGTGAGTTGGTAGGTAGATAGAAATGGGGATTAATGGGTTGATGATCAGTGATTGTCAACGAGTGTGCTCAGGCACATTAGTGTCCCGTGAGAGTTCTTAAGGTGTTCCGTGGCAAATTATAGAATTTCACTTCAATGGCCCAGAAATAATTCATAACAATGTATGTATTTTTGCTAATCTACCTATGCCAGTTACTTAGAGGGAGACAGAACAAATGAATGGTTTTCTAATAGATGGTGAAACGTATATAATTGACTTGTATCTACTTTTTGTGACATTTTTGTCTGGTGGTGTGCTGTGAGAGTTTTCAACCTTAGAATGTATGGCTTTCATCAATAAAGGTTGGGAATCACTGGGATAGATAATAGGTACCATTAGCTCCCCATCAGGTGTTACTGCGGGCAGAGAGAATAGATAATATGCATTACACAAACAAAACTTTACAGCCAAGTCACACACATTAATGCAAAGGTGAGGTGCTGTAACATAAAGCACAATAGCTGTGGGCTTGACAGATGAAATAGCAATGCAGCAGTGTTTTATAATCAATAATGCATGACTGTCCATCTTCAGCGAAGGAAAAGCCCGTCCAAATCCCAAAGGCATGAGGACTCTTTTCATTTTATGCTACTAAAGGTCAGTGCATTCACATCTATACTGTACTCTTCACACACACAACTGAGAAAAAAATATATACATTTTATACATTTGAAGGATTGTGCACATTTGCAGTCATGAAAGGACACATAAGACATACTAAGTGAAGTATAATTAGTATAATTGGTGATACTGAAGTCTGTATCTTATAATGTAATTGCTACATCAATAGGTCACTACAGATGGTTTGAATTATCATTATTATTATTATTATTAATATTTCAAATTATTGATCAAGCTGAAGTGCTCTCTTTTATGATTTATCAAACTTGCCATTTTGGGGGGGGCGGGGGGGGCTCCTGAAAGGTGACTATTTTGCAGGTACAAGGTTTTAGCCCAACACCAGCGATATTTTTCTGTGAGTTCCGTAATGCACATACTACAAAAACAAGCACCAGATACCTCATCCACTCATTTTTACAGACACAGATGCAAGAAAAATAACTTTCTTATGTTTGTGTCTGGTACTATATGCATCTGCAGTACATATCTGTATGTGCATGCTGTAAAAGCACGACAACTTCTGCAAGTATGATGCACAAGGATGTAGTCATTTTCCACCTACCACATAAACCCACATCCCCATGATTGCCCGGATCAATTAGATACCGTTGAAGGCTAATCACAGAACTGCCACAGTGACTTCCTAATATTTTTTTCTCCTTTGTAAATCCATATTTTTCCCACGCAAAACTAATTACAGGTAGAGATGTGCAGTTTGAGACGAAAAACTGGGAGACGCTTTGATGGATGGTGAGCAGGGACTCACAAACAGAGCAAACGGGCAATTAACATGACAATGGGGATAAGGCCAAACAAAGACACAAGTGTGTTTGGTCTGCAGAAGTGGAGGTTGTGCAGATGTCTTCTCTGTGTGTTGCTGGGGGCGTGACAAAAATACGGTAAATAAGCAAGTACAAAGCAAGTAATTAGTAAATAAGAAGAAAGAAATGCTGAGGGAAGCCAAAATCAAATTTCTGTGTAATGCTTTCAATTTAAAGATGTGGCGAGGGAGAAAATGAGAGCTCAAGTCTACATACTTCAGCAGGGGGTGACCAGAGTCTTAAGTCTTTAGAGTCTTTATAGCAGCATATTTCTATAGCTGTTTATGTTTAAAATGACAGGTAAATAACTTAAAATTTACCACTTCAGACATTAAATTATCTCTCACTTTCTAATGCCATTAAACTCAAGAGAAAATTGCCATGGTTTCCTCACAGACTACATTTACATGCAGTCAATATTTGGGTTAAGTCAAAAATCCTATTCCTGAAACATTCCGAATAACCTGTTTTCATGCGTGAGCAGACGGAGTTGCTCCTGGATTTGAATACCTCAATGTAAACAGTGACGCACAGACACTGTGACACAAATAGACGTAATACCCTCTAGCATCAATAAAACATTATATTCATGTCACTCATCACAGGAATAAAGCAGACGGTTTACCCCTAGCTGCAAATGTTTTGCTATTATCGTTTACCTCTGCGTTGTGTGCCAGAAATATGTGCAGATGGCACTGGGGATGGAGCGGACATGTCTCCTTCCGTTTCATAAAGGCATAAAAGTAACAAGACAAAAATCTCTGGTAAAACAGAGGCGTAATGTTGCATTTACATTATACAAAAAATAAATTGCACTTCTGAGTTGTAATTTTCATCATTTTTCTTCCTGAAACCAGATTGCCAACTCAGCAAGGCAGACGCATCTTACAAGCCAGAGGAAATTAATGCTATCTGCCAATCATGTCAACACGACGTGTTTTGTTCCACATTTAAAAGGCTGAGAAACGCTGAGTGCACGCAACTCTCGTGGTACAGTGTCACAAGCTCTAAATTCCAATTGAAAACACCATCACGTCTTCCCTCGCTGGGGTGTTTGCTCAATGGGAAAGTTAGAAAGAGCAATTTCTAGTTGATATCAAAGCATTTTAGTAGATATTATGCATTTTCGCGACAGTGAAATGAAGAGAAAAAGCTTATACTTGAGTTCAGTGGAAGGGAAGGCACGTGAGAGCACAAGGTAGCTGGTGAAAAACAACAAACCTTAAGCGATACGCACAGTTCACCACAAAGACTTAGTGGCAAGTCAACACCAGAGTTTGGTGGTGGTTATTTATAACATAACATAACATAACATAACATAACATAACATAACATAACATAACGTTAAAATAACAGCTACAATTTTCCAACAGGAATGTTTAACAGACCACAAACTTATGCTGGCCAATTTACTAGTTTGTTGCATGTAGTGATAGTAGCCACTTGTTGATATACTACTCATGTGAGAAGTTGAATTTGTGCCAACTGAGATAAGTTATACTGGTCGGGCAACTATGCTTTCAGTTGGGCTGCAAGTTGAGTGAAAGCAAACAGCAGTATGATTCCTGTCATTTTTACCCTAAAACGCCTAAAACGGTACACCCAGAGTAAATTTGAAGGTGTTCTTGAACCATTTGGGGTATCTGCATTTTAGTCTCTTTTTAAAGATGACACTTTGAATTTTTCTCCCCAACTGTCAGAATCTATTAAAGTGCTACTGGCTGTGAGTAATGCAAGTTTGAATACACAAAAAGAGGAATTTATTGTCCGCCAATGTATTATTTTAAAACAGCTGCATGGAAAATGAATGTAGCATTAACATGTAAATAAAAATGTTTTCTCTGTCCACTACTGTTATTCATCAAATGCAGATGCAAACGCAATGCAAATGCAGTGTGTGCGTGCGTGTGTGTGTGTGTGTGTGTGTGTGTGTGCGCGTGTGCATGACAAATACAAATTTTTCTAAAATTTATGGAGAATGTGTTGCGTCAGTCAGATAGTTGTGAGTTCTGGAGGAGGGCGGCAGAGAAAGTGAATGTTTTGCTCTCTGTTAAGCCTCCAAAGAAGACTATAATTAGGGCAAGAACAAAAGAAGCTGTAATGCGCAAGAATGTTGTTACAGTATAAAGGAAGGTATGCATTTCAAAAGAATGTCAGTAATCTGCTTGTACCGAGTATATGTTATCAAGTGGCAAGTATAAAAAAACACTCTTCCTTATTGAATGTAAAGTTGAGAACCCTGAGTTGAAGGAGTATCGTCACGTTGCAGAGGCAGACATTTGGCCAATGACTGACTTGCACTTAGTGGATTATAACAAAAATGTGAGTTACATGTTATGTAAATGTTACAGGGAATGAAGTGGGGAGAACAAACTGTGAGTGACCCAAATAAGTTCCACCCAAAAAATAAATCTACTTTTCATGTGGTGGTAAACATGATAAATTACTTCACATCATGAATTATTGTGGAATGCAAAACATTCAGAATTGTTGTAGGAGTCATGAAGTATACCTTAAAGTGGAATGCTGTAAATGTAAACTCTGTGCATAGTGAAATATGTTTCCAGCTAAATACTAAGCATAAAACATACCTATATCTTCTTTGTCACCAAAATCCAAAACAAGTAAACAGTGTGCAACCATGCCTGATGGCTTATCACATGGTTGAAATACACAATAATTCCCAGTCTGTGAAGAAAAGTTTCTATCTGATTAGTGTTGTGGACAAGAGTCCTTTGTTTTGGGTTTCAGTCTAACCGCTTCAGTGTTCTGGAATCACTTTGCAACCACAGAACTCCTTTCTTACCAGTAAACAGACACAGTGAATGTCATCAGCCATATCACAATGCAACAACTCCCCCAACTGAAACAGATAACACCATTCTACAGAGACACCCTTGTCACTGGTTCTTTGTTACAGTAAATATTTTATCTACAGATTGAGGGTGTCCGCAAATTAAACAACAAATTTTCACCAAGATGTGTGTCCAGTTAGCACAACGCAATTTTGAACAAGAGAAGAGTGTGAGATTTTCAAATGCTTTCAGTGGGGACGCTCTGGAATTTCCAATGCACATTTGTCATGCTTTTAAGTGATTTAAAAGTGAGAGGAATGGATGCATTGTGAGGGAGCTGGGACAAAGGTGGGGTGTTGAATGGCTGCCTATGTCCCTGCCCAACCATTGCATATAGATAAAGAAATATACTGTTGTGTGTCATCATTGGTTTTAAATTAAGAGATGTACCACAGCCACTTGCATTATTCCAGTGATAGACGAGAGTGCAAAACGTAAGGCCCGTGATGATCTTAATTCTTGTAAAAAAGTTGTTTGTAGCAATAACAGATGCATTATAAAACAGATTTAAAATAGAAAGTGTGAAACTCATGAGGATAACAGGGGCCTATATCAAATACATACTTTATGCTTCAATTCTGAGGTTTTCTAATTTAAAATAAAAAGAACAAGCTATTTCTTCATTCACTTATTCACCCTCTCACAAACAACAATTTACTGTCAGAAGCACACCCACATTACCATAAATAAATAAATAAATAAATAAAGCTGTAGGCCCTACTGCAAATTAGAACCGGTGAAAAAAAGCACATTGACTACTTTCCAGCCACTTTCAAAAAATTCTTTTATACTTTCATTCAGAGAGAGGTGGCTTATTTTAGTTGGGCAGCCACTGAACAAAGATGTGGGGAAAGACAGTGCAAAAAGACAGAGGAAGAAGGAGGAGTTCAAAAACACCCATCCCCCTCGCTATGTGGGGAAATATGCAGCCTTGCCATCTATTATTGCTTCCTTCAAAGACCTTGCCTTTGAATTAAAATGACAGATTGAATTTCCTCATAATAGCTGAGACCATCTTAATTAGTAACATTGATTTTATGAATTGTGGTTTGATTGTGTGTTGTTGACATTTTTTTTCTTGAGGCAACAGGTTTCATTTATGAACTGATATGTACATATGTTTGACAACTGACTAATTATGAACGTACACACAGACACACTGCTTAGGTCTACTTTCAAAAGAGCACATTTTAATGTCAGCTGTTTTGATGCCTTCTCGATTGAGGGTATTGTGCGTGTGTGTGTGTGTGTGTGTGTGTGTGTATGTGTGCGTGCGTGCATGCGTGTTTAAAAATGGTTGGGGGTGGGTAGAATCTGATTATGCTGGTAGTGCTGTTCCCCCCCACCTCTTAACAGTTAAGACAGTCTAATTACAAAGTGGGTTTGAGCGCTTGGAACATTGCAAACAACAGCTGTCTATGGCATGAGTAGGAAAGTCAAACACACGGTAGAATGAACACAACACACCCTGATTATAAGATTGACACACACGATTTATGTGTTGTCTTTTGTTTGACTGTGAACTGGGGGGAAAAAAAGCATTTCTAGTAGTAGAATTTGAAAGTAGAATGAAATATATTATCTTGAGGTGTGTGTGTATTCACAAACAATTCTGAGATTTCATCCAAAGAATTTCGTACCAGATCGGTTGTGCCTCAGGTTAAAAACAGCGCCAATACCTTACAAGGTGTCAGTGGAAATTCAGCTACTGTGTGTCAAAGACAAAGGAAAGAAAGAAAGTGGGTTCATAGGTTCAAAAAAATAAAGAACACAGAACCTTAAACTGAATGAAGGGATTTTTAATGTTGGGACTATAACAGGAAATGATGATTTGGACAAAAGTAGCTATACTGCGCGTTCAGTAGAGCAGGTGGACAAGCAGTAAGGCTTAAAGCTTATGATGGTTCAAATTTTTTTACTATAGTGTTGATGCTGAGAGAAATAAATAGGAGTTATCTGAAAGGAAGAGTGAGTTAAGTATTCAAGATTCAAGAGTTTTTTATTTGCCATGTTTGAGCGTGCCAAACAAGGAATTTGACTTCGGTAAATCACAGCCTCTGTTCAACATTTAGGTGACTAACAACACTCAGGACATGTGAAAAATGGCAAATATTCTCAAACATCCGCTGATCTTAAACTCCCAAGAGGGCAAGGAAAAACTCAAAACTCCAGCTAGGGGAAATGAGAAACCTTGAGAAGAGACCACAGATGGGAAGGTCCCTAATCCAGGATGACCAGGCTGCAATGGATGCAGAGAGGACACAGTACAAACAGTGTAGACAAATTCAAAAAAGGTGTATGACAGTAAAGTGATGAGACTTAATCTTGAAATCAGCCTTGTATTTATTTTTAATGTAATTAGTGGTGATGCTATGACCCTCGGGCAGGATATGAATTAGAAGCGAAAGAAGAATTCAAGATAGAGCTAGACTAAGCGGTTCAGAGCTCCTCAGGCAGAAAGTTGTGATTGGTGAAGATTTTGATGAACTTGTTAGTGCCAACGTTTAAAGTAGAAATTGATGGAGCAATGTTTTGTTGATACAGAAGTCGCTATAGCTTCTTCTACTACTACTGTATTTCCAGTATATTTGGTCGCTCTGCATGTCAGAATAATTAGTTCTGCCCAAAAGAGTTACGGATCAATATTTTAAGTGGCCATAAAAACAATGCATCAGATTATAATTTTAATTTAAACTCCATTCAAAAGGTCATGATAGAAACAGATCATCTCATTCAGTTTGCCCCACATGATGTGGTCAAACCCAGTGAGGAAATGCTATGCTTCACTTCAACCAATTTGAGTAATAGCACTTCACTTTAAACAATAATACGAGGTAATTCCTTTTGGGCAAGGAGCTGCACAGATAGGCCAACAAAAGATAATCAATATCACATGGTGCATGGCCTCAGTAGCTTCCCCAGCATTCTCATCACATGCCTCTGAGCAGTTGTCCATCAGCAAATTCAATGTCAGACACAATGTCAGACAGGCAACATGTTCAGGGCACAGAGTTAATTATGACACCATCATTCATGACGGAAAACACGCTCCTCTAATATGGGACCATCAACGCAAAGAATCATTGCATGCCCTTGCCTCACATAAGAAGATTAAATACAGTTATGACATTCAATATGGAATTACATTTAATATTCTCTTGTGTAATGTTTGGTCTGTTTTGTTGTAACCCTAACCCTTGTTTTTAATTTCAAAGGTTTCCAAGGCCTCTTAGTGTAACCCTATATTTGTGGCCCATGAATGTACACAATAATTACTCTAGCTTTTTTGCCCTTCATCATATACACACACTCTCTTTGAAATGTGAGGACACACAAAGTCTTTCCTGTATGTGATGTACAGTACCAAGCTTCACCTAGGGTGTATTTTTTACTTGCCTTGTGACAGCTGTATGTGAAAGGGTCATTGTCACCAGTAAAACAAATCACGTCTGTCAAGGTTAAATTACAGCTAATTTCCTGTTTTTCTAATAATAAACATCACATTCTTATTTGAACTGAAAAGGTATAATACACCCATGGAATGACATTTGATTAGAAAATTCCACTTGTGATAGTGTGCGCGTGTGTTTCAAGTGGCTGTTGTTGCCTCCTCCTTGACACCCATATTGCGTTTGCATTTTTTTTTAAAGATGAAAGAGGATTGTCTGTGTTGTTTCCACATCCTGTGTATTGAATATGATTTGTGGCTGCATATTATCACACTTAATACGACATCTCTCGATAGAGTGTATGTGTGTGCGTGCATGCGTGTGTATGCGCGTGTCACACTGTCTGTCTGTGTGTGTTTGTGGTGATAATTCTGCTGAGATGCAGACAGAGAGTAGGGGAGGGGTTGGAGAGGGTGAAGGAGGAAGAGGAGGACTGAAGACGGTGTCAGCGCTGCAGTATGATCCTGTATCTGCCTCCTGCAGTCACAGCTATTTAAAATGCACTACCATAGATACTCTCTCTCTCTCTCTCTCTCTCTCTCTCTCTCTCTCTCTCTCTCTCTCTCTCTCTCTCTCTCTCTCTCTCTCTCTCTCTCTCTCTCTCTCTCTCTCTCTCTCTCTCTCTCTCTCTCTCTCTCTCTCTCTCTCCCCCCCTCCCTCATGTACACAGACAGACACGCACGCACACACACACGGACAGACAGGAAATGGCCTCAATCACTGTAGAACACAGCCCCAGTTTTTCATTCCAGATGGGATTATGATGTTATTATTGCACGATGACGCCACCTAACTATATTAACAACAGAGCACAACCTGGGACATTTCAATCATTCACCTTCCCTTTAAACCTCGAAGACTTTTCATCAACCCCTCCCTGCTTCACACATTGTACACACCCTGGAATAATACCAGAATTAAACAATTCACCTTTGTCCTCCCTGCTGCTGGTGAATTAGTTATTATCAGTGGTGTGATTATGTTTGCACAGTGATGCATGTATGCATCTGACTTGGTGAAGATTCAGTGCTACAATAACTTTTCTGGCGGATCAGATGTTTTTCTGCAGGTGGAGGCTGTGGCCCATCCGAGAGCTTGGCACAGCTAAAATAGCATGAATAGACTGATGATCGCTCGTGTGGGTGGATACGCCCTCACTTCCCCTCCCCACCCAATGGAATGTGATAAGATGGAAAAGGAAAGGTGGACAAAGACTGGAGATGGGAAGAGGCTAAAAATAAGAGGAATGTGAGCATTTCAAAAACATGAGGGCCAAGAAATGGACAAATATCTGAAGCTTTGAAAATCATGATATCAATATGATAAAGAAAGAGGGCAACAATTTGAAGACATATTGGAATTCTCAAGGATAAAAAAAAAGTACAACAAAAAACTGAATTTCACTGAATTAACACTTTATGCAAGTCTCATTTTATTTTTTTTCAAATTGATTCTGTCCAGATCAACCACACTAAAATGACACACGGCAGCAGAGTCCAAAAGGAGGTGTTCTGATTTTTCGTGTTCAAAGGTAATGTGATATCCTATAAATATTGAATGCAGTATGCCGTGATGTGGGCTGTCCTAAACACTATACAGAGCAAACATACTGCATGCATGTGCTCATGGTCTGCGTTAGCAGCAAAGTGCACGTCCCCCCCCCCCCCCCCAGTTTCCACAATCTTATCATCTCCCTGAGGTATCAACATGAGGGCTTGTCTTGCACTCCTATGCCAGCTGACAATTAGCCTGTAATTTCTAATGCACTACAAGCTAATTGAACACAAGGGGCTGAAGGTGTCAGTCACCGTTAAATGCTTGTCACAGCGGCGTATCTTATCACGAACTTACAAAGGATGATATTGGTGAAACCATTTGGAAATTTTCAAACTGACTAAAAATGTGTGTGTCATTAATAAAGATGTATTGTATGTGAGCCTGATTCCGCTGCATCACCGCCATTATGACTGTCAACCCAAATAAATGTATGAGCACCTCATATTATATACAGTAAAAGCTACAAAACAAACTGACAAATAACTCGTTTTCAAATCAGACGAGTAAAAACTGGTCAAATATTTAAAAAAAAAAGACATTATTAAAAGTGAAGACAATTTGCAATTCTAGTAATGACACGAATTTGATGCGCAATTTGTCTTCGCGGGCCACATACAATGATGTGGCGGGCCGTATCTGGCCCCCGGGCCTTGAGTTTGATAGCTGTGACCTAGCATAAAGAGCTGTGCTTTGCTCTGAGTGCATTTTGTTATTCAAATGTGCACTCGTTGTTAATAATAATAATAATAATAATTTATATAGCACTTTTCTAGACACTCAAAAATCCTTTACCGCGGGTTAATGCGGCAGCGTACATTATTACGCTGGATTGCGCAGGGAGATTTCCAAAGATTTGCCCTGACCATGTGCTTGTGTCTGCAATGTATGCAAAAGCAGCTTGGTGCACTATCAGGATGAAATGCATGGATATATTTTAAATATGTGCTTCCATTGCAGTGGCAAGTGCTCGGGGAGGATTTTCAAACTTCTATCCTCCTTCTATAAAGGTGAGGGGTCACTGGTGTATGTTTCCTAAAACACTACGAGCGACCAGCAGACAAAAGGGCATGTGCTAACGACAGAGAAGTTTTTTTGCTGATTGGTTCCAAAGGAACCAGAGAGAGGACACCTCTGTGTATAATGTGCCTGACATTCATACGGACTGGGAAGCATGAGAGAGAGAGCGAGAGGGCTCAGGAGTTAGGAAGTACGGTATCAGAATCATGAAGCACACTGCAAGGAGAGAGAAAGAGCTAGTGACTATTGACTGTGATGTGTGGTTGTTCCCTCCTCTGAGTCATTGTTGATCATTAACAATAGGACAATGTTAACCAATATTGTAGAATGCGTGTAAATGGAAGGACATTCCATACATACGTGTGTGGGTGTGTACTTGTGTTAGCACATCATAACTGTGTGTGTGCACTCACTCAAACACACAAACACACACGCACACACACACACACACACACACACATCCCTATTTGATGACTATGATATATATATATATATATATATATATATATATATATATATATATATATATATATATATATATATATATATCTCAGCAAACACAATGGACCATTAGAACACTGGAGGGATGGTTGCTGGAAATGGGCTCTTATACACTTCTGTAGACATTGCATTGAAAACCAGACATTTGCAGCTAGAATAGTCCTTTACCACATTAACAATTTATAGAGTATGCCTGATTGGTTTTATGTTATCCTCATTGAAACAATAGCTATTTTCTTTTAAAAATAAGGACATTTTTAAGTGTTTTGAACGGTAGTTTAAGTCGTGTGTCTCCAAAGTCACTAAGTTCTCTCTCTCACTCCCTTTTTCTAGCTCTTGCTCTCTAACGTTCATTGCACAAATGCTGAGTCAACAGGGCTTTGTGCAGAATGGCCCTAACATTGTGGAGTGGCAGTTATTACCTATGACCATAGCACAGACACACTGGAGAATACAATACCTGTTTGAATGCGTGGGAATGCGTTTTTTTTTTCTCAATGAGATGAATCTGTTTCCACATTTGTCACAGTTATCTTCCTTGTTTCTCCAGAAATTCCAGTCTTCCAAGAAAGTTAACCCCTTTTCTGCCTGTTTCTCACGAGCCTCGAGGGAAACATGACCTAATTAATCACCTCACTTTAGTTATTTTTGGTAGGTTATCTTACAAAACATTTCCAAGGTGATCCCTTGGAAATGTTATACCAAGTATATCAGACCTGCAACAAGAGGCTTACTGTAAAAAACAGACTAGTTGTTATATAAGTTTTGTTTTCCACAACAGCAGTCCACAGCCTTTTTACGAGTGTATAAAAGTCATCAAGTCATCACAAAAATCACGAAAAATCCATAGATACGCTGCACCGGACGACAAGCCACAGGGTTCAAAACTTGAGCAAAAAGTAGCGGCTTATAGTCCAGAAATTACGGTAATTGAAATGAATAGAGCTGTTAAATTGAAGATCGTAGTGGTTGAAGGTATGATGGACTCAATGAGCCTTTGCATGAATTAGCTATGCAATTTCCGCTAAACTGAAACCAGCTTTTTGTTCATGTTAATCATAACTGTGCGGGTCCACATTCTATGACAGTTACAGACTTTAACGATGTTGGAACATCGATTGTGCAATTTATAGAAGAAATTTTAATAAACAGGAAGCGTCCCACTAATGTAAGACATAGAACACCCATCTGAAACTCAGCCCGCGGGCTACAATAGTTTGTGGCCCTCTCCTTAATATGAAAGTTTAATGTTATAATTAAACATAACTAATTACTTGACAGCTTTTATTGTGTCATTGTCCACGACTGTTTACTTTGGGGACAAACTTTGTGGTGTTCTCCATTATAGCGTCAAGTCTCGCTCAGGACTCCTTTCTGCCGCATGTGATACATTCATGGACAAACTCCAAGCTCCGAAATTTCCTACTTCACTAACAACGGATCATGCACGGCAAACGATTTATTACAAGGCCAAGTATAGTTGCAAATTTACTATCTAAAAACCGGCTAGACCGCTGTATGCATACGGAGATGGATCATGGATGGCCAAGAACATGGATATCAGTCATGGTACAAGTCTCCCACGGTGTGATCCTGAGCACAGAGAGAACGGATGAAACACAAATCTTGCCGAAAATAATGTCGAGCACATTGTGATCCAATTGTGGTCCAATTGCTAAGTTTGCAATTCATTGCGGACAGCTACAAACAACCGTGATAATCATCGACACTTGCGCTGCACATACGTCTACTGTTCTTAAAGAAAGTAAACTTTCCACAGTGTCAGTGAAGGCAGCACCGGTGAAACTACAGAGACCAGAGACACACACTGAGTAGAGTGAGAGAGGAACCTGTACTCTTCCACAACATAAGGAGACGGGAATACACAAGAGATATTAATTATTTTTTGCTCGATTTCTGCAAAGTGGACTGTCAATGCCTTCAAGAGAAGACACATAATACTCCGATCCTTGTTTCACCTTGGCTGGATCCGGACTCTTGACAGCCTATGCTTTTTTGGAGCGGTGCACCGGTCTTTTTGTGTGTGCGTGTTGGGGCTTCAACGGTGTTTCAACTGGTAAGGAAGTGAATGCAGACATTTATTTGTTATTTTGATGTGGTGTGTTTGCTCTCTGCTGCCGTTAGAGTAGCATGGATGAGCAAGCCTCCTTATAACAAGTCATTTCCCTTCAGAGTGAGAAAGAAAAGTCCATTTACTATAATACAGATAAAGGGTCATTCTGAGGAATGCTTGAACGGCAGAAAACTGGAACCCCTCCGGACTAGAGCGAACAATCCGTTTGACGTATGTACAAGATTGGTAAGATTAAGTTACTATATTTTGGGACCGACTAACAGAGAGCAGACACATTAGGTCAAGTTAAAAATAAATCCAAAGGTCTTAATAACTGATATTTAACGATTAAACATAATCTTTATCCAGCCATCCTCCCCTGGGGCCAGACTTATCACAATAGTTATGTAAAACATTGTTAGTAAGGGAGTGCGCGAGAGAGCGTGCGCACGGATGGGCTTGTGCGCGTGCATGCATGCCAAAGCAGGCTCACTGGATGTTTTACAATTTATCTAACAGAAATTATCAAGAATCAAGGCGTGTCCAATTTTCATGTTGCTGGAGTTTTTGTTGAATAGTAGTCTTTATGACACACGCACGTACTTGCGCGCGCACGCACGCACACATTTACACGCACTCAAAACCAAAGCTGCATACTGTCACTTATCTCAGGTTTAAGCATATTTATTTACAATCGGCTCTGGTATGCCGAACAATTCAAACAACCTCCTACATGTCTGTGTTTATTTGTGATCTCCTTTATCTGCACTTGACGTGATAGAAGTAGGCCTATTTATTTCCTTCACTGGAAAGAGAAAGAGAAAGAGAGAAAAGGAGGACGGAGACTGTAGATAGGATAATCTTTTTTTTCCTTCCATCGACAGCCAGCTGTTCTCACATAAAAACCAGCCGCACGACACACCAGTAATTTATGATTTATCGTAGCCAAGGTGACTGAGTCAATGACAGTCATGACAGTGGTCATGGTTAGTCACCAAAGCTTTATGGAAAATGTGAAGAAGGTCTAGATTGAAATATTTTAGATCCTTACATGCGATTCAGTTAAAAGAGAAAACATGCCAACAAAAAACAACAACAACAACAGTGTCTTCCTGCAATGAGGTTTCACTAGGTGTCTCCATAACAGTGCTTGTGAAGCATTGTGCGGATGAGAGACAGTCGAGTGGGATTCACCAACTAATCTTCATGGACAGTCACGTTAGGGGCTTGAGCCGCAAATAAAAATGAAATAAAAATAAAATTTTTGGAAAAACATTATTTGACATTTATTATATATATTGGATGGTCCGGTGGGGCGGGATTGGACAGTCCGGATCCGGCCCAAGGGCTGCCAGTTAAAGATCACGCCGTATAATAAAAGAAAGGAACACCACACATGCTCTATATAATATAGTTACAAATTGAGTAATGACTAATGAATATATACCACTGTAGCTTTTTGTATTGAATTCTTTTTGGTTTGATGTTTTAAGTAGGGCTGAGTCTGATATATGGAAAAAAAAAACAAATTACTGATTAATCGGCCTATTAATTTTAAGAATATGTACAGAATATATTAACTTATTTTTTTGTCACTTCCAGCAAATATATGAATTAAAGACATTTGACTATTTTACAATACATTGCCCTTCAGTATTTGTTTGTTTTTTAAACAGAGAAATTTAGCGACAAAAAATTGCAAACCAAATGCAAATAAAAGCATTAAACCTTTGGCAAATGTATGCATGTACTGTTTTTTGAGAGACTAATAGAATATTTGGACAAATTTAAGACAATGTTGATTTTTCTTTAAAAGCGCTATAATCAGCAGATTTAATTGGCAAAAGGATTAATTGGTCAAATTAATTAATTTGTGTCATATTCCGTTTTGTCCATGTAACTGTTTGGCTTTTGTTAGTAGCTTATGTGCTTCGCATCCCATGTGTGTATCATTAACTTTCAAACTCTGTTATGACTAAGTTTTCCAATTGATTTTTGTAAAGTTCCCCCTAATACTCTCACCCCACCCACTCACAAACTACACATTTTGTCTCTGTATTTATTTTGCGGAAAGTTTCTTACATACAGAAGTTAATATATATTCTTGTGCAAGAAAGTGTTTTACTCATGTGTCAAGAAACAATGAGGACAAGGCAGGGCTTTGTGATGGTAGAAATGCATGTTTAACCCATGTGAATGAATGAAGCCTCACATTCCACAGCAGCAGCCCCTTTGCTGAATGGCAGCACAAACTGCTGTTTTCATTACTCATTACTACCCCCTGCCTTCATCAGTAAGGACACAGTAATTTACCTTTGAAGATCTTGACCCTATCAAGACATCAAAATAGCTGTATATGGTAATATTAGTATAATTACCCCCCCTGCCCAAAAAACCCCCCAACAACCTGTGCCTGGTACCCATTGCATTTTACTCCTCACACATACCCAATCACATGCAACCCCGCCTCCCCACTTCATCGACTTGTATGCAGTCTTGCATAAAGGACCTAAAAGTGATACTTGATAAAAGTACAGGTATTTTAACTGAAAAATATTTTTTTGACCTTGTGGAATATAACTTAAGTAATGTGCTTAAGTATCAAAAGTATTAGTATCAAGTCTTAAGTAAGTTTAGTATCAGTCGTGTTATTATGTTATATATAACTAAAATGCTCCTTTTTTTAAGCGAGTAGTAGTACACATTTTAAAGACTTTCTGATTACCTGCGTCTCATTTTCACAACCTCCTTTTTAAGGTATCACCACCACATCAGTAAAGGCAGGACTATTCCGCTTCGTGGTCCTCTTTTTAGGCGTTATAACAACAAAGAATTTCTTCATGTGTTATTATGAAGTATCGAGTAACTAAGATTATGATAAATGTGATGGAATAAAATATATAATTTTGTATACATACTTTACATAATAGTATATTTTTTATTTAGGCCATATAGTGGAATAAAAGATGCCAGACATATAAACTTGTCAGCCAACACTGCCATGCTTTGTTGATCAGAAAAAAGGTGAAAAATAGTAGTTAAAAGTAGTTAATAAATGTGCTCGAAGAATACAATCAAATAATATTGTGTAATATCTTATACAATGCTTGCATATCCCATCTAACTTATACACAAAACCAATGTGTAAATGTTGGGTGGTTTCGAACTGACACATCAATGTATTTGATAAAAAAAAAAAAACTACAACCTTTATCTGGTTGGCCCTGCTTCTGATTTTCTCCATTGATCATTTTCTCAATTGAAATTCACTTTGCGACACTTCAGTATCATCACCAACGCTCGGAGAATATACACTGCACAGCTCTCTCAACTCAGTATTGATACAAGGTCTGCTGTCTATTTTGCAGTGATGGCATTGATCCTTTGCCGCTTGGTGGGGTTTTTCATTCTTAAAGGGCAATCTCACTGTGTTAGCCTAGAAACGCTAAGACTCTGGATTAAATAATAAAAGAGCCCTCCGTGGGAAACACTGCTTAATCTCATGGAATGAAATTTTTATGCATCTATCTTTCAACTTGTGATATATGTACTGTATACTGTAGTGTTTTACTACATCATTCCGAGTTGGCAGATTTTGGATACTGCAGTAACAGGTGGACAGTTAATCTCTTTATTTGGGTCACATCTGTATCCCCCTCTTCTCATAAGGATCAATGCAGTCAAAGTTATTCAGGTAGTACACTGTAAAGCCTCTTTGCTGTCTAAATTAGAGTCCAAGACATTAATGTAGTGATCAGAGGCTTATTATAGCAGAGGGTTTGGAGTTGTTGGGTGGCAGGGGAGGTGCCACTGTGGGGATTCAGGCACAAGCACATTTTAATCTTCGCCCTTGCTGGCAGGGAAGGGAGAGAGGAATGTGTTGTGTTGGTCTCAACTGTTGATAATACTAGTATTGTTTAGTCAGTGCAGCCAGAAGTCTGGAATTATCTTAAATAGTTGGGCAAGGAATCCACTGATATGAACCAATGAGTTGGCTCAATTTAGTCACACTGCCTGGTCATATTCCCAGCATTGTTTCTTTGAATTATAACAATTATCTGGGGAAATTAATGTAGGCTTTAGAAGGTATAACAGGAGACTTCCCAAAGGGGTTGATGGTCAACAAAAACAGCTACATGTGAGAGAATAATAGCATTTCCTATACAGATAGAACAACAATGCATATGGAAAACAATGTTGCTTTTTTTGAAAGTGTCTAATTACAAAACAGATTAGAGGTCTAAGGTTGTAATCAATGGATTTGGGCGAACCTAATTGTAGTTCAGGGTTGTAGTATCCTCTAAGAAGTCACAATAATAATGCAACTGGAGAGGTTTCTACTGCATACTATTTTTTGTTTGTTTTATTTTAAAGGGAAGGAACCAGTTTTTGATGCAATTACTATTGGTTCACAGAGATGACTCAATAAATCAAAGGAAAAAAATAATAGCAGTGTTCTTTATTCATTACCAAATGTGTTTTGGCAATTATATTTCTGTCCTTTGTTTAAAAGGCTCCATTATCCTATCAGCGTTGTCCACATTCTCAGTTGTGTAACCTTATTAATTGCATGCAAAACAATGAACCACAGCATCACAATATAGGGCCACATTCTCAAAGTGTGGTTGTAGTCAATGTGTGACTGTTAAATGGTTGAGGGCAAAAAAATAGCATATGCATGCATGATTTTGACAAAACCACTCATTGTTGATTTTTATTGAGTACGAGCAGAGCATTAATTACCTAGAATAAAATCAATGAATCTGGCCTATTACTGTTGATAACTCCATTGATCCAATTTTAGTTTCAACCAGTGCAAAATAATTATGCAACATATGTAGCAGCAATTTGCTATTAGATTACTTCATGGCGATACTTTTATCAGTGTGTCTGATGACCGAGGTGTTTAATGTGAGTAATGCTCATTTGACATGCTGATGTTTTCCACAGTCATCTGCACCTTCGCGTGGGTGTGAATTTGACATATTTGCTTTTTGAATACTTCTCCACTCTACAAATAACCGCACTGGAATAACTTGCCCGGCTAGCGCACTATTTCCACTCCTATGATAATGGCTATGATTAAGGTCACATAACACTGCCCATGTCTTTAACTTGCAGTGGCAGAGACCCTTATCAAACAGAAGCTGTATCTTAATAAGCGGCTAATAATCTTTTGATAATTGCCAAGTATAAACCCCATTTATCAGTGTTCGGACTGCTACAAAGGATGAGCTTTCATTGTGTTGCAATCAGATTTAGAGCTCTGTGAAGACTAATACCTTTTCTTGCTGGGTCGTATAAAATGACGTTTTAAAAAGAGAACAATATTACATGCCAAATTAAGTCATCAAGCTTTTAGTATTATCCAGTCTGCATACGTGTTCGTAAACATCCAGTAAAATAGCAAATGTGACCACAGTGCAGCCGTTTGAATGTTAAGGATCAATTAAATGTACTAATCAGTTTTAGTTAACATAGAGATCATAGTTCTGCCTGCATCTATGACCAGCGCATGTCATTGTTGGTGGTGATTGCTGCAGGATTAAAGAAGAGAAATAAGCTTAGCTGGGCGAGAACCACGAGGCTGTGGTCAGGGATTGAATGAGAGAGAGAGAGAGAGAGAGAGAGAGAGAGAGAGAGAGAGAGAGAGAGGAAGGAGGGAGGGAGGGAGGGAGGGAGGGATGGACGGACTGATTCACTCATTAGAATTATATTTAAATCCTGTATTGGTTACCTTAGGAAAATAAATCTGAACGCAAGTATGTTCGTAAGTATGTATGCATATATTTCCATTAAAACTCACTCACACAATGTTTTCGGTAAAATCAGTTAGTAAGTATATTCTTCCTTTATCAAATTTATTATATTCAAAATTATGGCCACTAAATCAACATTAAAGTTATAATCACTATATCTTTAGAACCTGTGGTCAGACAGATAAATGACATATTTTGCCATTATATATTTTATAAGTGGGGGCAAATGAGTCCATATATTTAGAAGGAGTGACAGTGGGTCTTCTTCGGGATGTGACATGGGACCTAAACTTAATCCAAACACACAGCAGCCTGGAGGGCATTAAGGGTGAGTGGGGGTTGGAGGAACAGATTCTTAAGCAGAGAGCCTCCCTCTTGTGAGCATCTGCTGCTTTGTTGCAGTTGATAAACACACTCCACATGTTTTAAACAGCCAATAATTGTCTATAGTGAAGATAAACAAACAAGGGTTCCCCTATATTGTTTTTATTCTATAAATAGCGTATTGTATGAGATGAATATGCATTAAATATTTATGAAGTTGTCACTGCCCATTTCATAGCAGTTTTAGAGAGTTTGCATTGCTTTTATGCTTCACTGTTTACTATAAACTTCATAGATGCATACAGTTCAGATGATGACAATGTTGGCCAACAGAGGAAGTAGTAATACTGTAAATTAGAAAAAGTTGTGACATTGCTCTTGAATAACACACTCACACATAGACGCTGATGTTCTCGTCCAAAAATATGTTGTTTTTTATTTGAGGGCCGCATACAGATTTTTTTTTTAAATCTATTAATTAAACACACAGCTACGTAGCAATTTTCTGTTACAGCGGGTAAGGCAAATAGTTTAGATTTTCAAGATTACGGTGTGGTCTCAGGCCTGTATGCGACTAAATCCTATCTCAACATTCAGAACCACAACGCCAGAAAATTGTTGCAAGCGGATCATCTTTAAAACCGTTACTTGATAATTATCAATGTTCATAAATCGGACCTTGCTACAGAGAAGAGTGGAAGGAACCATTTTTGTTTCTAAAATTGAATCATTTTTATCAACTTAATTTTTATAATTATTTTAGTTGTAAATAGTTTTTTCCTTGTATATCTTGTAAAACTACAATATATCTATCTATTAGTCTATTAGTCTATATCTATCTATCAATTTATTATTAGTAGTATTGGCATCTATGTTTTTACACCCTCCTTTCTTGCTCTGCCCACCTCTAGACTTTTTTAAACTAGCCTTTTACTGAAAAATGGATGGCGGACCGCAACTGGCCCCCGGGCCATATTTTGGACAACTTAAGGGAACAATATGCATCATGCTTCCCTTCTAGCTACAACCTGACTAAAAGTAGTCACTACAAAATGAAAACCCAACTATATTATTTGAGGACACAAGCCAGAGTGTGCTTTACAGTATGTGTTCAAACCTTGTTGGGAAGTTTTCCAGACGAGATATTATTATTGCATTATAGTTAAAGAATGTCTTGGTAGTACCTATTCATATATATATATATGTGTGCTGCATGCTCACAAACTTCGACAACAACTACATCTACTACCACTATACATGTAATTATTACTTAAATACAAAAATCACTTTGAATCAACAAAACACACACACACACACTCCCTTCCCCAAATCCTTCAACTGTTCAACTGTCTTTTTTTTTGGGCAAGTAAGAAGGTGGCTGCAGTGCAGATTGAAGGCCAATGATTTTGCCTGTCTGACTAACTTAGGGAAACAAGCTGGAAATGTCTCCAGGCTACTGCAGCTAATCATTCAGTCCACAGAAGAACTAATCGTTAGCCCTCGATGTCAGTCTAACCTTGCCATGCTTTTTAGTGAATGTGTGAATGCATGATTGCATCTGTATATGGGAGAGCATGTGAACAAAAACTGGACCTCATCCAGCCATTCCATTGTATAGGAAACAAAAGAAAACCCCAGATATTGCCGATTATTGAATAATTTAGAGATGCTTGACTGTTTAATTGTATGAATAAGACAATACACGTGCCAAAAATAGTTTATACTCAAGGTAGACTTTTAACCTGTGTCTTGTCATTGGTCTCTTAAATCAGTTTTTTGACCACTCGTGTTTTGGTGTTGCAAGATATTATGAATTGTTTTATATTTTAAACAAATCTGAATAAGTAAATTTGGTTTTTTTACACTTGAGACTTTAATGTCTAAGAACAGAGTAACAGCCCTTGATGTACAATTTTGTAGTGATGACAAAATGAAGCTTAAATTTTTTTTCATGAACCAGATGTAGGTTTTGATTGGCCGAAAACACACTGACTCGCCATTTCTTAAATCCCTTTCTTTTAACCAACTGAGTAGTCAAAAAGTACAATTAGTTGAAGAAATGAAGAATATCTGAAGCTTCATTTTCCCATCAAATCAAGCATGTACAAAGATAATCAGCTGGCTGTTGTATCTGATGTTGTTTCCTGCCATACTATAAGATAGTAGTTTGTAGTTTAGCCCCCGGATTGTGTTTTGGGGGCTGCTTTTTGCTGCTCACCTCACCTCCCAGCTGTCTGCCTGTCTGTAGCTTGGAGGCCTTGCAGTCAACTACACAGGAAAGAAGAGACAAAAGACAGGGAGCCTTTTAGTAGAACCCCCTCCCACCTCACCTCCACTGCAATACACACAACCCCACATCCACCATCATCATCACCACCTTCTACGCTGGCTCCTAAATCTTTAAGAAAAAAAAAGAATTCCCCAGCACACCCTCCCTTCAGCTATCCCCTTGGCCTCAATGCCCTAGCTGTTCCCACATTGTATCCAGATGTGAGGATGATCGCTGGGGAGCGAATGCCGTAGGCAAGGCCTGTTTGTTATGACCATCACTTTTTTGCATCAATATTTTCTTATATTTCCCCATAATTTTTGTCTATAATCACATCTAAATGATTAAAATGTATTATTTTTCTTCTTCCTTTCCTAACAACGAAACGATCTGAAGTTCAGTGCTGAGTTTGTTTGTCTTGGTAATATTGTAGCAATGTCTTGTTATTTTTCTTTCACAAATGGAATTTTCCAACAATTAAAGTAAAGTAATTAAAGTAGTAGTAGTAGTAGTAATAGTAGTAGGGGAGAGAGACAGAGAGAGCCACACAGAGAGGGAGAGAAAAGAGAGAAAACTAAAACAACTTTCTGTAGATAAGAAACATGTCCGGTTGGTTGTGTCTAAAGCTCATCACATTTACTGGTATAATGGATAACGTTTCCATTGCATGGGAACCTCCCAAGCAACGCCCTGGGCTTGACTAATACTTGACGTGTTCATTGTTTGCTTTTGTGTTTGTTTGCTTTTGACAATGCTATGCAAATTAACTTGGCTATAATATTAAGTCGCTGTTAGCTCTGAATGTTGCAAAAAATTGCCGGTACAAAGAGCTTATGTTTGCTCATTGTCTTAGAATGGTGTATTCTGATTTTAACTGCCAGTGTGGTTACTTTATCTGTCTTCCTCTCATTAGATGAGCCAGCAGTTTCAGTAACAGTGAACCACAGAATTTGCATGCTGCAGAGTGTTTTTGCTTACATTTCACTTGGAAAATTATATCCGTCTGGTTTTGGAAATTAAACTTAATTACTGACAAGTTTGTCAACATTTTTTTAATTATTTTTTCAAGAGACTCTTCCTAGACTGCAACTGTGTGCAGGGGGGCGTGGCACTCCAGGCAACACTGGGAAGCTAGCGCAGCAGCTGCTTTTTCTGTTTCTTACTGTTCACGTTTCTCACTGATCACAGTTGTACGTACTGGCATGGTCTCGACCCAGCCTTAATAAAAATTTCAGAGTCCGCCCTTTCCGACACCGAGACAAGACCAAATGAAATTGCCTATTTTAAGATAAGAATTGATTTTGGTGACCATTGGTCATAGTTTGCAGACATTCAGTGGTGTTAAGCTTTTTTAGACTTACTCAGCAGCAGTAAACTGACCCACGGCAGAGACAATGGTCCCTGCATTCCCCCATTCAACGATGTATGGCTGACGTCGCAACTCCGAGCTGGTGCTTCATGGTGCGCAATGTCATCATGACTGTGGTGGGTGAAGAAGCAGTGTGGAGTGTGAATAGAGGCTTTTCTGCAGCCAATGAACAAGTGCTGTATAGTGGGAGAACCCTATGGTCCTCGAGGGGAGCTGTTCTGTTTGTTTCTTTCCCTCTTTCAACACAATTAAATGATCATCTCATACCCAACCAATAAAGAAGTCTTATAACAATCTTGATTAGTTGAATCTGGTGTGTTGGATAAGGAAACTATGTTCTGATCTTTTTAAAAAAAAAAAAAAAAAAGAAAGAAATCGCTAGTTTTATTTTCCTGAGCAAAAAAATACATAAACAGCTTGACAATAGTTATTTAATCATTTTACTCTAAAGGTTTACATATTCAACATAGAACAGCCTCTCTGTCCTTGTTGCTACATTATCTCTCCCTCTTGATCGCACTCCATCAGCTCTTCCTCTAGCACTCTATCTCCTGCCGTGAATTTACATCACAACTTAACACTTATCTTACCTTTGCTGCCTTTCCTCTTTTCATCTGTTCTGGAGACATAGTCTATCGAGCCTGTCCTGGATCGTCCTTTGGGCCCTGAACACCTACAAACCACCACTTCTGGAGGCATCTCGGTGTAATCCTAACAAGATGCCCAAGCCATCTCATCTCCCTCCTGGTTGCTTGTATGCGGCATCTTATTCTTTCAGTCATCACCTGCAGCTCATGATCATAGGTGAGGGTCAAAATGTAGCGTGACCAGTAAATCAAGAGTGTCGCCTTCCGGCTTAGCTCCTTCTACGACAGGCTGATACAGAACGTGTCACTGCAGATACTGTACCGATTCGTCTGTCGAACTTACGCCCCATTACCCCCTCACTCAAGAACAAGACCCCAAGATACTTGAACTCCTTGTGAAAAAGGGGAGCCTTAGCAGAGTCCAACCCTCACAGGAATCAAATCCAACTTACTACTCGATATGCAGACTAAACTGAAACCAGTCATGGGGATCGAACAGCCCGTAATTATTGAGTCCAATACCCTCTACTCCCAGACCACACAAGAGTACAGGGTAGACGATCGAATGCCTGTCTATGTAAGTCCACAAAGCACTTGTAGAGTAGTAGAGTGAACCTCCAGGCACCCTCCAGTACCCTGTTGAGTGTGCAGAGCTGCTCCATGGCCAGATTGCTGCTTCTGAAAATGATATTCAACTCCCCGATGAACCTTCCTCCCCAACACGTCTGAAAAGACCTTACGAAGGTGGCTGAGGAGTGTGATACCCCAGTAGTTGGAACACAACCTCGGGGCAACCATCACTCTAGTCCACTCATCCAGAGGCACTAGCTCTGATGTCCATGCGATGTTGTGGAAGTGTGTCAACCAGCACAGCCCCACAACATCCAGGCCCTTTAGGAACTTTGAGGGCATATAATTCACCCCAGGGACCTTGCCATGGAGGAGCTTGTTAACCTTCTCAGTGACCTCAACCCTAGAGAAGTCTCTGCTTCCTCATGTGGAGACATTCCTTTCTGCCAATTCACAACATAAGGTCAGCAATGCCCCATGCCAACTAATTGTTGTTGTTGAGGCTTCCCCCTCATGAGATAATTGGTGGTGGATCAGAGTTTTAAGAATTAGAATTTAAGACTGTTTGGAAGTTGCTCACCTTGGACTCCTAAAACTCCTCCTAAATCTGAATTTTTGCCTCGATGACTGGCAAGGCTGCCTTCCGCTTGGCCAGTCATTACCCTTCAGCTGCCTCCGGAGTCCTACGTTCCAAATAAGCCCAATAGAGTTCCTCTTTCAGCTTGACAGCATCCCTCACCACTGTCCACTTACATTTGATCTTTGAAGTCAAAATCATCGAAACAATCACTGCAAATTACACTCTTCTGCTTGGTCCATCCCGTTAGTTTTTTTGTTTTTAGTCCACGTCATTTATTTTATTATTTTAGTGATTTGAGTTTCAGGAGAGAACAACTCCCGGCAAGTAAAGAAACAATAGCATTTGGTTTGCCTCGTCTCTGCCTCAAGGTCATCAGTTGTGGTACAGAACATGGATGGATGGATTATGATTGTCCAACATTGTACATTAGTATCACAATTTTTGATATGATTGAACGAGGTAAGATACCAAACAATGTTGTTTTCTGTTTGAGGCCAAACATTTTCTATAGATTTCTGTGCAAAACTATCATTGTCAGTGTAGACGTGTTTGTGTGGTATGAATCTGCCGAGTATGTTTTCGGATATTATCTTCTTTCCCTTCCAAACTGAATGGTCAGAATAGCCCCACTCCAATTTGATTATCTTGAAAACAGGAATATCAGAGGGAACAGTCTCCCACTAAAAGAAACTCTGCGCAGCTCCCGGCATTGAAACTGTTTTCTGATGTTGTAAAGGACGGATGTGCCTATGTATTGTACACGTGAGTAAAATCCTCGCTTCTCTGATGGCCGGGCTTTCTTGGCGCAATGATGAGTAAAATAAAACGGTTACATCAGTGTGAAAGACTGGTGGGTAGTGTTGAGGTCACCAGTTTAATTACACTTCACAGAGACTGATTTAGGTCTTGCAGAGGTTGTTTGGGGCTGCAGATGGATGGAGGACAGCAGAGAAGAGTAGGCAACAGGAGGGAGATAGTCACGAGAGTTCTGAGAGGAGCGGACATTCTGACATTGAGTAAAAACATCAAGAGGAATTTCAATTTAGATTGAAATCAAGCACTGAAGTATTCTATCAATTTCCACAGATATTTTAGCATTTGTTTGCAGATTTTTTTTAAACATATTTGTTTAACCACACTATTTATTTTGCAAATGTTTTGATGAAAACACTTCAGACATTAGTGATACTGTTATCATCATGTTTACTTGTCGTGGTGCATTTCTGAATGTTTTGCACCATATGTGCTAGTGTACAGAACATGAAATTTTAGTCTTTAATTTACAGTATGTCCTCATCATGAAATTAACAAGGTCCTTTTGCATTTGGAAAGTGTGAATATCATTTAGGGCAATGTTCTCTTGTGTGCAGTTTTGCACTTTACTGCCTGCCTAGATTCTCCCATTGGTTTAAGTCATCACAGGAAGTTGCGCCCAATATCATTTCAACATCAGAGCCACCGGAAATACGTTGAAAAGTCCCTGCAGTTAAACTGGAGCGTTAGTATAATGTTAACATGAGTTGTTTCTGAGTTTGTCAGAAAAATAAAAAAAATTGCCAATGCCAAAAGAACTGCAGACCGCCCACTGGTTGTTTTGGTGTAACAGACTAGTCAAAGAAAACATGATCACTGACACTTACATTTGAAGTAAGAGTAAGTAACATATCAAGGGAACGCTTTCTACTGCAGGTGGGTTTAGTCACATGCTGAGTTCGACTGAACAATTCAAGGAGAACAGTGAATTCTTTAGCATGCCGGAAGGCTGTCACTGGCTACACCCACGTGTACAATTAAATCCCCTGTAATGACTAAACATTTGAAAGTGGTGCACATAATTGAAAGTAATTAAATATAATCATAGAGTATAGTTTTATGTCAATGCCAAATGACACATACTCAAATGAATAAAAAAAGACGTTGAAAAAAACACAATGACAATTTGTGGGTGGATATATTTTACCGATGAATGTCACAAACAACCCGACCCCTGTGGTTTTGTTGTATCAGACACAGAATTTCAAGTGAGGTATACTAGACTAAAAAAGAACGACATTAGCTATAAAGCAAATACAAAACAAATCTTATTTTCTGATGTTCAGCTTTGCAAGGTGCATTTGTAGCTTCCCAGTGTCACTCATCCAGTATTCCGCACAGAAGTTTGATTTATTTCTGATCAGGTTTCAATTTATAGTTTGCTTTTAGAAAACTCTACAATATACACTCTGCCCTTATAAGACCTTCTTGGACACACAATTTGTGTTTTTTCACGTAACAGAACATGTACAGTTAGTTACTTTGTAAACCAGCAATTACATGAGGTACTATGGTGCGCTACGCTGTATCTTGAGCTAGAGAAATGGACGACACACGTTTGGAATATACAGCTTGAGGCAGTGCTCATGTTTACTCCTTTCCTGTCCTAATACTATCCTGAAAAGTAAATATTGTTGATGATGAAATAAATACACAGTAAAGAACATGTCATTTTCTTAAACAATCAAGTGGACCTAGTTATAGAAATGAAGTGAAGTTTAAGTGTGTGTGTGTGCGTGCGTGTGCATGTGCATGTGTGTGTGTGTGAGAAAGAGAGCGAGGTGGGGGGTTAAGAAGAATGCTGCTGTGCTACAGGGGGACATGATGATGGTGGGGGTTCTACAGACTGGAGAACCCAGGGGTTAACGAGTAGTGTGAGAAAAACAGGCAGAGTTTGAGACAGAGGGGGAGGGAAGCATCCATACTCAACATTGATACACACACTAACGTACATATAAAGTACACTAACACGTACACTATCAAAGAACACAGAGTGGAAGATGTCCTTTAAAAATACAGCATTTTGTTGTGATTACTAGATTGCAAGGACATTGTGTAAGCGTGGATAATTATTTACATGTTTTAGATTCTGATTCTCTTAATTTGATACTCTAGTTTGATTTGCAGGTGATTATCAGTAAATGTGAATAACATTTAGCCAACAGAAAACTACACGTATCACATTTGTACTGACAAAATGACCTGAGACTGACTATCCTTTTCCCTTGTGGACTATTCGGTAATCCCTCTAGCATGGAGCGGTCACCAAAATGTAAAATGACAGTATTGACCTAAACACCTGCTACTTCCTGCAGATGCATACACACAGACCCAGTGGATTCTTAATCTAATGGCCCTTCTCACGCAAATAGGTTGGGATGGGCGTTGAGAAGGGACGGACAGAGGCAGCCCCCCCCCTCCCCCCATTGTCCTGGTTTAGTTTAATGCTTGGGGGGTTTACTGATAGAACCAGGGATAGTATGGGAACTGAGGAGCCCAACAATGCTGCCCCCCCCACCCCCTCCCAGTGCTCTTCCTGCTTATGAGCATGACCTGCTGTGACAGTCCGGGACATAAGACAACTAAATTGTGGAAAATCAGAAGTAATCACAATTTTGAGGCACAAACTACTATATAACAGGCACACTCATTCACTTTATGATTTGGTATATTTAATTTTTATTGAAATATAAATTACATCAGTTGCGATACTTGCAAAGCAACAAGTGGAACTACGTTGGCATTCCTTTACATATACCATCACTTTTAAGTCAACTGAACTTTGATATCGTTGTAAAGGTGTTTTTTTTTTTAATAATCCTTTTATTTGACATCACCTACCCAACAGCTGGTACTCTAAATTTGACTCACAATGAATGAAAAGCAGAAACCATGTGAACTACCAACCTTAAAATCAACATTGTTAAACTGCTCACATGGCAATATATTCTATGCCTCATCCACAGACTTTATTAAAATAACTTTTTTTCCAAGACATTTAATATTCCTTTTATATTTATATTACATTTCTAAAGTAAAGATAAATTCCGCTTTCCCCTGCAGACAAAACTTTTCAGGCATAAAATGTTATACTATTATAACTTTTTTTTCCCCTTAAAAAAATCGTTTTTTCATTACAGCTGACCTGGAAACCATCAGTCTTCTGTGTGTGTGTTTTGAATGGGCAGTAAGTGTGTGTGTGTTTGTGTGCATGTGTGTGCTGTATGCATACATCCAGCTGAGCTCCATTCCTCTCACTCATACTCGCTACAGCAGACCCCCTTGTCTGGGAGTTTAAAGCAGGGATGGGGCGGGGGATGAAGAGCAGTGTGTTCATAATGGATTATTGATTGGACTAAGAATACACACTATGCATGTGTGTCACTGCATTTTAGGCATAGTGCCACTTTCCTTGTCCCACTCTGAGCAGCTAGTGTCTCCACTTCATGATTAACTGTGCGGAGGCTGGCAAGATTTTTTTTCTCTGCAAAGCCCTCACTGTATGTTGTCCTCTGCAAAGTAGTGTCTGTATGAGTTTGTGAGTAACCCTCTGTACAAACGGTTAAACTTGCAATGCTGCCTTGTGTGGAACACTGTGGTTTCCAAAAGATGTGTGGGCAAATTTAAAAGGCCCTCTGTTTTGCTCCTTGCACAGTTGAATTGCTTGTGTGCGGGTGTGTGTTTGTCAGCATTCAAACAGAAGGTTCACTCTTGATTTTTTTTTACTGTGTCTGTTTGTCCCCAGATTCAAATCAGAAGTCTCTTTGGTTGCTAAGGAATCTCTTAGATTATATGTATATTATATACATATGTCATATATAATGTTGTGTTGTATATGGATATATATATATATATATATATATATAATGTTATATTATATTAATTAATATATTATATATTATATTATATTATAATTATAATATATTACATTATTAATTCCAGATACACTGTACAGATAATGGATGGATAGATATGGATGAATGGCTATAATATATACATCAAACTTTTAATCTACCTCTGACTCATTTAGTCTACTTTGTAGGTTTGTAAGTAGAAGTCTTGAGGACTTGAGCAGGAAACATCGTGAGCCATTTACTGATTTCAATAAAAGAAAGAGTCTCCATAAATAGGTGGCTCCGGTACTGGGTATTAATTTCAGTGCAAGTTATAAAGACGTACAATTGTTCATGTTCATGTGCTAAAATCCTCATGTGGTAATGATCAATTATCCTCTTATAATTAGAGCCTATCACTGGTTCTATTATGGTCTTTAACAATTGCATTTGTCTAATTTCTTATTGTCCACCATTTGAGTTTCAAGGATCTCTCAAATTAATAAAAGGCAATTTTCATCTTTCAAAAGTTTCTGAATTGTGACAGAGACACTTGGTGAAACCTTGTTCATAAGGAAAGTATGTATTTTTAAATTGGGGTACTCTAGCAACAGTTTATCAAGCTAAGTGAAGGTTATTCTTATTGTAAATATGATGGACATATAAAGTAAAACAGACGTCCTTTTTATCTCAAAAACAAAGTAATCTGAACAATAACTGCAAAAGCTCAGTGTCCATGCCTAATGTAAATATACAGTATATGGTCTCAAATCTGTCCCGTTTCAAAATACCATCATTATTCTTTCCCTTTCATTTTGAGCCTCACTGCGACAGCATTTCGTTCCAGTTTGAGAATGGAAGGCAATTTGTCTTAAGAGCCACTTCCTTTTGTGTACTTAAGAACCTTGTCATGTGAGCAGAGGCAGGTTTGTGAGGCCATTATGGGGAGGGAATATGGTGGCATTGCTGATCTTGCTGATGTGAACACGGAACATCCACCCTCCTCTTCCCCCACCATGATTGTGTAAAGTGTCAACTCAGCTGGTGTGGCGTCAGAGCCCCCAACCCCTCCACAAATCATTGCACAATCATTCAGATGGATGTTGTACATAAATACATTTAAAGGAGAGGGGGCACACCGCTGAATTCAATCTACACTCAGTAACCAAAATATATAAGTACAACTTTGCAATTAATGTTATCATAACGTGTATCAAAGTTTGAGCATTAAACAAGGTCAGCAGGTCATCCTCACAGTCAAGAGATTTGGGGTTTGAATCTCTTCCTTCCTGTGTGAGGTTTGCGTACTCTGGCTTCCTCTAAAAAAAACCCATTCATATTAGGTTAATTTAACCCTCTATTGGTAGGTATTTTGTTGGGTATAGGGAAATTTGTTATTTGTCAATATCGTATCCGCCCTGTGATTGACTTGAAACTAATACAAGTTATCTTTCTGCCTCTTGTCCAAAGTCAGCTTGGCTAGATTGAAAGGGATACTCGGTAGAAAATGAGTGAATAATTCATCAGCTCAGTTTTTAGTGCACAATAAGCAATGTTGTGTACTGTATTTCTAATGATGCGTGGGTCAAGTATACATTTTTTTTAGGATAGTGTGAGCAATTTTCACCATTTTGAATGTCTATCTCAATGGGAAAAAAAAGACTCGTTGACTCATTACGAAAAAATTTGAAACATATTTCCTGTTTCGGTTTTTAATTAATTGTTACTGTCACAAGCGAGTTAGTTTAGTTAATTAAAACAAGCGAGGGTGTATCCACTTCTCGCCCAAAGTCAGGAGCGGATAAAATCCCCTTACGCGTGACTCTATACTCATTTTTATAGAAAATGAATGATCACATGTAACCTACTACTTAGTGAATGTCTGAAAACAATTATACGAACTTTATTTCTCTTTTTGTCTCATTCCCCTCTCGTCCCACTTCTTTCCACCTCAATATCCCACTTTCCTTTTCATTCTCAGGTGGATTATGTCAACGATTGCTGATCTGTCTACAAAGATGGAGGAAAAATGCCAGTGAAATGAATGAAGAAAAGAAGCGTTCTAATAATCGTAATATCAAAACCTTTTGGTACCTGGAGAGTTGAAAACTCAATTTTCATTCGCAGATAGTGAAACGTCAGATATCTATTTTAAATGTATTATTATTTTTGCAATTTAGGACATACAGAATAACTCAGACTGACTGAATTAGTGACAGTGATAGATGAAGATGGCATTATTTCCTGTACCGAGACAGTGTTAAATGAATTGATATGATCTCATTGATACATCATCTCTGGATGACTGCAGACTGATAACATTTCAATTGACTAACAAAGGCCTACTTGACATCCCTAGATGTGCAACGGCAGATAGCAGTAGATTGATCCTTTTTTTTTTGCCTAAAAGAGGTACAATAAACAGGGTAGATCAAATCCCACTGTGGGCACGATGGATACTCAGGCTAGAAATCTGAGGGAAAAGTTGACTCCCATCAAGGTGAATTCCAAACATGATACGGAGGGTGAGGATGACAAAATACCAGAGACTTTTGACTGCAATGTTTGTGGCCGCAGCTTCCCTTTCCTGAGCTCTTTGTCACAGCATATGAGACGCCATACTGGCGCACGCCCTTATAAATGCCCCTACTGTGACCACAGGGCCTCTCAGAAGGGCAACCTCAAAGTTCATATACGCAGTCACAAACTGGGTACGCTCTCTCGCCACCACTCCAATGAGGAGGAAGAAGGGGGCGCAGAGGAAGAGGAGATGACTGTTTCAGAAGGTCTTGATGGAGGCACAAGTCCAACCAAGAGCAGCTCAGCCTGTAATCGGATGATCAGTGGTCATAGTGCAGAAGATAGCCGCAGGAAAGTGCCAGTGAGGAGCGTGAAAAGAGAGAAAACTATAAGTGATCAGCTGCCTTACTGCTGCCGTCTTTGTGGCTACGAGGCCCAGCGGGAGGACCAGCTCCTGAGCCATATTGAGAAGGTCCACATTACTGTAGACACAGGGGAGCAGACAAGTGTTAAGGAAGAAGCTGTGGCTGAACCAGATGAATCTAAGTGTGATGGGACCTTTACCTGTGAAACCTGCGGCCAGGTGTTCACCCAAGCCTGGTTCTTAAAGTCACACATGAAGAAACATGCTGGGATCCTAGACCATTGCTGTCAAATATGTGGACGGGGCTTCCGCGAAGCTTGGTTTCTTAAATCCCACATGAAAACACACAACACCAGATCACGGTCTCGTGCAAAATCTGATTCTGCTGAGCATCCTGCCACTATCAATGATGTAGCACAAGATCCTGAAATTGTTTGCTCTGTTGAGTCGGTTTACCAAATGTGCTCTAAATGTGGGAATCTGTTTCATAGCAAAGAGAGCCTGAGGGCTCATGATAAAGTCCATGGTCTCAGTTATGGAGATCAACCTCAGAACCAGTCACAACCCAGTGATGGTGAAGATTCACCAGCCTCAAAGAGACGTTTACTTGACTGCTTAGGCCTACAGTCTGTTGCAGTAAAGGCTGCGGAGGTTGAAAGTGATGCCATACTGGGTCGAAGAATCCCAGAGCTTGATCCAGTTTGCAGTTACCAAGCATGGCATTTAGCTACAAAAGGAAAAATTGTAGAACCAGTTGAAAATATGAAGGTTTCCAGTGATGGAGGAAATATTGGAGAAGAAGACATTGCTACAGCCACTGTCGTTTACAAGAAAGAGAACAACGGTTATGCCCTTCAAGTTCAAGAAAAGCGCAACACAGAGCGCCGCAGCAGCTCTGGTTTGGGAAACCAAGCATCATCTGGAGACCAGACACCAGAGAATCTCAGCGATTCGGAGTACCGGCCATCATCTCGCCAGGAACGGAGACGGTCATCCCAGTCTCAAGGTCCCTCTAAATCCCTTGAGTGCTTTGAATGTGGGAAGATGTTCCGTAGTCGTCACCAGATGATCGTCCACCAGCGACTCCATAGAAAGGATGGTAGCAGGACATCAGTGAGCGACAAGGAAAAAAGTAGAAGGAAAGACCAGTGGAGCTCCATGAGTGACCCTGAATCAGGCTCCCCAAACCGACCTTTAACCCCGGGGTATGGAGATTCTCCACCAGCCTCCACTTTCAGAGACCAGGCATCTGAGATGGGCACTGCTAACTCAGGAGAGTTTCCAGGTTAGTCACAACTCATTACAAAATGCAAATGCTGCCTTCACAAAATGTCATAAAAAAAAAACAAATTTATGCTTACCATAGCTTTGTAGCCTCAGTTTGTTTTGTGTGTATGCTCAAGTGTGTGTATGTGTGCGTGTGTGTGTGCACGTGTGTGTTTTATCTGAACTCGTAACACAGTGTCTTTTTCTGGCTTTGCAAATGGTGAGGTTATAAAGTGGGTATAGCCAAAGTGGGTATAGCCAAAATCTTTTAGTTTCTTTTAGCAAGGCTTGAGAACACCAAATCGATAGCAGAAAGAATCCCAAACTATTCCCACAAATTGGGAGCTATTATCATCTACAATATATTCCCACAAATTGGGAGCTATTATCATCTACAATGTCATTATAATACAGTTATTCATTCATTTAGATTTATTGATGCCTGCATTAACGACATTATCGTTTCTTGAGATGCTGAGTTATTTTTCTGGCATAGCATAATAACCATGCACTGAAATTAAAACGTAGTGGCTCATTTCAAACCACCCACTCCAGTCTCATGAGTCCACTATGTCTGTTCATAAACTGGACTGAGGTAAATTTCCCCTCAGCTCTTTAGTTTGTGTGAAGTGGGAACAGATGCCACCACGTGGCCCAATATAAGAACTACAAAGGCCCTGAGACTTAACTGTCAAAAACAGTTTCCATAAATGATCTCTATGGTTGAACAGTGAGAGAAAGGTCACATTTTTTTTGTCACATAAAAAAACAAAACACAGCACATAAATTCTATTGTAAAACAAAACAAATACAGTTTATCTGTCCCTACAAGGGCAGGCACTAATCATGATGGAATGTTACATTGTCCGTGTGCAGCATATGAGCGAGCTGTCTCACTAAACCTTTCAAAACATTGTGAGTATTAGAAGCGGGATGCATTTGCTGTAAATGCTCAAAAGCGGAAAGAGGTGTTAGTAGTGGCTGTTCCTAATCTTCCCTGCTCTCAGTGATGATCAAAAATAGCAGAAACATTTCTTCAGGCATGATTGAGCTGTGAGCTATTTCAGGTCTTCCTGTCTCAGGAAACCCCCCCACTCTTATCCCCCTGAGTGAGTATAATTTTTTTATGGGCCCGGTTTTCTCTCTTTTAACTGTCTTTATGCACTGTTTTACAATCGTGACCGCCGATTTAGTTTATTTTGCGACATCCAGGAAACATCCATTTTAACAGCTTTAACTTAAATGACTTTGGCTGTGGTTTAGTTGAATGTTCTTTAGTGTCCACTCTGAGATGGTGATGAAATAGATGTTGTTGTCGAGGGTTGCAAAAATAACAGTGTTATTTAGTTATAAAGTGTGTTTTGTAATCATCATATGTGGACCCAAGTACAAAAAAAAGTAACATCCCCATACAAATGTCATGCACAGTGGTGTAGAAATTACATAATTGAAGGTGTATACATAATTTAGTAACCTTATTTATGCATATGACAGTGGGACTTGAAAAAGAAAACACTGCTCCTTTCAGGATGCTGTGTAATATGATAGTGATAGCAAATCAAGTCATTATATACAATGTTATGTTAATTGACCTTTTATATTTAATGGATATTTGTGGTGATCTTATTGTCTGTTATGTACATATATGATTCATGTGTTGCACAGTAGACTAACTTGTTGACATTTAATTAGAGTTAATGGGTGTACTTTTTTCCCCATTATTTACTGAGTAAAAGTGTATGGGGGAAAAAAAGTGGCCTGATAGTTTGATACACGTAAGCTTGGCACAGTGTGTATTGGTCATTGCCTCCAACAAGTCAAATGAAAAACAGATGCCAAGTTCCGTGTACAAACGAAAGGGTTGGTTAAGGAAATTGCTACTGAATATTGCAAGAGACAATACTCTGCCTTGTTACCAGGTGTGTGTGTTTCAGGTTTTTTTTTTTTTTTGCATATAAATCTAAGATAAAATGGTGGTAGTCAACGACTATGGTAGAGTTTTATTTCTCAGAAAGATAGGGTGTTGCCGCCATCAAGTGGATAGGCTTAAAAACTGCACAAAAAACTAAATTACTGCATTCTATTGCCTCAATGTAGAACACCTAAACTGGCTAAATTTACTACAGTGTACTATTAGTTTCATAATAGTATTTCAATTTATATTTATATAATTTAAACAGGCTAAATTTACTCCAGTGCTGTATGAGTTTCATAATAGTATTTCAATTGATATTTATATAATTGGAATGTTTTTAGTGAGTATAATTCTGGGTTATTGTTGTAATGACTAATGAGGGACATATTTGCCGATTTTATGATATATTTAAAATATACGGTGGGAAAATAAAGTCTGATCCTTTTTTTCCCCACAAACCTTTGATTTGTCATTGCTCTGTTGCAGATGAGAGGCCGTACATCTGCAGCCTGTGTGACTTTGTCACCACTGAGTCACATGCATACCTGGCTCATGTCCGTGTTCAGCATTCAGCTTCCTCTGAAGACAGAGCCAACCCCACACCTAGAGTCACCCCCAATGGATACCCCAAATTAAAGAAAGCGCTCCTGCAAGGTCTGGAAAATATTCCATCCTCTCTTTCTGATCTTTCAACTTGCTCTCCTCTCCATGAGTCTGTTTTGGCCCCTATGGATTTATGTATGAGGCCCGAAGGTCAAAGGGGCCAAGCCCCCATAACCCTTGACAGGAAAATCCTCCCGAACCATAAATGCTCCTTCTGCTCCCATTCAACCCTCTATCCCGAGGTTCTGTGGATGCATCAGACTGTTGCCCACCGCATGACCAGTAGTAGCTCCAATCTGGTGCCTAAATGGGCCCTGAAAAACAACACCAAGGGGCCAAAAGACTTGTCCTCCAGGAGACGAACTGCCCCCCCACCAGTCTTGGAGGGTAAAGACTGTCCACCCCTGCCAGCAGTTGTGCGTGTCCATCGCACACGACCCCCAACCCAGTCCAACAAAGTACGACAAAAAAGCAAAACAATTTCTCATGCAGACACAGCAGCATCAAGATCATCCCCTCACTCTTCATCTTCATTGTCACGACCATCCACATCCACCTCAGGATTTCACGCTGCAAGAGTCCCTCAGAGTCAACCTTTGCACTCCAGACCCAAAAGTGATGTTTCCTCTCGAAGGAGCTCGCTGTCATCCTCCACCTCTAAGGAGAAGAGCTTCAGCACACCTTCCCGTTCTTCAGCCCCAAGCCTCAACTCTGCTACTGCTACCAAAAGGGCAGAATGTTATAAGATGCCTCAGGAGGGACTCGGCTTCATGCTTTCCAACAAGTACGGTAGCCAAGCAGAGTTCGACCAAGCTAGAGGCTCTTCTTATCAATCACTCACCAACTCCCATGGCCAGCGACAGACTAATGCTACCAGGCCTAGTAGCATCATCCACAACTCCACAGCGGGGCACTATGGAGCGACGCAGTCATATGGAGGCATTCTTCAGACTTCATCATCCTCCTTGCCCTCAGAGGCTTATGGGAATGTGAAGCAGGAACAAACATCAGAAATCCCAGAAATGCCAAACAACATCCTCAGCTTCCTCAAAAATTACAACCCCCATGAACTGGCTGCACTGTACCACCGCTGGGGTGCCACAAATTCACTTTTGGATCCCACTGGTAAGGAACTACATTTGTTTTCTTTTTTATTCTGATCATTCAGGCTCGCAAAGCTATGTGGTATATAAATTACATTTTACGTGTTACACTCATATCAGATTCACAACAAATTTAAGCATCATAAACGAATCTTTTTCTATGAGTCGTAATATCTTTGGATTTGGCAGTGGTTGTATTCATGTGTGCAAATGCATTTCTGTATCAAAAAATACACTCACCGGCCAAACATTTAGGTACACTGTATGTCCAACAAAGAGCTGTTTCTAAAATGATTCCATCAAAAGTAAATAATGTTTTTTTCAGTTTTTAATTAAAAATTAATCTCGTTATTGTTGTTATGGGACAGTACTGCCATTCTACAAGATGTAAATATTCGTATTTAGTTTCCTCAGAGGAACTAAACTGTAAGCACAATAAAACTGTCACCACACACAGCCTTAACTATATTGACGAATTCCAAGTCCACCATCACTATCGGCCAAAAAAAAAAAATATCTTGAACATTTTGCAAAATGAGGTCTTAGAATTACCACATTGTGTGTTTGTGAGATGATAATAGGTTGCATTTGGGTCAGCAAGTTTGGTTTTTGCTCCAAAATAATCATGTTTATCAGTATTTGTATTCTGTTGTTTTGCTTTAAAAAAATAATAATCTATTTGTCTGTGAAAGACGTGAGAGAACCTCTGGTGCGCTCAGGTCTGTGAGGCATGCCTCGTGTCCAGCTCCACTTCTCCCAGAAAGCTGTCACAAACTGTTTAGGTCACGACTGTGCCTGATGAGAGACTCGCACAGATGCAAATGGGGGAGGCAAAACATGGGCATGCGGAAACATAAGAGGCAAAGAGAGAGAGCAAGCGAGCGAGATGAGACAGAATAATTACCCCACCAGCTGCTTCGGAAATGGTCATTACTGAACATCAACATTATTTTCCCATTTTTAGTTGTGTCTCTAAGGTCAAGTGGGGCTGTGTGGTGCTAGGGGTCAAAGACAACAGCCCCAGAGCAGACGCATGACATCACTGTCACCCGTCCAGGCGCATATCGTCACCATCCGCCTTAGCCCTTTGAGTCACATGCTATAAAGTGACCTTTTTTGAGCAGCTACGTCTTTCTCCCTTTTACTCTGCAATTTGTGTGTGTGTACATGCATGTTTGGGTGCCTGTGTTTCCCATCCAGCTCTGTCTTGTCTTTCATTAGTGCATCAATGAGAAGGGCTGGCAGCTCAGACTAGAAGTGAAGTAACCAGAGGCCAGCCAGCAGTCGGGGTGCCAGAGATGCTCTCTGTCACCTCTCTCCCCCGCCCTGACTTTCTTGTCCTGTTTCCACCCGCTTTCTTCATATAAACATGAAGAAATACGCAAAACTCTGCTGAAGCTTTGTGTGACTGTAGACTCACCAGCATGCTCCCCAAAAGTAGAGTGAGTTTCATGTCTTGGGTACTGTGTTGACAAGCAGTTATTTCACCGTGCCGTGTCCATGTAGCTTCCAATGCGTTAATAATATGAAGAACAAAAGTGATAATAATGATTGTCATTCAGCATATAGGTCATCATCCAGTTAGCAAAACATGAGGAATGATGCAGGAAAATATACGTATAAACTCTATCTGTAACTAAGCTCAGTCATGTTACATAAGGAATGGCTTTGGAAGCAATTGATATTCAACAAGTGACAGTTGTTATCCTCAATTTGTATTAAATGGGTAAAGTTGATCAACTTTAGGCCTGTGCTGTCCTGAGCTGGAGCAAAGGCACACATACTGTATATATAACTGTTAAAACATATACAGGCACACACACCTGACATGTGACACACGGGCAGCGGAGCGGGCACATCACAGCCGGGGCGTTTTAATTGCCTGTAATTTATGCGGTGTGTGTGTCTGGCTGTCAGCCTGTGAGATGATGCTGTGTGACAGCAGCAGTCCAGCCCCTGGAGCTAGCCGCTCATAATGACACATTAGACATACTAATGATGCCTGCACTTGTCCACTACTCATGCCGCCTACCTCCATTGCCGCAGCCATGCTTCTGTGTGAATGTACACATGATCAGTGTGTGCACAGTACTGACCTCTATGACTTTATTTGGCCTCAAACACAGCACGATTTTGGAATGAACCAAGGGTATTATAGCGAACGGAGATTCATGAAAAAGCTAAAAGTAAAATTAAAATGACATTTTGTTCATGAAATAAAATTTAGAAAATATATTAATCGATAAATCTGATTAACCACTCTTGGGGTCGCTACACATACATTTTTTTACTCATGTTTGGCGACTAAAATATCGCATTTTTTGTCAGGCATGACGTCTGTACAAAATTTGGGGAGTTTTTGTTAGTTCTTCAAAAATATCTTTACGGAGAAGATCAATACGAATTTCTACAGAAACAATAGGGTACTTGCAACGTTGCAACAACTTTTATTTGTTTATTGCAGTATGTTCTGAGAGAAGTGAATGAAACAGTCGTTTGAGAATTGTAGTTTACTTTAAAACAGAATACTTATTGAATTTATTTTTTATTTTGTATGTGGCAAATACTCCATATATTAAAAATGAATTCTAAAAATTAATATGAAGAATTTAAAAAAATCTAAACTAACAAACCTGCTCAAAAAGCTAATAAAAACTACAAATGAAGAAAAAAAGAAGGGAATACAAAAGAAAGTCAAAACGAAATTAAAATTAACTAATGAAAAACCCATACCTATTATCGCTCTCGCACGAATCTATAAGGATGACAATGTCCTTTTGTCCTCAGATCATTGGTGAAATAATTTGTGTACTGGAATTTCTGGACTCTAAGCCGCACCTGAATATAAGCCATTCATGCTGGTCCCACAAATGTTTGTGTCTATCATCAGGGATGCTGAGGTCTGTCATGCGACAGGGACAGCATTTCTGCCATGAGTGTGGGAAGAGTTTTGGTCAGCCCAGCCACCTCCGCACTCACATGAGGTCCCATACAGGTAAATAACACTTCACACCATTCACAACAAAGATTATATACTCTCCAGTCAAAAGTGTAGTTCTACCTGCATGTGATCCACTGTGGTTGAAACATATTTAACAGAAAGATTGGTGAACAATAGTTTACACTTCAACTTTTGGTTGCCTTATTTAGTTAGAGGACAGTGGCAACATCTTCAGTATGAATCTTCAATATTTACTGTAGCACTGTAACACACATCTGGAAATCACGAGAGTCGCATCTTGAGGCTGATAGTGTAGTTAGGCAACAAAAGTAACAAAAGGAACAGCAAAGGAAGTTGATTCAACATGTGAGGAAACAGCCAATAGTTTTGGTCCTTTAGTTTGTGACATAGCCCCTCCCCTCTCCCCCCAGCATCTAAGTATTCATCTTATAGCACATTTTCAGTCATTCACCAGTTATGACACCTGTGCACACACATCATCGCCTTCTCAGCCATTTATCCACTCAGAGACTCCAACATGAGTTATAGAGAATATATGCATGGAAGGATTCACACTGAACAATATTTCATTGTCAGCCATTCCTACATGTACCCATATAAATCAAACCGGATCTTTTTGTTCAGTTGAGTGTGACAGCCAGTCTGTGAGTCCTTCCTTGCCCTGGGCTGGGCAGCTGTCGCTATTTTTTAAACTGAAACATGTTTTCTCTGGATACTGACCTGTGACAAATTGTATACATTATTAATCACATGTCAATTAGAGAAGTGCAATTTTGCATTCCAATGAAGCAGACCATCATTTATTCACACCAGTCTCATGAGTCCATTTGCATGTGCTTTCGTGCCATTTGTTAAACAACTTGACTGAAGCTATAGCCACGTGCATGTTTTTTTTTCATGATATATCATTGTAGAGTTAAAAAAAACATGTACATTCCACTGGTGTTTAAGAACAACAAAATCTCCCAAGGAACCTTTGCCAAATTTGTAGGCTGTCAAATCTATGCCAAAGCAACAGGTGGCATGATTTTTTTTTTTTTTCCCTGTCAGAGGCCTGACAATAAATCGCAATCAAGTATTCATGGTTGAAGTTGTGCTTTCATTTAAGACCAGGATATATAGTCAACAAACAATACAGATAAAAAAGTAATGAGGATAAAATGTTCATTTTACATGAAAGTCCCAATATTATGAGAATAAAGCCACGGCTATTTCTATATGACAAAATTCCATATGTTAATTTGTTAGAACCATAAAATATTAATCAGAAATGAATAAAAAAAATCTTTACACACTCTGGGTACTCTTCCACCCACATTCCCAAAACATTCATAGTGGGTTCACTGAAGACACTAAATTTTTCATAGATTTTAATGTGAATGTTTGTTTTTCTCTTTGTGGCCTGCTGGTGACCTGACATAAGAATGAAGTAGTATCGAAAATAGACGGATATTTTGTGGTTAGATGGTTGAACAAATTTTAAGAGCTGATTTTTCATTCTCAAGGCGACCTTAAAGTGTTGATGATGCGAATGTGCCCCAAAACGTGTTTGTTACTGAAAACAACTAACTTGTGATTTTACTACTTAATTCCCATATTATTTGGACTTTCTTTATATATAGTGTTAGTTTCTTTTCTTTTCACTTGTTCATATGTGTTTGTGTGGATATTGTTTTATATTTTCCCTATTTTCTGTACTTCGCCATTTGTTTCTCTTCTTTTCCTTCCCATTCCTCTCCATCTCATCCTTTTTTGCCTGTCTCAATTCCAACCAACCCACCCGTCCCTTTTCCTCTTAACTTCTATATTTTCTTTTACTCCCTCTGGATTCCCACACTTGTGTTCTTTTGCTCCCTCTGCCTCCTACCTCACTTGTCTCGGGCTCCTCTATCTATTCCCTCTCCTGTCGTGTCACGTCCATCATGTGAGCATGCAGTGATCACAGCAGACAGTCAGATAAGTAGCTTCTTTATGGAGAGTGTGAATGATATGTGGCATCGCCAGTGATTCTAAGTGACAGAGGCCAAATGGTAAGTGATGCAAAGCTCTGCTTCCCCTAAGCCCTATTGTAAACACACAAGCACGCACACACACACAGCAAATTAACACACTCACGCCCGTACACAGACTGTGTAAACACTAGCCAAGACTGTAATTAATGTTGTCACCGACGATTGTCCTCAGCATGGACGTACGCACATAGAAAAGGCCATCCACCCCGAGGCCTCTATTAACATGCGTCATATTAAATCACTGACTTGGATCAACCAAGTTCCATCGCCATCATCATCACCTTCATCGCTGCCATCATCATTACCGCTAGCTCCTCTCCATTAGCATGGGCACTGGTGGCGAACGCTGCACTTTATTGTGCGACTGGTGGCACAAGGAGAAAAGCAAATGCTTGTGTGGGTCTTGATAGAGCTTTTAACCGGATGCCCCCTTCCTCCTCCTCCTCTTCCACCTCCTTCCCCCACCCTCCTCTTCCTTCTCACCCCACAGTTGGGTTTGATTTTAACGGACTCCACAGAGGTACTGACGCTCACAGCACCGCTTCTGAAGCTCCCAAACAAGTATGTGGCACAACGGCTAATCACCCGGCTCCACCATCACCTTTGCATTGTGTCGTCTTTTTGTTGCACCTGTCGGCATGCGTTGTAATGTTGTCAACCTCTTCCCCCAGTCCTGCTCTATTTTGTCTATTTTCTTATTTATTTTACCTGGTGTCCTTAAAAAAGATTTTTGTCATGAGGAATCATATTTGCGCAAATTGTACATTTGTGCAATTTATGTCAAAATCAAATGCAGCAATTGTTTTGCTATACTTATAAGGCCCCAAAGTATTTCTAACCTGGCCCAATTTTTAGTGTGAGCATTTTATTTGATGAATGAGCGTTACTGTATTAAGCTGGAAATTACATGCAAAAGCAATTCAAAAAATGGATGCAAGTGGTTAAAAAAGCCTCAATAAGTTATACAGGAGATATTATTGCAAAATATTTGCCATTGGATAAATTTATTTATTGCTTTTACGTTCTTAACATTTTTTACATTTGAACATTTTTACTCCTAACCTTCAGCATAAATTATCAGGGCTGTCAAACTCATTTTGTTTTAGTAAATACATTAAGCCAAATTTAATCTTAGGTGGCCTGGTCCAGTATATATTATATATTTACATTTATTAATTATTATCTTCTTGTGAATCTTCTTTCAAATCATGTAAGTAATCTGAAATTTCAGAACAAAAAATGGCATCATGGCAATATTTAGCAGAAAACATCAGCAATGAATCTACGGTGTTTGCGATAAGCAATCCTTGACAATTAGCAGCGCATCTACAACTATTTGCAATTAGTACATACCACTAAATGTTTTTAATAAATGTGGACCAAGTAACTTCGCAATCTTGTTTGTAACTTCACACTTGCATGTAATATCACTTAACAAACAAAATGATACATTGTGATCTTTTTCTGCACAATTGAAATGGAATTTATCTCCTTTTTTCAACTTTGAAAAATGGTTGTTCATGTGTCACACAAACCCAAACAGCTTTTCGATGCTTGCGTTAAAATAAAAGTCAATGTTAAAATGAACTAGAAGTTATCTGACAGGCATATCAATCCCCACATTGTGGATAAGACCCCTTGACAGGCCGGTTCTGGTTTGTGGGACGTGCGTTTGAAAACAAGACCATTCTGGTCAACTACTGTACATAAATTAATCAATAAATAGATTTAAAAAAATATTGCTAAATAAATAAATGCATACATACATACATACATACATAGATACATACATACATATAGGAAAATGGCTATGCATGCACACGGTACCCTTTCACCTGAGAATGTGACAAAGCTATAACTAATGTTAGGCGTCAATGTAATTACGCAAATTACGCATATTTGGTGATGTAGAATTACAGTGAATCATGTTCCAATATACTATAGCAATACAAGCTATATATTGCCATATTTAGTTAACTGAGAGGGCCAAAAGTTAAAGGTGGAGACAATAAGTAAGTAAAAAACAATGTCACTATCAGAGCAAACATATTGCGAAATAGCAGCTTTCCATCCGTTACTGCCTTCTCTTCGTTTTCAGAGTCAGTCACGGAGACAAGAATTGAGGCCGAGTGAGAAACAAGTAAATCTGCTCGGCTTTGACATTCCCTTGTACACGCTGCACCTTCAACTTTATTAATCACACACATCACACACACACACACACAAGCTTGCCCCACATGACTGAGATTTACCGCACAGTATATGAGTGATGGGAGCAGGCGTCTGGCGGAGGGGTCCAATTAGATGCAGTGTTGACGCTGCTTTACGGTGACGATAACCTTTAGTATAATGTAGTGCAGCGGTCCCGTCAGCCGTGTTTCCTCACAGGACGATGTCGCCCAGGTTCTTGCTTTCCTCTCACGTCTAACCCTCACCTTCTTTTTCCAGCTGTTTTATTATTTTCCTTTATGATTAATTATACCTATTTTGTTGTTATCGCTCTCTTCTTCAAACACCCCTCTTTCTTTCTCTCTGTTGTGCTTCTGATGATGTATGATAACTGCTATATTTTCCTATGTCTTCTTCGGGGAAAATACAGGGGGGAGGGGCACGGGGAGTCATTTGTTTTCCCGCTGTGATATTCATCCATTTATCAAAATGATAATTAGGTGCAATTAAATGGCAATCTCATTTGTTTTCTTCAGGTGTGAGTTGCTTATTTTTTATTATTCTTTCTATTTGTTGCTGAGGTCTGATGTCTGTCCCATTGTAGGTCAGTCTAATTAGAAGATGGGATGGGCATGTGTTGGGGGGGCAGGGGGTTTGTCAGGCAGCTGGCTTGATGGAGTGAAGTACATGGAGATAAAATATCTGTTCATGTTTGTGTGGCTTCTCCTGAAGGAGTTGGGCTGGCATGTTGTAATGTATTGAAATAAAACCTACACTGAATGGACAAAAAGTATCGTGACACTTTTTAATGGGCTTAGAAATTAGCGTAATGGACGGCATGACAGTCTCGTGGTTAGCACAGCTGCCTCACATTTCCGAGGGTTGGGGTTTGAATCTTGCTTCAGCATGTACAATTTGGCTGGCTGGATCTCATAGTATTGGGGTTGCTTGGTCCATGGCGTATTACATTTTTAGTTTCTGTTGATGTATTAGCCACGTCTCCTAATATTTGTATCCATATTGTGTATGCAATATGTGGCTTATGCATGTCTTTTCCTCCCCATTCTATTTTAACACTCATCTGTTGTTTACATGGTGGATGTCATATTTGTGACCAATCTTTTGTCGCCACCACATGACCTTTGCAAATGTTGTGTTTTGTTGTTCAGGAGAGAGGCCTTTCCGCTGCCAGCTCTGCCCATACAGAGCCTCTCAGAAAGGGAACCTGAAGACACATGTCCAGAGTGTCCACAACATGCCTTTTGACAACAGCAAGTATCCAGATTCCAGAAACTTGTTGCTGAGCCCTGAGGAGCGCAGAGAGTTCGGACAAACACCAACCCCACAAAATCAGCCTTAGCGCTTCTTATGGACTTCTGAATTTCAGTCCAGGCTAGTCAGGAACTCACATCAACTGAAAAATGCCATCATCACATTGAATAATAGAAGGATTTGATCAGCGTTGGATTTTATGGTTGACAATGTGAAAATGTTTTCGCGCTTCAACCAACCCCCTTTAACGAGGGCTTTCTATATTTCTTGTAGTTCAACAGTGACGTTTTGTAATGAATGAATGGCTGCTTTTCACGACCCAAAAATAATACAATGGGTAAAGTCAGATTAAGGCACAAACCTATTTTGCTCCGCTTCTTGCAATTGAAGGTTGAAAATAAGGATCACAATGTGTTGAATGATATATACTTTCTGAGGACAATACTGAACTCATTGCATATGAAAATATATTTTAACTAACTGCCGTGGCACGCTACTTTAGTGGACAACTTGTTTCTCCCTTTTCTTATCGTACTTGATGCATCACTTATAGCAGCACGCTATTGTCCATAATCTGCTGCAAGTAACCTTTTTTTATTCACTTCTTTAATTACTTTATATTTTAATGAATTTAATAACTGATTATCAAATGAATGAGTTCTCCCTTCAAATATTTGGGCACAAAAAAGAAAAATATTGGAGCACTCACAGTGGTAAACCATCTTAAAATTGACTGAGGTAATTACATGATTTGCAATATAGTGGCCAATAAATGCTATCTGCATTGTATAACTGATTAATCGACTAATCATCACAGCCATAAAGACTTCTTCTGGGCTAAAAGCCATTACAGTGTCTTGTGTGATCCAGCATGTGCAAATGGGTTGAAGTCACTTCACTCCACTCCTTAGTGAATTCTTAAGAGTGACCACTCCGAGGGAGATGATTAGAGAGACTGGGGGGTGGAGAGTGAGAGAGAGGGAGAAAGACAGAGAGAGTGACTGCTCTAATGCTCATTAAAAAGAGTTGCTTTTTAATAGCCATTATAAATGAGTGTACCACTTTTATGGCCATACAATTATTGTCAATTGAAGAGGAAGGGGCTGAGTGCTGGCACTTTCCATCTATATAACTCCTTTATATTACTGAGCCTTTCTCACACTGACACTTTGACTTTGATTTACACTGCAAACCTGCAGTGGGAGCAGCTTGAAGACTCAGATTGAAATTACATAAAGTAAAGGGCAGCTGGTACACGTTTGGAGGCAAATATGAATCTGCTAATGCTAGCCAGTGTGATTGCGTTGTGAAAAATGCATATGGTAACTGGAGTTAGTGTTATTTTAATTTCAGTTACATTTAGCTGAAGGCCGATGTTCAAACCCCCCCCCCAACTGACTCATGGTTGAGACAGCAGGATGCAAATTGTGGATCACCACATCAGACTTTATTTTTTCACCGAACGTTTCTACTTGAAAAAATGTTCTGTTTGATCTTATGACATGTAATCACTGCAATACACGGCCACGTCAAGATACCTGTCGTGATCTGTTTTGAGTTACAATATCGTAATTTGGTCATCTGCTTTGTGTTAATCGTTATTTGCACTGCTTTTTGACACCGGACAAAACTATTGATCAATTTGGGTTTTATTATTGATAGAAACTACGTGAAATTCTCAGCCCAGAGTGTTTTATTTTGTATGATTCGTCAACTGGTATATTGGTGGGCCAAAGTGAAGTGTTACAAAATATTCCTTCTTTGTCCAACAGTGGGAAGAGTCACAAATGGGCTTTGGTATCTTCCATGAGGTTACGTCCAACTTGTCTCATGACGAAAGGCCATTCCGTCATATGCTACCAAATTGTGATGTTGAACTCTACTGGATTGTAGAGCAGCCTTAGCACAGATGAGGTTGCATGTCTTTGTGCATTATTTTCCAATCTACTGAAAAGGATGATTAACATCCATCCTTGTGTTGTGCCTACCTCCTTCCAAATTGCATGTTAATATGAAGGAGGGGTTGGTCTTTACAGTTTTTTTTTTCTTCATATTCTCTACTTGGGCTTGTCTTCAGCAACCCCCAAATTGAGTAAGCCATGCCTTGACATATTGGATATAAGCAGATTGTCACTTGTCAGGGAATGTAATTGTGAGGTACATTTTTGCACGCATAGACTATTCAAACGAGTTCGCATACCGAGTACGAAACTATTAGTCTATTTTAAAACCTCAGTAGTTTTTACAACAACAAAAAAATAGATGTAATACCAGCTGAGATATGCATACTATGTTGTGTACCTTAATATGTCTAATGATACACCTAAAAAGTGTGTTTTGAAGCTGTGGGTAGTGAAAATACTTGAAAACAAATATTCTAGCCTTGTAATGTAGAATAGTACTAATAATGCCCACATTGTACAGAATTCCCTTTAAGATTAACTCCTCAGTTAGAAATTTGTACTCCGAAGTGTGACTTAGTGAAAGTGTGAAGCTGGAGTGACTGTAATATAAACTGTTTTATCTGTAATCCACTCTTACCAAACTCTTTATATACAGCAGTAGAAACCAAATGGCATTATTAGTGCACTTAGACTAGTTTACAGCTTTAACCTTTCATTCTGTTCTAATCTAGTCAAGGTTACTTTAAGAATGTTATTATAGCTAATACACTTGTAAATTGGGGTTTAGGGGCTTTTTGCATAGATTTTAATGACAGATCTTTTTTTGTAATGACTCTGTGTCACACCAGTTTACTTATTTTTTTTTCTGATGGAAAGTTTGACAAGTCGAGGTTCAGCATTGCTTATTTTTCATGAAGATGTAAGAGCTTGTTTTTAGTCACTCTGCTAAATCGTAGGACTTTTGTCATTAGCTCGCCCTGTCTGGCCTTCCACGGGGGTTGTTTTTTCCCCCCTTTGGTTGCGGCTTTATTACATATTTTAAATTGTGTTTTTGTGTCTGAACTTTTTATTTGTATTGAACCTCGTGATTAATGTACCTATCAAGACCTTGTTATTCCAAGTGGTTTGGTTGAAAATTGTATTTATTATCACTTCAAAAAGGACAGGAGGGCAGTAGCAGGACAGGTGTTTGGTAAATTTGATTTTCTAGGTCATTATTTTGTGTTTAGTTAGTTTGTTTGTGTTGTCATTTTCAAGCCAGCAAAGCGACGTGAAAGCTCTACCTCGTCTGAGCCATTCTCAGTTCTGTTATACTTTTGTAAATTTCAAAAACATATAATGTCATGTCCAAAATAAAGACACATAAAATGATAACTTTTGCCAGCCTTTCATCTGGTTGTCCTCACTTGATTTAATTGTTCCTTAGCCACTTGTGATGGAACACATCCATATTTAGATGAGACAAGGTTCATAATTAATTTTTTATTCATACTCACCTTTTCTCATTTGAACTTTACCATGAACCCGTCAGTGCATCGCCTCTAAAAATCATAAATGACTTGGCATGTATTCTACACTGCTTTGCTGCTCACAGGACCTACTGGTACAATTAAAACTCACTGTCAGGATCTGGGCACACATCATCAAACATTTCTTCGCACATCAACAGATTTCATAGACAACTAGATTCATCTGTTGCCACCATAATGATTAAACCAGTGAGCAGTCAACCCCATTATTATGACATTTAAAAAGTCAGTCTTGCCACTTTGGAGTTCCTGTTTTACAGATGCTCCACATCAAACATTGCCTCTCGGGAGAACACGGAGTGGAGGGCACTAAGTTTTATAAAAGCTCACCATTCAATGAATACCCAGCTCCTCTACCTAGATGAGTAAGTGACAATGAATCCTCAGACATGAATCTATCAAGCAAAAAGGATAGTCGGTGGAATATAATGTATGTATTACTAGACACAAGATATGTATTGTAATTGGGGAGCAAATGATGGATGAGCTAAACAGTAAAAACCCTGCAGACTGTTAACAGAAGTGTGGTGAAACATGGCTAGCCACGTATTTGTGGTTATCTGATCCCAATGTGAGATGTGTCAATTTCCATCAGTTTCTTTCTGCAATTAGCAGCTTGCACTCTGTCCTGTGAATGTTCACCCGTTAATATATTCATTTTAGATTTGGAGTGAAATGTTTTGTTGTGCATCCTGTGTTTGTTATATTAGGCTACTTTCTTGTTCATGGAAAATGACCCAATATTAGGAATAGTTCAACTCCATACAGTTTAATTTAATTCCTATCTTTGCAGGGGTCATCAAACTTTTTGAAACCGAGAACTACTTCCTTGCTGCTAATCAGTGCAAAATGTTACCAGTTTCATACACACTTCTGAAATGACAAATTTGCTCAAATTACCCTGAATCATGTTAGATGTTCATTTATATGAGGATGTTAATTCATTTTATGATAATTAGCAAACAAATCCATATAAATATGCAATACTTTATTTCTATTCATCTCTGCCAGTGTTTCACTTTTACCACATTCCTAAAAAAAATCACAATGTACTGGTGAGCTATTGTTAGAACAGGCCTGCAGGCTACTCATGTAGCTCTTGGGGGCTACCTGGTTGGTGAACCATACTGAGTATCTGGAAAACAATATGACAAAATCCTGAACCTGTAATCTACCTTAACCCATTACAGACTCTAATCAGATATCGTGTTTTTATTTTGAGGAGGAGAAGGGGGGCTCTGTGGTCCATGACAATATGTGGCGCCGCAAACCTTTGTTCATAGAGGTTTTGAGTTGACAATAGTATGACTATATTCATGAGAAAATAAATCTCACAAGTTAGCAGTCTGATAGAAGTCCATAAAATTATGATGTTTGGACGAGTCAAGTCTACGTGCAAAATTGAGTAAATGCGGTCCTGACTAGTGTAGATGAGGTGAAAACACATGAGACTAAAGCTATACTTCAAGCTGTTCCCTTTCATAGCATATGACACATCTGATGGATGTGGACTTTGATGGTGGGGCCGCCTGGGCTGTTGGCACCTTGATGTCCACGTGTGGCCATACGCTTGAAGGGGATCTGCCATGCAGCAGTGATGAGAAACCCATATCCTTCAACTTTGAAGGACCACGTTGGGATTTGTTGCTACTTTGCCAGTCTCTTTCATGTGCTGTGTCAATGTGCACCGTTTGTCTGTCAGCTTGAGTGACGGCAGAGTGACGGGTTCCCTCTGAGAGCATGGCACATAACGCTAATGCCAGGCAGGCCCGCGGGCTGAGAAAAGACTGCAGCTGCCCGTCACCCTTTCCAAGCTCATCAGTCACTGTGACGGCCCTGAGCTCCCTGAAACCTGTTGGCTGACATCTCTTTTCTTTGTCACAGCACAGTCAAATAGAGTGAGTGACATGGAAAATATGCAAAATGTCAGTCAGATATGAATGCGACAGGTAGATGTGATGGAGAAAACAATGCTTCAAATGTTGATAAAGCGATCACCACAAACATCTATTGAAGCTATATTTCATTTTTAGACGTTTGGACTGACATATGCAGAAGCACCTCCAAAATCGAAAGTCCCCTAGAGTATACATTTGAGATTCGACCAACAACAGTCACACAAAAATGAGAGTGCATCAGCGGGCATCAAACAAATAAGGCACATTAAATGACCGCAGCTTACAACATACGAACAAAATACTGACAGCCACTAAAGTAGTCTTCAAAGGCCAGAAACAAAAATTGAGCACAACACATGACTTTTATGCTGTTTCCGGCTTCCCCGAAATAATCAGTGATAGGTGGCACATGTAGCTCATTCATCTTGCGCCATCACCCAGATCAGAGTTTTCACGGTTAAAACCCGTGAGAGCTACCAAAAGTGCCAAAATTATGACTCCACCACTTTTACACCATTTGTTTCATCATCTTTCAACAGTAGATCACGCTCAGCATGCCCACTGACAAACCGCACACAATCTGATCAAATGAATTTTTCGGGATCATAGTGAATCATGCCCATATATATTAACATAATATCCATTCATCCATTTTCTGAACTGCTTCTCCTCACGAGAGCTGTGGGCATGCTGGAGCCTATGCCTGCTGACTTCAGGCAGTAGAGGAGGGGCCAGCCAATCGTCTCGTCGGTCAAATATAGACGGACAACCATCCCCACTCACACCTACGGGCAATTTGGAGTGCTCAATCAGCCTAACATGCATGTTTTTGGAATGTGGAAGGAAACCGTAGTACCCAAAGAAAACCCACGCAGGCAAGGGGAGAACATGCACACTCCACACAGGAAGGCTGCACTCGGAATCGAACCTCTGCACTGTGCGTCACTGTGTTGCCCCTTTAATATAATACGTATGTAGTATTAGTAGTTCATAATATTAAACTTTTGTAATGGCAACAGTTTGCTCCTGTAATGGATTATTTCAAATTCTTTTCAGATTTACGCTTTTCGTGGGTGGTTCTGGAACGCATCTCCCGCGATAAACAAGGGATCACTGTATTTCCAATAGGAAAATAATATGAAACAAATTGAAGTTTCCAAAATGGAATGTGTTTCTCCTCCCACCATCATCTATTTCTAATTCAAACTATTTATCCTAGACATCTCTTGAAGCAAGTAGTTTATTGTGTTTCCTTATCCGTTTAAAATATTCCTGTAAAATCTCTCCTAATATAAAGTGGAGGAATGAGCAAACATTGATCTGTATCTGCCACCAGGGAGCACTATGTCTCTCTGGTGCCGACCGAATAGCTTTCCTCGGCAGACAAGGGTAACATCAGAGACCAAATGGCACTTGTACATGTACAATTGCTACAGCGCCACTGCTTCCGGAGGGGCAAATACATTTAAAAACACTACAGTGTGTATCGGCGCAACAGCCTTGACAATGCAGCTCTCACCGAGAGATGTACGGGCTCCTCTACATTTCCCAGGCAAAAGGCCAAACACATTTACAACACTTCAAGTATGCGCGACACAAAAACGCCCTCTCTGCAGTGGAATATGTAAATATTGCACTAATCAAAGGGTTGCGGTATCGCAAAATGCCACAGAAAGGTTATGACCCGGAGCCTGTGCTAATAGGGGAGCAAGGGAGGGGGAGAGGATATGAGATGTGGAGGGAGGGCTGGCGGGTTGAGTTGTTGTAGTGTGGGTGGTTGGAGGAAGAGGAGGATGGGCTGTGTGGGGAGGTGCAGAGGAGTGACAGCTACCACAGGCATTTCTCCTGCCTGAGGAGGACCTTCACTTGCTGACCTCCGCCGCCTGCACTCCAACGTTCTGACAGTAATGAACAGGAAGGGGCTGTTTATGCATATCAAATGTTATTTACTCTCCCACAGTCAAGTGTAGCCACAGAGGAAAGAACGAGGATGGCACAAAAGGCAGGATATTCCCAAAGACCGTGGGGCTGCCATTAGAACAATATGTACCAGAATGCAAAGGCCTCATTGGAGCACTGAGGTTAATGTATCTATCGCAATGAATTACATGCAATAGTTTGTGGGGCTTTTTTTTTTTTTAGCTCGAGTCTCTTTTTTTTAAACACTGCATCGTTCCATGGTTAAATGTTCGTGCCTGCAAGTATATGTGAGCTTGACAATGAACTGCTCTTACTATCTATTTACTTCAAGTAGTATCTGCCAAACAAAAGCTCATATCCGGAGACAGAATCAAGAGGATGCTAGCGCACACTCTAGTCATGTAATATATTTTAAGCAGGATTAATTCTTCTTCACATTGACATGATTGGTCTTAAATAGCACAAACCTCAAAGCCAGAGGGAGGAAAAGGCTCAGTGGAATTATTCAAGGGAATGACGTTGGACGACAAGCTCAAGAACATAACCTTGAGCGAGAACAATGAGGAATCAGCCGCCAGAAAACGTTTGTGTTTTCACAAGCCTGCGTGTCATCGTCATTGCGTTACGGCTCAGCTTCATTTCCCATCAGCCCTTGTGAGAATTAAGTTGGATCTTAAGTATGTAAATGAGAACCTATTCCTTGGCCCCCGCCCTCTCTTTATATGAATCCCAGGACAGACCATGACATTTAACATCGCCTTCACTAATTTGTGCTTAATAGCCAAAAAGTGATTAGAATTAACATTAATGACATTTCATATGTCTCCCCTTTTTCATTCATTAGCTCTCACTGCTGCTAGCGAGAAGTTAATGTTGTTTCCTAAATCTTGGGCTTTGCCCCCACACTTTTTTTCTGCTCCTTTCAAGAACGGAACAAGGAAGATATATTAAAAAAAATGGGGCTGCTTTAGGGGCGTCATAAAGCTTTTAAATTGAGAATTTAATCTATCGGTCATATCCTGTTTATCAATTGAAATACATGTCACTGAAGATCCCCAAAAAAAAAAAAAAAGGGGGGGAGCAAGCACATTACTTTTTTTTTTCCTTCAAGATTTCTCGCTCGAAAAAATGCTGTCCAGAACGCTTCATCTCATCTTCTCCCCCAGTAACTACAGAACCTTTCCTCAGAAGAGGCATATCATTGGGGATAACACGACCTGAAGAATTGCTTTCTATTATCCTTTCCATGCTTGGATCAGAGCATGGAAGACAAAATGAGCATTGTGTTGCAACCAGAGGACACTCTAGCTCTTTGTAATAATCCCCAACCTTGGTCAAGGACACGTGGCCTAGTGTTATTTTAAGAGTTGTTGTGAGGTCACATGTCCCTGTCATGCATGTGAAAGAGGCCACCAACCTTACATTTACATGAATTTGTTTAGTTACGGTAAACCATAAAAGCAAATCGTGGAAAATGTAGACAGATAAAATCTGTACCCGGGTTTATTAATACTACAAAGAAAAAAACACCGGTACAACAAAATGTGCTTGCCAAAATGCAAGGAGTGAAAAATAAACAAAAGTCACCCACAAAAAAGGCAAAAAAATATTCCCCAAAAACTACACGGAATAATAATACACTCAAGGATGACTACTAACAAAAGGCACTGGCAAAAAACACAAGGGGGAAATACTTACACGCAACTAAATGGCAAGGAGCCAAAATAGAATTGAAAACCAGGGAGTAGTACCAATTAACACACGGCAAGGAAAACAGTCGGGCAACAGCCCCCAATCCAAACTTTATCTAGCCATTGCAACAAATGTTGTAGGCAAAGGGAGTAGCGGTATTTTAGTGGCATTGTGAAGCGCTAAGGTGATCATGGATAATGGCAGGACCCTCACTTCTGAGGGACAGGCCAATCTCGCGCCGAGACAGACTCAAGAGAGACGTGTCTGTCTCCACCAGTACCTCGGGCCAGCTGCACAACCCCTGTGCTAAATGTGTATTGGCAAAGTGTCGTGCCAATGCTATTAGCCGGCAGACCTGAATTCCCCTTGTAATTTTCTGTGGCACTCCTTGTTATTGGCACCTGTGATGAGTGCAGTATTTGAATCCTAGTTCAGGTTAAATAGATGACCAGTGGGCTGATATCTCATCACTTGTACAAGACCGTGTCTACATGCACACGCTGTCCTTTGCGGACTATTCATTGCTCAGTGCATAGTGCTCACCAATGTAAATCTCCAACGAGGAAGTCCAAATTCTAGTAGAAAATCTATACCGTATTGATTCTCGCATTTTAGTTTTTATTTTCAAATGTCTATCCATTACTATGGATCACTTACAATAACATTGTTTATTTTAGTGTGCTTGCCTAATGTATGATGTAAAAAATTGCATTACACTTAAAGCTTTTATGCTGTATGAATTACTTAGTCACTTATAGAGCAATTTGTGATTTTTTTTCCCCTTTTCACTCAAAATATTAATTTAAGCTCAAATTTGAATGTAATTAAATATTTGCACTGGATGTAAGCCAAGAATAAACTATTGATAGGGCCGATTTAAGAAAATAACGTGCCTTCTGCTACATATACTAGTTCAAGAGTTTGTTCCCACAAGTGTCTTTAGGATTTCCTCCCCAAAATAATGGAATACTACAGTATATGCAATTTATGTTTTTGTGAAATTTGTTCCTCCCTTTACTTAACAATGATCCTGAAAATAGTGTATCTTTCCGAATTTGACATTTTGACCAAATACATTGTTTTGAGGGTGGCGTTTGAATTTACTCATTATGTCTGTGTGGGTTTTTCCAGGTCCGGTTCCCTCCCCCATTCCAAAACCATACATAGTTAAATGATTGGCTGGTGACCAGTTTAGGGTGAACATAACTTTCTGTCATTTTGTAGGGCACCTCCCTTCCATTATCACCTTTTGGCACTTTTGCCATTATTTACAGCGTTAAGTCTTTAATACTGTCTATCTTCTATGACCTAAATATTTTTTTAACACGCTGACAGATAAATTATATTTTGTTAACATTTCATTTTAGTAACCAGTCTTCTTCAGCTCTAAATTTATGAGGCTTGTATCCATTTCCTTTACCTCCTGTGACCTACAAACACATTAAAAGAAATTGAATTTTCACATCTGGAATGATTTGTAGCTTTGAACGTTCTTTCGCTATTTTACAAATCTTGCCGCACTTCCCCTCGGAGTGCTCTTCATCAAGGGAAGACAAACAGACAAAAAATTCAAGAGCCACCCAAAAGAAGTTAAATAGCCATACACAGGAGCAATTTAGCTCCAGTGTAATTAGTATATAGTGTTTGACAACCTTGCTGAAGAAGTTTTCACCCCAGAAATGCTAAGTAGTCCCAGCAGGAGTCAGTCAGGAAGAGGAGAGAGGCTCTTAGCTGTTTAATGTATTCTTCGGCAGCCCAGAGGCCTCCAAAACGCTGTATGTCTTTAGCATCACACTCACTCACATACACACACACACACCGACACACACACGCACGCACACTCACATGTCTGTCGGCAGTCAGGCTCTGAAGGAACACTGCTAATGGGGCTGTTTTTAATGAGGCAGGAAGAGGAGAGTGACCCTTGGAAGGTGAATATCTCTATCGCTCTGTTTTGCAGTTCCCAAACAAAATGTGCATGCCAGCCTTCCTCTCGAGTGTGCGCACAACTGGTTTTATGCAAAGTTGTACTTATGTCTAATTTGTTTTAACTGCCATAATTACGTGCAGCTCTTGACTCTCGCATTCAGCCACTTCTCTCGTCAGACGTGTGTTTTTATGGCTGTGTTGATTTAAAAGGTTTGAGGGGGGGTGAGGCAGCAATGGAGCAATATTCCTTGACAAAGATGCAAGAGTATACTGCTATTAAGTTCCACTTCACGTTACCAAGGACATATCCATCCCCAGACCATCAATTGACTTCATTTCACTTATTTTATGATCTTGCAGGAGAGAAAGAAGCAAATAAGGCGAGGTAGTTCTCACAGCATCCAAAAGATGGCACACTATGTATGGCAGGAGGAGGGCTGTGAATATTTGGGAGCCTTGTAGCAACTCAGTGGTGTCTGTATTTAACCTGGAACCCAGAGAGCGTCTGTGTTTGCTCTGCTGGGAATCTTCTGCTTGCAGGATTCAAAGAGGAGGAGGGAGAAGAAGAAGCTAGGTGCATGGATCATACGGATGTCATGCTTCTGCTAATGCTGCTCTACAAGGCAGAATGTGGCTGCTTTAACACTAAAATGAGCCTGAGGATATATAGCATTTCATCCGGGAGCACTGTCTGCAGGACAAGTTCAGTTAAGTGCAATCGGAGTCTAATGTTCTGCTTAGCTACGTTATACAAAAAATCTTGGCTTAATCAGGGGCATCTTTGGGCTCTAAAGAATAATATATTGTCTATTTTTTAAATGCATTTGTATACTACACTCTAAAGAAATATGCTTAAGCGTGCTGAATAAACCCTAAAAAATTTTTTGAAGCTGTTGATATTCACACATATTCTCACATATGTTCAGAGACCATTGTCTGGTGTAAAAAAAAAAAAAAAAAAGGGGGACTACACGTTTTGATTGACTAAAAAAAAAGCCACTTGAAATGCTGGTCAATAAAACTACATGCATAAAATGGCAACAAATTCCAAATTAAATCATGCAAACCAAATTAAATGTAACCAAACTTTGTTTACAAATTCCCACATTTTCACAAATGGGCATTTTTAAATAATTCGTACCTATTTTATTTTACTTCTACAAACTCTCAGGTGTGAACAACCGTCTGTACAGTCTGTTCCTTCTGTGATCACATTTGGTTTGGTACTTAACATCATTCTTGAACATGCTCCCATTTGATAACACACATAGCGGCGCGCACACGCACTACAGGACCACTGAAAATCAGTGTGACAGGTTTCACTCGTCCCTCTGTATCCACATCCCCTTTCAGACTCTCTGCTGACATCTGCTCGATTACCCCCCAAGTCGCACGCTCGGACGCCTGCACACACACACACATACACACACGCACACACGCACACACACATTGAGAAACGCTCCCCATGGCCGCTCTAAGCCCCTTTGAGCTATATGAAATGTAGTGCAGGAGAAACCAGATACTGCCGGCTGTGTCACATTGCGTTTGCCGCCACCCGTCAGGAGTGGGTCTGTTTGACTGCCAGACGTTATGACAGTGTCACTCATCCTCTACCCCAACAGCATGCTACAGGACACAGAGGAGGAAATAGACACAAGCTGAGGAAAAAAAAATGGCCCACTCTAATATTGACAATAATTGAAAAAAAAGGGAGCATGAAACAGAATAAACATTCATATATTTATATTTTCTGCATTTTTTGCTTATGCTATGGGTGGTTATAATATGTTAGAGCATAAAGACTACAGATGGAAGAATGAATTGATTCCAGTCAAGGACACATACAAAAAAAAAACACAGGTGGGCACTCCAATAAAGTGGACATTTTATACAGCCCATGACATGTAGATGTGAGGTCTGCTTTTCACAGGACATCCGACAGAGCCGTCAGCCCTGTGAGCTCCCATGTGGCACAAACAGTTTCCAGACAGCAGGACGGGACGCTCTGACATCGGCAACACCAGCGTCTCCTCATCCCCACCTCCAAGCTTCACTCACTGCCTCACACCTTTGAGGACAGCAACCCCCGAAAGAGCCAGAAGAATGAGAGATGATGGACAAGGCAGACTTTGGTACAAGCAACTCGTCCTCTCAGGCTTGAGACACACAAACTGTATGGACAGACACCTCCCAATGACATAAACACAACAGGAGGAGGAAAAACAGTTGAAGTGGCAGTCGTCAAAACGTTTTGTGTTCTACTCATTTGTTGTCTGTGTACAATGTTGTCATTTCTTATCCTTAGTAGTTCCTTTAAATGCATATTGTTGAAGAAATCTAATCCAGTTTCTTGGTTGATTAGGCTATCCAAACCCTCAGTTCTTGTATTTGATTTTGAAATGTATAACTCTTTTCAGGGGACAACTCATGACCCAAGGCCGAACAATACCAACGTGTATCATTTGTGACGGTTCATACTGTCTTCTTTAATTTACTATTTTAAAAAGTTCTTTTAGTCAGACAGGGAAAGGTTTTTACCTACTTGACATGTTTTGGCTATTTCCTGTAGCCTTCCTCAGAAGCGTCAAAAGAATGTCGCAAAAATGTGACTCTTTTGAGAAAGTACATAATAGTATAACAATGTGTAGCGTACATAGCATTCAGTGGAAAACTTGGATATGCAAACAGCTAGATTAACAGAATGCGCAATATTTTCCACGAAAAAAATGGGTTTGGCTCCCAAAAACAATCAAAAAGCCAATCCCCCCCTTAAAAAAACACCATGAAATCCATGAATAAAATCCGTGGGTGACGAACCATGAGTATACGGGGGTCTATTATATTTGACTCTCCCGATTTTAGTCTTGGATATAACTGCTGTTTGTGTCCTTGTCCATCTTCCTCAGAAATGAAGGCCCGTCGTGAATAATTAATAAACAAAGCTACTAAGGATGGAGCAGACATTTCACTAAAGGTCCATTTCCCAAATACAATCTCCCTTTTGTTAATAAAGCCCATTAATCATGCAAGGATGTCACTAAACGCAAGGTTAATGAAACACTGCTAATGCCTGGCTAATCTATTTCCAGTCAGAAAGCTGTTGTAAGTGTGATTCCTAACCTTTTAAACTATTTCCCCGGCAATCCCATGTGTTGGATTGATGGATGCCGGGCAGGGAATGTTTTCAAGTGAAGCACAGAGGCAGAATGTGGGGTCAGCTGTGTGCCCAACTCAAGCAGCTTCACCTGCCCAAAAGGCTAATGAACCATTGACAAGATGTAGGGGAACACTTCAGGTATGAATGAAAGTAGAACATAACAACTTGATAATGGATTTAATGTGGTCCACTGAAGCATCAATTCATAAGCATGGCTTATGTTGAGCATCAGCCAGTATAATTGTCACATACGGCTTCTGTGCTTCATGTATGTGGCTTGTTTCCACTTCTTTTTCCAGCTGTCAGCCCGACCTATTAAAGAGTGTATTATTTTTTTATGTTCCGTGTGCATTGTGGCTGTGTACGCGTGGCGTGGTGTATGCACAACGTTACAAGAGATGTTTATTGTAATGTGGTGCCAGCTGAGCTGAGTTGCGAGCTGCTTGGAGGAGCGGATGACTCCTTGATTGTTTGATGACAATGTGAGGCTCACATCTCGCTTCCTTTTGTCTGAGTCTCTGAAGAATGCTGACATTAAATGTTTGATGTTGGCATGCGCAACTGATGTACAAATAAAAACCTTACCAGTGAGACATGGGGGTTTGTTTTTTCTGTAATCTCACAATCTATTGTTGTTTTTTTATTCTTTTCTCATTCTATTCAACTTTACCTTTTCCCCCTTCTTTTAAAAGTTTGAGTTGATTTCCACGTTTTTGAACTAGAAAGTCCCCACTATGGAGTTGTAGGGGGATGAGCCGGATGACTTAGGTATACTTGCACCCACTCAGGTCAAACTATCCTAATTGGGATCTTCACTTTTACATATTTGAATGTTGCCATTGCAAATTAAGGCAAATGTGAAAGTTCCTAGATCCACTCCAAAATGGAAAAAAATAAAAATTCTTCAGTTCCCCATTAATGATTTTGGTACTTGTTACATAGTCCACCCAAAATATCTGGATAGTGCTTGATACCCAGTCATTGCAATCAAGTGCAATGTCAATCCTGAAACATGTCTGGTTTACTGGTTTGGTCGAAAAAACAATCAATGCAAATCTGTTGCACTTGGGCGAGCAGGTGCAGTTCCACATGCTGCTGCCCCCTTTCTTTTGACGATGGCCCAAGCAGGGCTGCGGTTTTCTCCCTCGTGTAGGTTTCTCCACTCAATAAAGATCAGAGGTTTCTAACATCTTCCTGACACTCTATAATCCCATAAGGATCAGGATGTTTGTTTCTACTATCTGCCAATGTTGATTTTTTTTCCCCCAAGTTACCATCCTTTACAGTTGGTCGTGGCAGCCTTTTTTGGCTCGCATTCCAGAACCAGGATGGACAAACAATGCCATTGTCACTGCCCGACCTGGAAAAAGTGTATTGGAAAAGCGACCACACACAGCAGAACCAGGCTGTTCTGGAATACAACTGGTAAAATGGAAACGGGGTATAATTCCTGTATTTACGCCACTCTTGGGACCCTAATTAAAAGTCAATGGGTTCTTCTTTGGTAAATTGATGAACCTTTTTTAAGGTTTTATAAAAAAATGCTTGTGGACTTTTTTTTTGTAATCCTGCTAAAAAAACAACAACTAGCAAACGGGGATCATAACAACACTTATTGACCTCACATAAGGCAATAAAGATAAAACTATATGTGGGGTAGTGTGTAACTAACTTTACAAGTGAACCTCCCGTGGAAATGCAATGCAGCGTGACACCATGATGTCAGTGAGTGGAGTTGATGCAGGAGATGTTGGTCAATATGACTCCTAATAAAGCATGAGTTCATTTCCCCGCTCCGCCCCGCCCTGGCTGCTCCATATACAAGTCAAATCGGCTTTTTGCCTCCCAAAGCTCTGTGATTTATGACCTGGCTCCATTGACCAGAGCAGCTAGTTTTCATTTTTGTTAAATCATGCGGCCCCCTAAATGAAACTATTGATTTAAAGTCAGTTTACTGAGGATTTAATTTGTATTTGGAAAATTAAAGCAGGTAGCGCTTTATAATTTCACATCGCACTGGTGTGGAACCAGTTATCCCTCGACTCGCAGTATCCTTATAATAACCACTAGCCCGCCCCCCTCCCCCGCCCCCCTCGAATACAACACATGCACACACATACACTTTTCTTTCTCATTTCTCTTTCCATCTGGTTTCAGTAGCCACTTTGTGTGGCCATTAATGAGTTTTGGACAGTGAGAAAAGGGATTTATAATCCTGGGACTCCAGCCCGGACTGTCCCATACTTAGTGCCCCTTTGCTCAAGGCTGCTGCCACAGCACATCACCACTTAGTGACTGTTTTTATCCTGATTTCCTGTGACCTTGACAGAGGTACATAGTTTCTCCATTTGACTTTCCTAGGGTAACCATATATATATTTTTTTTTTTGCAAAGAAAAACGTGAAAAAGTGCTCCAGTGCACAAACGAGACCAATAAAATTATTGTATTGGAATGAACTTGGTTGGGAGGTACGTTAAGAGCCCTGACTCTCAAATACCTTTGGGATGCCCTCTCATTTATAATACGATTATTATCACTATGTCCGAATACTATTGGACTGTAGAGTTAAATTGTTCCCTGTGTCCTCTGGTTTGTCAGCATCACAAACTCTTTGTATTTACCAGAACCTTTTTCAAATGATGAGTTGATGACATATCAAAACTGAAAACAAAACAAAACAAAACAACAAAAAAACAACTGTAACATATCATCCCACATCGACAGCAATACGGTGTCTCCAAAATGGCACAGCGGGTACAAAAAGCTACTTTGTTAGTGTTTCCATCACAAGACGTCTCAGACACCGCTGCTTCTGGTTTTGACAAGAACCAGAGAAATGATGCATCTCACCATTTCAACAAAATGATACTTCCTGGCCAAAAAGCAAGCTACAATTACAGCTCATAACAGGGTGACATGTTTGTATATGATTGTACCTTATTTGTGAGCGAAGCCACATTCACTGTCGCCTTGCCACCGCTACATCTCGAAGCTCTCTCGGCCTGCTTGCCTTCCCTCTACTGAGGTTGTGTCAGCCAGGCACCCCTCCTCTCTACCCCTCTCCCGACCCTTCACTCCACCATGAGCTCCTTCATCCGGCCCTTCATTAACCTCTCCTCTTCCTCCTGGCATTGAAAAGGCACTGTCTTCAAACCTCCCCTCTTTCATCAGTTTTTTTCTCATGAGCATATGGTTGAATGGGTGGATCACTTTCTCCGTGAAGGCCTGGTTTATATTATATTTAGTAAAAATAATCACAGTTATCACACCTCCTCATCCTCCTTCCTTTTTGTCTGAACCTGCCGCTCGCCGGGTGGTGGGATGGCATGGCTGTCTCTCTGGCCTTAGCACCTCTGAAAGGGCTGTGCATGTCGCTCCCCCTCTATAAAAGAGAGGGAGGAACGGCGGGTGGGGGTTGGAAGCTCTAGGGTGTCATTAACTCCTTTCTTCTAACCAGAAGGAAACAGCAGTTTGACTACCATGATCCCGACCCCTTCCCCCACATCGCAATGCACCGCATTCGGCAACATCTTCTGCACCACCCGAAGCCCCCGTCAGCCCTTTCGTTTCATTCCATCCTTCATGAACTTCACCACCCAGGATGGCAATAACTGTTTATTAACACGTCTGTGACTTCACTAAACTCTTTAAATGGCGCTTACCCCTCCACCCACCACCTTCGCTCAGATGTCGCTGGAAACCTGTGCTTTCCCTTTCATTAGCTGCGACCCTTTACAGCTTTGGGTTTTTCAACTTTTAACTGCACATGCGTTTAGCTTGTGTTTGATATTTCTGAGTCCCTTGTGTGTATCTTCAATATCCCTTATGTGTATTTGTGCCTATGTTCAAAACTTTCAAAAACCAAGAAGGTTTTTACTAGCCAATCCAAGGTTTTCCCCAACCAAGCCTCCAAAAAAAAAGGTAATACATTGTTTGATAAACATACAATGGCAGAGAGATGACGTCACAGTCATGAAGTCCAAAGGAATTACTTGTATGATTACATGCATAGACTTGGAATATATCCTTGCTGATACCAGTCCTACAACTTTTGTGACACACCTCATATACTAACCATGAGGTTTGAATATGCCTACATAATGACTAATTACTTGGAGACTGTGCCAAAGATTTTGTTACATTCCAAAAGCATGTCAAGATGATTAACTGAATCCAATACAATGTTTAATAATAATTATCTTCTATACTAAATAATACTTGAAACATTGCCAGAACATTAACTTAATCTTTCATGCTTGGAAGTTTGACATAGGAATTGATGAATTCCACTTTCACTATTTTCTGTGAGAAAACAATATTCTACATCAGGGGTCTTCAATCCTGGTTCTCGGGGACCAGTGTCTTGCACGCTTTCTCCCTGCTGCAACACTCCTGAATCAAATAATCAGGATTGTTCTCCAGCTTCTGGCTAATCGGCATTGGTCTTGGAATAGCTGAGACGTTTCCTTGTGTTTGAAATCTGTAGATACATCTGTAACATGTATCCGGGTTGTGTTAATTCCCCATTGATATGGCAAGTAAATGACCACCCAAAATACCCACCATGCTGCTCACAGCCTCTCCTCGAGTCCCCTTTTTAACTGATATCTTGTTTTAAGACATATAACATCTCAGGGGGGGGGGTGCATTTTTGCGTACTTTCATACTTTGTAAGTGGTATAAATGATCTTTTAAAAGCTTAGAATCACAGCAGGCGGTCAAGCTCATTCCCTGAGAGACAATGAAAAGTCCAGAGCACCAGAGAGGATGTATGTGGAACTCGTCTTTCAAATATTTTATAGACATCGTCAATCTTGAGTGCGGCTGTCAGTCAGATCCAGCTTTGATAGTCACGGTCCCGAGAGGATGGGGTGCGACTGTTTCCAGGGTGATCCAGGACAGTAGTACGTTGACTGACTGTATGAGTGTCCCGGAGGGAGCTTGCACGAGGGTCTTTGGGCTGGGCTTCCAAGCTCATATCTCTCTTCTCCCATAAACATCACAGAACACTGATGTCTTTAAAAGGTCCTGAATGACATCTGGGAGTGGAGGAACACTGTGATTAATCACCACGTTGATTCTCATGGAAATCACCCCGGGTCGATGCAGAGAGAGCAGAGGAGGAGGAGCCGAATACCGTGTGAAACCGACTCTGGCCAAACACACAAAGATGATTGCTCACAAGGGATTTTTTTTATGTCATCAAAAAGAGGTTTGTGCTTTGTGCAATGGCCTCCTTCTTTTGGCAGCGCTTTAAACTGTCGCTATTTCAAATCCATACCTCATAAATAGATTTGTCATGTGCCAGTCACAACTATAACAACACAAATTGAAGTAGGAAGAGTGGAAATATACATCAAAACACATTAATTTTAACGTTACATGATAAGCATTTTGCTGTTGTAAAATAGGTGCTGATACAGCATGCATATTCTGCTACTGACTGACCAGCATCAGTAAAAACACTTGTGGTAATACTTTGGGTTAAGTGTACATTGGTAAATGTGGGATTATTTATGATTTTACTGGGATACTGGGTTCTGAGTCAGGGACTCTAATTTCCCAAAGGATAAAAAAAAACATCCATCTATTCTAAATGCTGTGCATGTACTGGTCTGGGTAATTCATCTAGGGGATCATTCAAATACAAAGCTCTTGGTGATAAATGTAAGCTTAGAAAGACATAGATAGATGTGTGCACATTCAAAAAGGTGTGCACTATATTTGAAGAATGGAGGGTTTCACAGCACTACCTCTTCATAACAAAGCCCAGGAAAGTTGAGGCTGACAACCAAAAAATGAATGAAAGTTCAATTTCGAATGTTTGTCAGGAGGTGTAGTTTATACTGTTTGGCATACCTGCCTTCCCCAACCTATACGTCTATGCCAGCATTAAAAACAAATAGCTGGACAGGGGGAAAACTCGGGGAAAGGAAATTTGCTCGAGTGACATATTGATTTTGTCTGACACAAGAGAGCCCTTCATTCTCAAACTGTGTCGGAATGTCCACCCTTCTCTAACCATTTTCCCTAACCCTTCATTCAATATATAGTCCCACACTGTGTATGGCACTAGAAAGTAGTTTCTTCACACTGTTTGGCGATTCAGACAGACAACTTACAATTTTTCTCCTCGTCGCATATCAGGTGACCACCGTACGTCTCATGACAAAGCGGCAAATTAAGATATCCGACCATTTATTGAGAATAAAAACATAGATTTATTTTAAAATGCATGCAGGTTTGTTTTCTATTCAACACCATTCGATTGTTAGGCAGGATTATGCAAAAGCTATTGAACCGATTCCCACTATTGTTGCGGAAGGGATGGACATGAAAAAAACTCAAACTCAATCAAGCCGAAACTAAATTGAAAATGGATAAATGGTTCTGTTATCATTCAACCATGTGTGCTACACCCTGATTCAGTCATCTTTTCAAACACAGGTAACACAAATACATTGCTGTAGCAAATCTTTAAAAGAAAATCACAAACCTCTTAAAATCCTGTCTCCGCACCTAACCACGTAAGACACAAAACCCAAATTGTTTTGTTCTTGTCAACAAATCAAAATCCTGAGAATAGAAGGTCACAAGAAAGAATTAATAAAACATTCAACACTCAATACACACCAGTCTGGTCTTACAGATTTGAATATAGTACAGCTTAACTAGTCATCCAACCGTCAATTGTCTATATCTTCACCAGGGTCGCTGGCATTCAAGCCAACTTTTAATCGAGTGGTCTCCAGCCAATCGCAGCGCACACATTGACAAACAACCACTAACACACCTATGGAGTCTTCAATTAACCTATCATGCATCTTTTGGTCATGTGGGAGGCACCCACAGTACCCAGAGAAACCCAACGAAGGCACAGGAAAACATTCAAAAGCCACTTTGGAAGCCTGTCCTGCGGCTTTAAACTTATGATCTCTGAACTGTGTGACGGATGTTCTCACCTGTCCACCATGCGGCCGAGTTATAATTAACATAATTTGTCATTAGCAGCTGAACTTGTCTGATTTTGTAGGTAGGTGATGAGAGCAGGAATTTGATTTCACTGGTGACTGCTTAATAATAATAATCATCATCGTCATCATCATCATCATAGAATGTACATAGTTATGTATGTTACATGACGAACACCTGTTTAACCATATTTATTCCATATGCAATATGAAGATCTGTTTCTCATTACAGTGATTACAATTCTTCTTCTTCTTATTATTATTATTATTATTGTTAGAGATCTCAGACTTATGATTCACAGATTTTTTTTAAAAATAAAGAACCAGGAATTTACCAGCTCTAAATCACATGGGCTTATTCTTGCATCAGGTTGTGTTTCCCCACATATACAGCAGCTGAGGTGGTGTTTTTGCCAGAACTTCCATTGTTCATTTGACACGTACATTCCTCTAAAATGTTGTTCTGTGCCGCATACCTGCATTTTCATGAGCTGACAATAAGGGCCGTTTATCATACTGCATATTGTACAATAAATTACTCAATATCATTAAACATATATCAATTTCTTGCGCAATAGAATTAATGTAGGTGTAATGACATTTCTAGATTGCCATTGTTTCTGTCTTAGCCGAAGTGGCTGGTTTCGTAGGCTTGGTAAACAGCAAAACGTGAATTGCAAATTTGCAAAGCCTTACTGTCGTCCTCATTTAGTGGAAGAGCTCATTTTTATGTGAGCACCGTTCCGTTTCTAAATGTGCAACATTCTTCTAAGACAAAGAACAACAATGTGAATAATGAAGCACGTTTTACTTTTGTTGCTGCTTGCTTGCAAGAAATAAAAGAAAAGGAGAACATTGGTATAATTGTGTGCTAAAGCTGTGGTAAAGATAGTCAGAAAAAATTCCGGCAGTCAGCATACGGCAAGATGATGCTCTGCACAAAAAGAAAGTAAGGGCACGTTGGTGCAGAAGCACAACCATACTCACAAGCGCACACGTGCGTCTACACACATGTGCGCAACACATAGCAGTTGTGGCGCCTAATGTCATGTGTGTTCGTGTATGTAGGTTGACAGGGATCAGTGATGGGTGTTAAAACATTTCAGGGCCTTGCGCTCCGCACAGCCATAGCATTGACAGTGTGAAACCTGCCACTGAGAGCAGCCTAACCTGACACTATTTATCACTGAGAGCATGCAGGAGTCAATGGTACACTGCACACAGCGACACACAATCTCCCTCACTGTCGACTGCACTCTGTCTCACTTCCGCCGCTTGCCGATTTCATTCGCCGTCTCTGTAATGTGTCTCTTTGTCCCTCTTTTTCCCCTCAAAACAATCTCGGAAAATCCTGAAAGTCTTGCATGCATTTATGCACATCATAAATCAAAATGATCTTATCAATCTCGACTGCAGCGTTTTATTTATTGCAAGGAGTGACGTTACAATAGAGTTCATCCTCTCTGCCTGATAGCACATTATCAGTTGAGGATTAAAACTTTAATATGTGCAAGCCTCATTTTCAGTGACGCACACACGCGCACGCACACACACGCGCTCTCTCCAACAGTACACCCCCGGGTGCCTTGTAGGGCTACATCTGTTTGTGATATACAATGTAATACAAGACTTACCCACACTCCACAGTGTCACAGATTCACAGTACGACAAGGGATTGGCACAGTGTAGTTTCCCAAAAGGTCTTGCTCTTTACGACAGTGCGCCCCCCACCCACCCTCACCCCACCCCTTTTCAAATTCTCACCCTGGTAACATGGACAGCCCATAATAGCAGACATGAATCTGTGTCTCCCTTAGCTCCAAACAGATGCTGGCTGTCCATAAATCACATGCCTCCATTTTGTTGTGGAGAACAAAAAGCGCTGTTTCCGTAGGCCTGGTAATAATCCCCGTGCCCCATGTTGTGTTTTGTCTGTGGGCCGTCTCTCGTCTCCCCTCTCCTCTGTCACGCTCCGACTTCTCCACATGCATTACAATAGGGGCAGCCAGGTGATGAATATTTGTGTCTGGCCTGCCGTTAAGATTTCATTAATCAAGCCACAACTTGAGAGGAAAGTGGCGTACCTGGTCGGCCAGCAGGCACTAGGCCCAGCATACAACCTCCAGGGGATGACTCGCAGCCTTGTTGTTTTATGGACAAAGACTTATTTGTTGTGTTGCTTCTCCAGATTTCCCTTTTCTTTACTCTTTAGCTTAAAGATTATGAATTTGCTTGAAGCAGCAAAAATAATAGTTCTCGTTAATATTTCAGTATTATTAATGTCGCGATGGGCTTGCATATATAGAAGAAAGATGACAATTGAACCAATTTAGGTAAAACTTTGTGGAGAGGTGGGTCATGGGACAAGTCTTCCATAAATGTTGGTGCCAAAGTAGGTAATGGTGGCGACCCGGTGTTATTGTTTTCACTTAATTAGTTAAACAGATGGCATGGTGGTGGTGGTGGTAAGGAATAACGACAGAGTGCACAAAGCTTAAACATTTATTACCTGCAAAATCAATGATGAGCAGGATTATAAATATTATCTATTCAACCAACTGAGATCATCGGGGACAATACTATCTTCGAATTTCATAACCACTTATGCAATGATTTCAGGTTGGTGGTTTTAGTTGTAAAATTATTGGCTTCAGTTCTGCAGCGGACGAGGCACAAGTGTTTGAATGTTTGTCATAGAGTCCATGACAAACATGACCAATAGGTGGGTGGCTGCAGGCACACGCAGTTAGCTCTTTTTTCCTTACACCGTTTCTTTTTACGGTGTTGGTGAGGGAGTAACAGATGGAGAGACAGAGCACGAGGATGATGAGAACGTAAAATGTGCAACGTTTACTCATTCGCTTCTTTATTGTCTTTCACTGCAGGAGTGAAGTGAGCGAGCGAGCGAGCGGGTGGAAAACAAACGGGTGGCTACAAGGACACGGGCCTCCTGAGCCTCATTCACCAACCAATCGGCCTTGATAGGATCCAGAACCAGCTGCCAAGGCACACTCACTTCACTCTGTACCCTCTCACTCCATCTCTCTTTCTATCCTGGCCTCCCCATCCACTTCCTCACTGTCAATCAATTTGTTCTCTTTTTACTTTATATTTGCACCCTTCCCCTTCACTGGCCTCACCTTCCCTTCCTTTCCTTCCTGTAAAACTGAGCATTGATGGATAGACGTGCTGGCGTACAGAGGAACCTATTTGGACTCGTGTGTCAGCCCATCTTTATCAAATGTTGCAAGGGTATATTCTCTTGCTATGCTTCATTACGCTGGAATGGAGGGCCCTGAAATGTTTGACTGCTCTGTCTTCTCTCCTCAGATCCCCACCACCTCGTCCCCCTTCTCTCTCTCACTCTCATTTATCGGCTGTGAGCTGTAGCATTGGAGCCGTTGAGTGAGTGTGAGCACTGCTGTCTTCCTCTCTCCGGACTGGCCAAGGGTACACGCCTTGTGGGGTATACTTATCGATTTTGTTGCTCAGACCGAGGTGCTAACGAAGACCCTTCCCTGCCTGTCTGCTCCTCCTGACAACCAGCTGCCACGCCGGGTCGCCATTGGCCAAACCTCAATGAGGTCTCTGCCAATCAAAACGCCACTTGACAGGGCCTCTTTCTGAGGATGACCTCAGGATGACATCACTGGAAAGGCATTAATGTAATAAAGAGCTTGGTAGTACAATATCGTAAAGGGCAGTGCAACATAAAGACGCATTGATCAGAACACAAGGAATCCAAATGTTTCGCTTGTGGTTGAATGAGGGGTCAACTCTCACAAGAAAAATAAAACGTTTCTTGGTGCTTTCTGGCGAAACGGAATATCTTTGCTGAACACCATATGGACAAAAGTCATGAGGTGTGCTCATTATGTCTACAGAACCTGGAGAAAATGTGAACTACGCAAGCTCTTTGCAGCTTCCATTCTTTCTACAAGAACATTTGTGAAGGCATTGGTCAAATACTGAAGTTCATTCCAAAAGTGTTTGATGGGATTGAGGCTCTCAGGTTCTTACCAAACATTTCCAACTATGCTTTGTCTTTAGGCTCGAGGGCGTAGTGCATGAAGCTGAAATTTGTCAAGATTGTCTGAGGTCTTGTTCAGACTGCCAGTCAAAACATGATTTTTAGACCATCCAAAATGAAACTGGATAGCTCTTTTGTAATCTGAATAGTCAAAAAGCACATGAAATTATTTTTGCAAGATGGATCGAAACTATATTAGTTTCATATGTGATTCGGACAGGATGCGTGTCAGTCTGAACAGCTCCAAACACATTAATCTAATTTGAATGTCTGTGATGTCACTCATCATGGCACAAGATCCAATTCGCCAGAGCGCCATCCAGAGAGCGCCAATCAAAGTACAGAGCTGTAAGGAAAAGAAAAACAATGAAGATATTCAAACCAGCAGTCCCTAGACAGAGGAGGAAACAGATTGCCCTATTGGTCCGTGAGGAGATACAAGTAAAGTGTGACAGCATGTATACAAGTCTATTAATGAAAGTATTTTGTGTGTTTACGCTGTCGAAATTATATGATGTCACATATGACTCCTCTGCTCTGACCCTGTTGCCACAGCAACCTGTCAGATGGGTCAATAATGTGGTCCACTCTGAATAGTGCCAAATCCAATTTAGACACTTACTAAAAACAGTGCGAACAATCAACCCTATAATTGGATATGAAGAGCAATCTGATTTGAAACAAAACGCAACAATGACAATGAACCAACAAGGACTGAAAGGTCCAAAATAAAAACTCATGGGACAACTAGACAAGACACAAAGGTTTGGAAGGAGCTCATATGGTAAGACAAGGGCCCGGGTTCACAAGCCCAGGTGGACACTAAACACAATATCGTAACGAGACACAAGGAATACTAGGAAAAAATGAAATGTATTTCTTAAATCAAACCTGAATCAACTGCCAGATCATGACAAAGATGACATTGGTCATGTAACAGAGTGACAACTATTCATTAATAGTCGCTACTTTCTGAACTCTTGCTGCAGACGGTGAGGCAATGAGCAATCACAAAAGCTCTGTGTCACGTCCCCACGTCACCTGACTTCCAGCCTAGCCCGACTCATGGAATTGCCAGCACCTGCTACAGCTCGTTAGGTTCCCTATTTAACCTCTCTGTGTTCTGCCAGTAGTTGTCAGTTCGTCTGATTACCCTGCACGTGATACTGCTGCCTTTTGTCCCCGGACCAAACTTTGTAGCCAACAGCTTCCTTGACCTTCGACCACGCTCCAGATCGCCGCCTGTCCTGACTACTTGCCTGACCTTCGACCACGCTCCAGATCGCCGCCTGTCCTGACTACTTGCCTGACCTTCGACCACGCTCCAGATCGCCGCCTGTCCTGACTACTTGCCTGACCTTCGACCACGCTCCAGATCGCCGCCTGCCCTGACTACTTGCTCGTTCTACATCCCCGTTTTCCCTCTCACCATTAAAGGATCGTGCTGCACTTGGTTCCCTGTCCTTGTTGCCTGACAGAACGAACTGACCAGAAATGCAACCAGCGCACGATTCCCTAGACACGGCCCGCTTGACCCACACGGAGTGGGAGCTCGGCAAGACCACAGAGGAGATGGCGGCGTTAACCAGGGTCGTCCAGCAGCTGCAACAGCAGCTCCAGCTGCAGCAACAGCAACTGCAGCAGCAGCAACAGCAACTGCAGCAGCAGCAACAGCAACTGCAGCAGCACCACCAGCTCCACCAGGACCTGGTAGAGGCTCTCAGGGATCACAGAGACTTGGCTCCTCTGGCTGCTGCAGATCGGTTTGTGCCATCTCTGTCCACGTCCGTGCCGCTTAGCCCCGCCGATCAGCCCACCGTTATGTCCACGCCCCGTCCTGCCTCGGCACCCGGGCAGTACGTGGACGTCCCTGAGCCCAGACTCAGCAACCTCGCAAGGTTCGACGGTGACCCCAAGTACGTCCGGGCCTTTCTGACGAACTGCCGTGTCTTGTTCGACCTCCAGCCCGTCACATTTGCCACGGAGCCAGCCAAGGTGGGTTTCGTGCTGACTCACCTGACGGGCGAGGCATGGCTGTGGGGAACGGCAGAATATGAGCGGCAGGGACCCGCCTGTTCGTCGTTTGACGCCTTCGCCGCTGAGATCCTGCGCGTATTTGACCTGGGCTCCGCCTCGGAGGACGCCTCCACAGAGCTCCTCACGCTGCGCCAAGGCAGCAGATCCGTCGCCCAGTACGCCATCCGGTTCCAGACGGTGGCGCGTCGTAGCGACTGGAACACCCCGGCTCTCGTCGGTGCCTTCATCCACGGACTCGCGGACTATATCAAGGACGAGATGGTGTCCTGCGAGCGCCCACAGACCCTTGAAGTGGCCATGGACCTGGCAGTACGGGTGGACCGGCGGATCCAGTCGAGGCGACGCGAGGAGAGGAGAGCGGCTCCGCCCCCCCGTCACCGTGACATCAGCCCGACACCTCGGGTGTCATGGAGCGCACCGGTTTTTTCACCGGACCTGTCGTCCGCCAGGGACCCTGTCCACGTAAGTCAGCGCGCCTTTATTGCTCCTCACACCCAGCCCAGCAGGTCAGAACCCATGGAGATCGGACGCACCTCTCTCTCTGTGAGGAAACGCAGTCAGCGCATCAGAGAGGGGCTTTGCCTGTACTGCGGGGGTGAGGGTCACTGGGTGGTCTCTTGCCCGACGAGACCCAAGGACACCCGCCAAGCAAGGATCCGTGTGGGGTCGGTTTTTTTGCCCCCCACTACCTGTCGCGAGTCCCTGTCCCAGGACCACTACTCGACTCCAGCCCGCGCCCTTGCCTCTCGGCCCTCCGCTTCTCCAATCCGTGGGCAGCCGCCGCGGGTCCGGTCTCGCCGTCGGCCGCAGCGGATGGCCCGGGCCCTTACTCCGCTGCCGTTGCGACGTCCGCAGCCGGGTTCTGCTCCGGTGGGCGGGGTATTGGGGTCTGACCGGCTTCCTGCTCGGAGTCGTCCGGTAGGGACCCGTCCGGTTCCCACGCCGGCCCCCTGGTCGGCGTCTCCCGACGCCACGGCTGGGAAGGTGGACTGGGCGGGAGTGCCGCCTGATGACGGGGCTTGGTCGACGTGTTCTGATTCGGAATATTGACTGCCGCACGTCTTGGGTTCCCCCCCTCCCGCCCGGTCTCATGCTCCGTCTTGGGGTTCTGCTTTTGGGACGTCGGGGGCCGTCCCTTGGGAGGGGGGTTCTGTCACGTCCCCACGTCACCTGACTTCCAGCCTAGCCCGACTCATGGAATTGCCAGCACCTGCTACAGCTCGTTAGGTTCCCTATTTAACCTCTCTGTGTTCTGCCAGTAGTTGTCAGTTCGTCTGATTACCCTGCACGTGATACTGCTGCCTTTTTGTCCCCGGACCAAACTTTGTAGCCAACAGCTTCCTTGACCTTCGACCACGCTCCAGATCGCCGCCTGTCCTGACTACTTGCCTGACCTTCGACCACGCTCCAGATCGCCGCCTGTCCTGACTACTTGCCTGACCTTCGACCACGCTCCAGATCGCCGCCTGTCCTGACTACTTGCCTGACCTTCGACCACGCTCCAGATCGCCGCCTGCCCTGACTACTTGCTCGTTCTACATCCCCGTTTTCCCTCTCACCATTAAAGGATCGTGCTGCACTTGGTTCCCTGTCCTTGTTGCCTGACACTCTGAGGCGTATCAGTACGGTAGAGGTACTGAGTAATAAAGTAGGTTGCGTTTTGTTAAGAGGATGGTCACAATCTTATTAACCTTATAGCAGACGGACCCATCCATACCCTTAATCTTATATCGACCCGACTACTTCCCACACAGTGCTAACCACTGTATGTGCTCCAAAAACAAAGGAAAACCTGGTACATAATAGCAACGATATTAATACAATGAAGATGGAAAAAGAATTTATTGTGTCTGTGCTGTTATTAATTATTATTACTCATCAGCAATACAAACACGTCAGAATTGTAGGTAAAGGTAAAACTACATGTTTTTGCTTGATTGATATAAAAGTGTGTTTGTAAAACAAGCACAAAGTTCGAAATCACCATGCATGAGATTTTTGACCACAACATGAAATAAGTGTTTACGTGATCTGCAGCTGTTACTGCAGAAGATTATGCATGGTGTGGTGCATGGTAATAACACAAGTCCCTCCTGAGAGGATATTCACCAAAACAGGGCAGATAATTCCCTACAGAAAAAATGGAGTTACTTTGTGTTCCTCACTGCCAATATTAGTTCTAGACAAATTATCTGGATTTGGGGGTTTCCCCCTTTTCTTTTACATTGTATATGTTTGTAGTGTGTTTTGCTGTGATTATGTGTTGATTCCCTTTAAATGTGTTTCGTAGAATGAAATGAAAAGCTTTAAGAAGCAAAAGTTCAGGTGTAAATAGAGGAGGTGTTTTTGTTTTGAATATTTTGAGCCAATAGATAAATGCATATTGACTATGCAGGAAACACTGCAGACATTTTTACATCCATCGGCATTTGGGGCAATAAATCAATTTAGACAAAAAATCTAAAGAGCAGTCTGTTATCTTAAAAAGTTTTTTTTTTTTTTAGTGAGCCAAGCTAAAAGAGCCAGTTCTCTAAGGAAGTGGAATTTCCATCACTATCTAGTAATTTTTTTCAGCAGTTGTAAATGTCCATTACAGTCTATTTTTGTCCTTCTCCCCGACAACGTCAAACCAGACTGATGGATGAAAACAACAAATTCAATGAAGGCTGTGTGGAACTGAAGCCCCCCCCCCTGTGGCAGGTCATGTGCTTCCTCAGTAGCAACATCAAGCACATCTTCTGTTGGGCCTTTTGGAAATGGAGTTGATGTTGGACCCTCACATTTAGTCCTAATAGAATTTTGTTTCCAGGAATTGCAAAGTCACAGTGGTTGACACATGACTGTTAGACAGCATGAGGGTCAGCCGCGGCAAAGGGTGTCTTCTGAAGACCACATTCATCTTCATAGTCTTGACTGTGTTTCACTTCAAATTGTGCTTGCTGCACCATAACACCAGCCATTTTACCTCCCATTGATATGTGTACTTGTTGTTGTTGATTAGGCTAATGACTGTGGTGCCTTCTGTAAACGTCAGGGGCCTGACAGCTGGATGAGTTGAGGCACAGTTGTTTGGAGAGAGACGAGACAGAACACAATTTACTCTCTGTGAAGGAGGAAACATTTAGCAGAAGAGAACTATTGCCTCGATCAGTTGTGTTGAGAGACAGACAGACAGGCTGGATGGATGGATGGATGGATGGATGGATGGATGGATGGATGGATATGTCAATGAAGGGTATTTCACCTCCTCTGGACACAATGGCGGTGTTATAAAAGTTGCTCATTTTGCAATGTAACCATTACGCTAATACGGTTCAGCTTTGTGTTCCTCCATTATTGTTTTGGTTGTGACATACTCGCAAAAATGACCAGAGTCAATTTGAATATTCTCGATTTTGAAAGATGGCCACATTCAGCATAAATTAAACCAAATAGGGTAACCAATAGTATACCACCAAGTCAAACCAATATCAGCGTTGAATGCACAAACATCTAACAAAAAATGGATCTTATCATTGGCTCTGTGTGCAGATTTTCCACTTTATTTCAAAAGATGAAACTCATACAGATGGCGCCAAATTGTAAAGTGGCCAATTATGAATGTCAAGATATCTTGCTCATTTTGAAATTGTACTCAAGGCCAGAGGAGACAGTTTTCTTCCACCAGCCCCATTTGGACCTAACTGGCCTTTCACCAAATAGCCTTTTTGGTCCTTATGATCCAGACAGAAGAAAGGCAGGGGCCACTTTGGGTTCAAAGAAACAATGCACAACCCTAAAGAAGCCATAACTCTGGACTTTAATTTCATCTCAACTAAATGCCAGCGTGACCCAAGACGCCTGCTCATCATCGTCATCCTTTTAATGCCAGTCATTGTCATTCTACAAAACATAATCAAATTTGGACCAAAAATATTTGCAGAAGTAACATGGGAGGAGATTTACTCCTAGCAATAGTCTAAATGAGATAACACATTAAAACTGGTAGTTTATTCAGTAAACATGCGGAAAATATGATTGCTATTCCTTTTAAGAAATATCCACTGGATGTGAAGCATGTTTTTGCCGTATAATTGCTTTATAACCAACATAAACCAAGATAGCTCAAGTATCGTTGAAATTTGAATGATGTTCCATTTTGCATAATTGCAGAGACATTATCAAAAAAATGATAAATGTAAGCGGGTTTTATCAATATATCGCTTCCAAACACTGAATTCACTCATATTTTGACAACCTACGTATATAGTGCATTTAACCTTCAGTGTCTGTTTCTCAAAATGAAATTGCACTTGTGCAAGATGGCGTAGAAAGAAAGACAGACTCATATTACTGTGAAAAAAGATGCCTTTTCTCGGAACAATAAGCAGTCCTTGAACTCCGCGTCATTAAAGTGAACGCTATCATTTCCTTTCATTAAGATGACTGTGTGCAGACGCATATTGCAGTTGGAAGGCGAAGCTGTGGCAGGAGACTCATTTAAAAAACGCCCTAATCTGGAAAATGATTCCACTGTTTCTCAGATGTTATATCCTCCCAACCTTGCCTGTGAAATGCTTAAGAGAGCGGTAACATTTTGAGGCATTTAAATGAATCCCTTCTAAAAATTGCACCCTGAGAGCTGCTGCTGCTTTCACATATATTGCCCATTTCTTTGGTAATGAATATTGAAGAAACTGAATGAAATTTATATATTTCCCCCTGCAGAGATTGTAATGATCACATGCAAAAAGGCCTCTCATAAATTGTGTTGTTGCTGTTTTTGGTTGGTGTCAAAGCATCAGGCCGTCTCCTGTTTTGCCAATTTGACGAGTCCCTCATACTGTATCCTTGTTTGGCCTAAGAGATGAAATGACTCTAAAACTGCAGTATTGCCACAGGCAGCCTGGCTGAAAGGCTATTTCAAGCGAAATGGACATGGACATAAATATCCTCACGGGTGCTTTGTAATAAAAAAAAAACAAAAAAAAACACAATGTTATGAAACGCAGTGGAACATAAAGAAAGAAAGGGAGGCGGGGTGGTTGTGAAAGAGGAAATATCCATCAAATTAACACATCAGTGGCTTTGATTGTAATCTCTCTGCCCTCGCTCGTGCTCTGCCACACTAGACAAGCGGCCAAATGTGATTTATCAATGCAAAGCTAATGGCATCAATATGAATCTAACTAAAAATCAATATTTCATTACCAAATTGTTAGTGAGAATGAAGAAAAATGGACGCAGCCGTAGCATTCTCCAGGGTAGGAGCATCTGGAGTTCAATGTGACAAGATGAGCGATGCATGACTGGGGGCCCGAGGAAGGACACGGCGAGGACAGGACTCAGTCTGGGCACACTTTGAACTCTCTTTCTCCCTCCCTCCGTCTTTCTGCCGCTGCAACAATGTTCCCTTCACTTTTTTATTTTTTTTCCCCTGTTCACTACCTCTCTCTTCCTTCTCTCATATCTTTATCACGCAGTTTCCTCTATCAATCTCCTCTTCTGTGTCCACCGAGGACCACACAGTGTTTCACATTCCTCCTCAATTAATGACCAACTCCAACATGGAGCCACTCAATCTCCAACTCCGCCTCTAACCCCCCCTACACACACACACACAGGCGCGCACACATGCACACACACGCACACACACACACACATGCACACACACACACACACACACACACACACACACACACACACACACACACACACACACACACACACACACACACACACACACACACACACACACACACACACACACACACACACACACACACACACACACTTCCGCCATTTCAATTATTTTTGCCTCCTTTGAAGAGCAGTCAGCATTTTTTTTATCTATTCCCCTTCAGTCTACCTTTCTCCCTCCCAGTGGATATATCTCCCAAGGCTCATCGCACGTTCTCCCAACCAGCACTGTATGGCTTCTCTTGTAATGAGTGCAAGACATAACGAGCCCAGCGAAGAGAACGCCAGAGAGAGGGATACTGGGTAGATGTTTTCCCAGATCCTACTTCCTTCAACTGTGACCTTCACTTTAAGCAACTTTTCTATCTTGTGTATTTATCACAAGGAACCAAGAAAGAGATGCTGTCTCGGAGAACCACTGCATACTGCGTGCTTACACTCTCCTTTCAATGTTTGCAAAGAAATCCTCCACTTCTACTGTCTTCTTTGTACAGCCCCCCCAATTGCCGCTCATTTATATCTCCCCCGGGAGAAAGCGGTAATGTCCGAAAGGGCCATTTCTCTCCAGCAGGAGTGGACAGGTCCACTCCTCCCGATGAAAAGGGGAAGGGGCTGATTGTAAAACATGTGTCATTACTGTGTCAAAACACCACACAGCACAATGACTCCATCCTTTGCCTTCAGTGTTTTGGAGGAAATTCATCCTCTAATTTATGGCTCATGAGATAAGCATCCCCCCGAACTGTGTTGGTGCGCTAAAGGGCTTGCAGTGACAAATATCATACATGGGCAGAGCAACTAATATGAATGCTAATATTGCCCCTGACATACAATGAATCGACCCCAGGTGATATGCAGCTTTGGATAAAGTGTTCATGTATCCATTGCAGGGAGATTAACCCGCTATGGATTTTCATTGACATATGCACTGTGTTAGTGCAAAATATTTTAGAAAAGGAGTCTGTGAGGTTGGGCAACTGTGTGATATTTGTGCAATTAAAGAGAATTAAGAAAAAACCCCATAAGATTACATAACGGCAATTGGTGCAACTACATCAGTCAGTTGTAAATGTCAATCAATCAATCAATGAATACATGTTATCATCCTCATCTCGAACAGATACAGTGGCTATTCATCTAATGGACAGGTAATGTTTTTTTAGATGAATTTACATTTATCCATAACGGTTGTACACAGATCGTGTATGATATTCATCAATAACTGTTATATACGTGTGTGGTATGAAATGACAATTATCCATAACTGTCATATGTCTGTGAAGAGAAGTTGAGCAATGTACAGCATCTAAAACATACAACTAAATGAAATAAAACTACTCAACTTTGATCACACCTGAAAGGCAGCTAATGGTGAGGTAACTGGAACGGGTGTTTGCAGAGCAAAGAGGCTATTGTAGGTGTGGCTAGAATTACTTGAAGAATAATTAGGTATTATACTGCACATATTTTAACAGAAACATCACAACCATTACAAAAAAAACTAAATAAATAAATAAAGTGAGAACAAAGAACAATCAATTTTGCTGATGTATATGTGACATCCCACATCATACATTCAATGCATCATTTTGAAAAGAAATTACTTGAATCTTTACATTTTTTAGGCATCCGTCTATTATTTCAATCCAAACAACAAGCGGACCTATTACTGTCATAAGTTTTGTCGCCTATTTGATATGTGCAGCATACCTCCAATCAAATAACCGGACTACGACTATCTGCAATAAATAATGCTAAAAATACTAATAATGTTAATGCTACTACTACTACTACTACTAATAATAATAATAATAATAAATCATAATCACAATAATAATAATAAACAGTTTTAACTTATTGCTTAGGGTGCAAATTAGAAGAGGACTTTAATTCACAATTTTAAATATTTCAAAACTGCCCTCTTACCCAGTTCCAAAGTTAATGAAGCACATTATTTCTCATTCCTTTCTCACTGAGCCGAAAACACAGTCATGCATTAAAAGCAAAGAAACACGTATTGATTCTATATTTAGTTTATGTATTGCAGTAAATCACTGCGGAGCCTCCCAGTGGTCTTGTGAGGCATGTGTATAAATAAGAATGTGGCCGTGTGCTGTAACAGAGTTTAAGATCATATCTTGGAAATAAGGCTAACAAGCCTTTTGCTTTATATTAATGAATACATATGAGAGAAGGATGTACATAATAGATGAATAGATGATCCTCTGTTAGATGGAGTGATAGATAATACATACCATTCATTATAAACTCAATTACATTATCCTGATTGGGATGTTTAAGCTAAGGATTCAGCATGCTAGATTATCTTCTGTTGAGAAAACTCAGTGGTGAATCTGTCCATTAAGTAAATTAAAATTAAGTTGTACTCACTTTTTATGTCCGTGAGACTGATTAACTGGCACTGGATCTTTTTTCTTGGTGGGCCATGAGGTGGTCAAGGATTTCTCAGGAGGGCTGCAAAACAAAAAATATTTTTACAACCCCTTCCCATTTTCTTCAGAAAAAGCTGATAAACATTCAATATATGCTTTCTGTGGGAGAAAAAAACTCTGGAAAATTGAAATATACCCGAAAGCCTTGCCTCACATCTGGTGGGCCCAAGTATATTTTAGGGTGTGTGGTCAGTTCAGTCAACATTAAACTAAACTAAAAAATGGTGTGTTAAATTTACTCAATTGTATTTAGTCAATTCATAGTCATTTTTAAATATACCATACATCCACTTAAACAATTTTATCTAAATCCACATGATTCTGTGAGTGCAACCACTTGACTAAATATCATCAAGTAAATCCAACACACCATTTTTTTTCAGTGTACAATGAACAAATGATCTTGAGAAGTGTAGAGCTCTCTGGAAAGTGAGACATCTAATAGGGTCATTTGGTTAGCAGTAGTATCTAAAACTCCCGAGTCCTAAGCCTAAAGCAATTACAGGATTTTATTAAGCCATATAGCCCCAGATCAATTAATCACAAAATGAATTAGTCCTCACCATGTAACATTACAAACAGAGAATGTACAAGTGCAGATGGAGGCTGCAGGGACGCAGAGGTCATAAGGCTTTGAGAGGGTAATAGAAGTAGCGTGTTGGTTCATAATGTGTAATTTAAGGTACTGAGACTGCTTGAGTGCATTACAACCCAGGTGAAAGTCAATACTCGTTCTGATCGATAGTGAGTAAATTTTCATTTGCGATTTTCCAGTCCTCTCTTCCATCGTATATTTGTCACATTTTATGACAGTGTTACACAGCAATTTTTACTTTACAGACTCAAAAGAAAGCGTTATTTATGCAAATAAAGGAATGTGTATTATTAGTTTTTTTCGTACTGGAAATTTCCCAACATCAGCAATGATGTTTCCCCATCGGAAGGTTCTCCATTTATCTCGGATATATAACCCATCAGCCGGAACTCTTTATGTAGGTGGGGATGGTGGAGGAGTAGGAAGGGCCTCTGGGGTTTATCTGTGGAACATTCGAAGGATCTTCATGGAGGCAGGCAGGGTTTGATGGGTGAAGCACACTTTAGTGTGGTGAAAGCAGTATGACTAATGTGTAGAATGGGACATTTACATAGGAGAGGTAGGCTGTGCTTGCAGCCTCCCAGAGGTATGTATGGCTGGCCCAGCACTGTGTCTGCTGCCTGTCCTCAGGGCTCGCTCTGCCTCTTCATTTCCATGCTCCATTTTAGATCAAGGCTTTTCTAATATTTCCACATTATCCAAGAAGGCAATCTAAGATTTGAATTTGATCCACTTCAGAAAGGATGTGCACAACCCCTCCCCTTTTTGGTTTTGCACTTTTTTGTATTGCTTACCTGAAGAGGCAAGCAATGATTTAGTTTTTTGCATACAGTATATTAAAATGAAATATGTACACAAAAATATTTTGATAGTTCATCTAGTTACCACATCTTTGATGTCACAGGTGATTGCGTTGGAAATGAAAGGGAAAAAAATCAATCACTTGTTCTTTACACAAGTACATTTCCGTTTTTTGATCTGTAACTATAGATTAAAAATGTTAACCAGATTTGTTTGATGCTCTCAGAAGAGTTTTACTTTAACAATACTACTACTACTACTACCACTACTACTACGAGTAATAATAATAATAATAATAATCATCTTTATTATTTGGCTGGCAACAATCCAGAGTGTATTACACCATTGAGGCTTTTGCCCAATTTCAACTGGGATGGGCTCTAGCTCACCCACGTCCCTATTGAGGATAAGCCGTATTGAAAATTGATAGCAGGACAATCTTTAATGTGGATATTGTTTGTTGCAGAGCAAAAGTGCACTGTATCATGTATCATCATCGGAACATTTTTTAATATTTTGCTTAAATTATTTGGCTTCATGAAAGGGACAACCTAATCTACCTAAATGAGTTGCCTCTGAGAATGAGTGCATATAGATACTATATAGAGATAGATACTATATAGCGAGAGATACTGATAGATAGATAGATAGATAGATAGATAGATAGATAGATAGATAGATAGATAGATAGATAGATAGATAGATAGATAATATATATATATTTAAAGTAACAGTAACTTGTCCACATGTTTATCATCAGATTTACCAATGTGTGTCATGTAAATGAGGTTGGTCCAATTTCATTCCTCCCTCCGGCTTGGATTGTGTTTGGAAAAAAAATGGACGTAAAAGAAAGACAAAGGGATTACATTTTTATGGTGAGTTTATAACAGAAAGTCTATTGTGGGAATGGATAATAGCATTTTTGTCTGCCTTTGTGCTTTGCTTGTGTTGCTTACATGCCTTTGTTTGTGTTTGACACGACAGTTGATTACCATGCAGTCAGTAACTATAATAGATGGAGACTCAAATAGCAATGATTGTCACAAAAGCAGAAGTCAAAGGACTTTGGTTGGTAGTCTTCAACTAATCATTGACTTTCTGGCTAACTCAATATAATACAGAATTTCTATGCGATTTATATATTTTAGTAGATACATTTTGTTTGAATGGCATATTTTTTTGTGTGAATTCAGACGAAATTCTAGGGAAGAAAAAATGTTGAGAAAATTGTTGCCTTTCTCTAAAATCTAACCTGTTTTATGTTCCATGAAGACTCCTAGTCATTAACATTTTACGCACCATATGCCCTGTGGGACTGATTTGAAACCGAACGGAATTTTGTCTTACTGCTGGGGAGTCCTGGGCATTTAGAGTCTTTGGGGTCATTGCCACATTTAGTGTTGCAAAGGTTGGCCCTTGGTTGGCAAATTTTGGCTAGTTTTAAAGCAGATACAAAGCCCAGAATCTAGTTATCAATGGTTACTGCGAAATCATATATTACTTGTAAACCAATCTGAACTCTTGCCACTGTGTAAATCAAGGTCATTCCATTACTTCTAAGTTACTTTCTAAATAGGTCCAGTTTTTGGTCACAAACACCAGCCACAGCATTGTGATGTAATACTAAATGCAAGAGGTTCATCAAAAAATCTGCCATTAGAAATGCAATTGGCAAACCCTTCAACATTCGGGATGTGCGCCAAACTCACCATTGTTAGTTGGGCAGGGGGACAGTTAGCCCCTCAATGCATCCAGGGGCTGGCAAATGCAAGTCCACTTAGAATTTGCTCATTTGTGTTTATTGATGATGTTACCAAACTAATAGAACAATAATTTACAGTGCGTATTAATAATGACCCCAATCTTACTGAAAAATCCCTGAATAATTTTGGATGGCAGTTAAGTAATTTTTTCGCACAAAATGAATAGAGATCAAATTGTTGTATTCTGAGTTTCACTGCATTCCCATTATTTTCTTCCCCTTACACACCATTTTTGATAATGTAGGATGCATTCGATAGTTTAGCCCCAAGTTTTCGTCCTGACCGTGCTACAAATATCAGATATTTCCCCGAAAATTACAGTTGTCAAATGATTGTCAAAAACATCAAAGGTGAGTAAGATAAAATATTATTTCCAACCTATATAATTATCTGAATTCTATTTTTCTGTGACTACCAAATGTGATGTAAATTAATTGATTCACACACATTTGTTGGACTCACTGCTGCCTTGGTTGCTTGTGATGTTACATGGTGGCTCAAATATTTTGTCACTTCCAATGCTAATTTCATGAATTTTATAAACTACAAACGTGTATTTAGCGTACTGTTTTCTCATTTGTAAAACTGTGGAACGACCTCCCAGTGCACATCAGACAAGCGACCTCACTACACATTTTTGAAATCTGCCTCCAAATTCATTCCTTGGCTTTTTAACACAGCTCAATACGTACTTTCCCTTGTTTTAGTATTTATTTATTTACCGGCATTTTTTTAATGCTTATTTATTTATTTAATGCTTCTTAATTATATTATATTATATATTATTATATTATATTAATTATGTTTAAATATCTATGTTCAATTTTCTTTATGTACAGCACTTCCTTTTAACCGCAGTTGTTCTTAAGTGCAATACAAAACAAAATTGAGCTGAGTTCAAATGTGATCAAATGTTCACATAAAACTTAAAATGACTATTCTGTCTGAGCCCTGAGTAAAACAGTCACGCATCAGACGCATTTATGAAGTTTCTCCATGACCAAGCCAAATGGCACAAGGGGCTGTAAAGAATACTGCATTGCTGTGCAATCAGCAATCTTAGCTTAACATTGTCCAGATGGTGGTTGAGGTTTGATGTCCGCAAGACACCACAGGCCTCGATGGCACAGCTCTGAACACAGTAGACTAATTCACATTCCCCAGGGACCACCATCTGCATTACTATTATAGGAAGAAAACATCTCCAATGTAATTAGCATGGCCCATTGCAGGATGTTCTTCCTCCGCCTACTTGGTCTGACATGACAACATGTCACTGTTGTGCATCATCTACTCTCTAACAAACTTAAAAGCTCTGCCTTTTGTCAAACCTGCAAATGATGAAAATGACAAAAATGCATGACTCTAGAAATACATGAGCATACTTTTAGAAATAGACCTCCTTGGAGAACAGTAGTGCATGAAAATAACTCCTCCGGCCTTGACCATATAAAAAACACACACTGGTGATTTTCACCCCCAAACAGAAATCCATCATAAATATGTCATGTTTGAATATTTGTGTTACTCCAGCTTCTTCCCACATTTCAAAACACGCATTTTTGGGTTACTGGAGACTCACTACTGTCAATTAGTGTAGATGTGTGTGATTGGTTGGTCCTGTGATTGGTTGATCACCAGCGCAACACCCATCACGTCATCATCAAAAAAGATTTACCGTAATTTTCGGACTATAAGTCGCGGTTTTTTTCATAGTTTGGGTGGGGGGGGCGACTTATACTCAGGAGCGACTTATATACATATATATGTTTTTTTTCACTTTTTTGGGCATTTTATGGCTGGTGCGACTTATACTCCGGTGCGACTTATAGTCCGAAAATTACGGTACCTTATTTGCTCACATAAATCTCTTACAGGCATATTATGCACTATAGGTGATTATTTGTGTTGATGGTGACATTGGACGTAGGCCTGACCGGTGACGAGGACGGACGGACAAAGGCAGAAGGGTGGCCAGGTCGCGGACGAATGACGCCTAATTCTGGAAATAGCACACTCTTGGAATTCTTATGATTGTTATCTTCTAATAAATGCAGCACCATGAGTTGGAACGTGTGCTTCGGTGTCTCCCACATGGGTGACATCGGGCATGGCTTGGGAGAGAGCGAACACGAGCATGGGTGAAGCCTCCTTGACCCCAACACAGTGGGTGTGGAGGGGCGGGGGACGCTAAGTGCTCTGCTTGTCCAGTCCTGGCAGGTGAACTGGCAGGGGCTTCACCTCCAGGTTGGAGGGTTCAATTGTTGAACACTGGCACTGGATAGGGGCTTCTGGGATAGATCGTGCATGAGCATGTGTGCATGTCATTTTGTAAGTATGTGTGTTTGTTGGATTGTACAAGAACATATACATGGGACACGTTCTCACCTCTTGTGTGTATGTCTGCCTCGTTGTGTTTACCCCCAAATGATCACATCCTGGTAATAGCACGTGGCAGATGGGGACTCTCAGCCCTTTTTTTTAGCAGAGGAACAAGCAGACAATCACACTGACTCATTGTAGGGACCCCCTAACCTTTTAGTCATCTCTGAGGAGGCCTTTGAACCCATCTGATTGGCCTCACCCAGTTGAAGAGGTGAAAAGATCTTGCCCTGAAGACCTGGCATGCAAGTGACAAGAGGACAGAGGGATTTTGCGGCTATAAGGAGATGCCAGGCCACACCCCTTCAGATTCATCCAAGATATATCCTCGAGAGCCCGTAGGGAAACTCTGTGCCAAGTTGAAGACTGATTTTCTTCCAACTTCGACTTCCTCCCATATACGTGCATTTTGCACTTTTTTCTTCAAACTTAAACGTGTCTATGATGAGTTTATAATTGTACCTCCAACTCAAGTTGGTGTGTGCCACTCGGAAGCAGAGGAAACTATTATTGGCATTTCTACCTTTGTGTGGCAGCCGGCTCATTCTCCCCTCGTCAGTGTGAGAGTTGACAAAAGAGACCGCCAAGCGTTTCCAATCCTTCACTTTTTTTTCTCATTGCGGCCTGCGACAAGACGAAGGCGAGATGTATGCGTGTGTTGAGTGTTTTGGATTAGTGTCTTGCTGCACAATAAATCTTTGTTAAACAAATGCAAAGCAGATGGCACCGTGGTGTCTCCACTGCTAGGAGAGAAAAGGAGAGAGAGAGAGAAGGGCGGCAGAAAATGGGGGAGGAAAAAAAAAAAAGATCACTCCTTATTCTCATCCTGCCCAGACACACTGATCATGCACATTACACAGAGTGTGACTGCGATGAGCCACAAAATATTTTTATCCCAAAGTGAAAGCCCAACGTAGTATCTGGACCCTGATGGACACTCAAACACATTCTGTTCATGAGAGGAGGAACATTTTGTTTATCAAACAAGGGCCGTCAGCGTGCCTGCAGATATTAAAGATAGAGCTGACATTTCCTGGCCCAGCGCACATGAAAAAGACGTGACCAGGCCACGCGGCCTATTAGAGCAAGGTAAGGGAAGGTAGAGGACGATGTTCTGTCTCTACCTTTTCATGTAGACGTGGCCTTTTCTACATGAGGCCAGGCGTGCTTGGCCCCGGCTGTCGCTGATAGTTATAGATCCTTCTCAAAGGCCTTGCGTGTTATGTGACACAAAAGAACAAGGGGGCCCTTGGGCAATCTTGTGCACAGGAGCAACACTGCGAGACAGCCGGAGACAATCGCGTGGTGAGACTGATTTGCTAGTCAGGAGGAGACACGCATTGGAATTCAGCGGCCGTTGTCCACATCTGACAAGTCTCATGGACAGCGGGAGAGCTACGATTGGATTCGGGGCAAATGTAAAAAAATTCTTCTGTTTATATTTCTTGATGAGTTATTTATTTTTGGCTCATTACAATATTCAACCTGACATCATGTCCAGTCGGCCCTGTGTAACCGCTGTGAAATATCATGGAATACACGTTTAAAAATAAGAAAGAGCAGAGTCATAATTATGATGATAGGTGACAGTGCTAGTGAGCCGACATCATTACAAATGACAGTGGCCTCTGTGTTTATATTTGTATGCGGCAGCGGAATGCTGCATAGAGTCCAAATGTGCTCCTTTAAATTGCCATATATATTTCTCACATATGCGATATGGACTGATTTCAAGTCACCATATTTTAAGTTCATAGACTGAGGACTGGTATTAATAAAACTATGATGCAGCATTCACTAGAGATTTGATTATTTACATTCAGTAGCGTGTCAAAGGATGGGAGCAACCATCTACGCAGATCATCCTAACATCAAGGTGTAAGCACCTAAAAAAACTAAAAAAATGTCAAGGTCTAAACTCTGGCACGTATATTTTTAGAATCAAAGTCAGTCTCGGAGACCGGATTGAATATTATATTGCAGAATGGCAGTTTTTATTCCTTTCATCTCATTTGAAAATGGAAGGAAAGCATCACTTCACACTGCAGCTAAGCACACAATTACCTGAGTACCTGTTCCTGCTGCAATTACAAGCCCAAGACAAATAATTAGTCTGACAAATGACTGCTGGGCACGTCGCCCTTGTTGTGGTTGAGTCGTCTAATTTGGAGCTTAGACTCTGAATGCTGGCACTGTGGCAGTAATTAGCGACAGAGATGGAACTTTACACCGTAGCCCATTGTGGATGTGCATAAAAGCCAGCCGTTAGCTGATAGGCGGTGATAGGCGGCCAATAACCGTTCCGTCCAGAAGGTAAGTGCTTTCAAAATCAACTGCGAAAAAGTACTTTATTATTAAGAGTCAACGGGTGTCATTTTAATTGCCCAAACTTCATAAAATTGAAAGGGTGACACATACGAAGAGGAACTACATAGCCTATATAATTTTTATATGTTTATAGAGAGTCCTACAACACTCAATGTGACAATACAAATTCTTCCACACTTGACGCATAAGAATTCCACAGACATGGAATATTATTTTTAAAATGGACATTATTTCTGCATTAATAGGTCACGTGGGTCGTTCCAGGTAGACAGAGTCCCCAAAAGCTCTTAACAAACAATATGTGTCACAAATGTGTGTACGTGTGGTTGTGTGAGTTCGTTCAAGTGTCACTGTGGCCTCAGCATCAATGTGAAGGTACAGAAGTCTCGGATGTGAGAGTCTCTGCATGTCAGGCCTGATCTCACAGACAGCAGAAGCCCACCTGCCAGCCTGCCATGTCTCCCCAGCGAGAGTCTGACACCATATTGTCATTGCCACAGATTGAGCGGTGATCTTTTTTACACCCCCCCTTACCCTACCCGCCATGTCACTCCATCTGCCATCATCTGTATACTGTCTGCACATGCACCTGTGTGTTTTCGTTCTTTCCTGCCTTCTTGCCTTCATTCACTCAGTCCCGCTTGTCACCTCTGACAGCAGCTTGTCAAATGTTCTTGGAGCTGCGGGCTCATCCGTCATTAAATGGCGATGGAGGATTGCAATCATCTCTATCAGCGTCTTCAGGTAGTGTTGATGCCTTCACAGACACGGGCATGTCGTCTCGGAGGCCAAACATGTGGGAGGCATCATTACTTGAGCATCTGTCAGATTTGAGTAAAATTTTGCTCAGTGGGAGAGTGTATGGGGGAGGTGGTCGGGGGAGAAGGCTTGCATGGGCAAATTCAGGACAATAGAGTGAAGTCACAGAATTAATTTGAACTGTCGTCTATATCACACATCAAGCGTTTCCTGCTGCAATGAACAGTCCTGTCTTAACACTGAGCGCTTGGAATTGAATGTTCATTGTTTATTATATGTATGTATTATTAATATGTGTATATAGTATCTAAATACATCAAGTGCCCCTCAGGTCATAGTGTTCGCATTCCTCTCAAAATTGTCCGGAAAAATGAGGCCTTTAAATGGTGGTTGACCTCCCTTTGGTTATATGGTAGTCTATTCATTTTTATTTCATTTAAATCTCATCAAACACTGAGAGAACGGCCTCCACTTGTGTATTTTCAATGATGTACAAATGTGATTTTAGGAATATAAAAAGTACAAGATATGACTAAGGGTTCAGCAAATTTCACAAGGCTTTACCTCAGCGAGCATCGAGGATTACATCTTGTATTTTTCTTTGTTAGTGATGATAAAGAGCAACCGTGATGAAGACCAGAATTTTTTTTTGGAAAAAAACAATTAAAACTTTTACATTTTAGCAAAAAGTTACTTCCCACTCCGACATTTTCTTTATTTCCCATGGGAAAAACTGGTTCAAAAGTCAAACATTAGCCAGCAACATGTTCTGGGATTCTGATCAACATGTTCAGCCTAAGGGTTCCACTGTATTATATTCATATTAATATTCATGTAACAAACAAGTCAACCCACACCCACATATTTGGATTCCCATAGGACTGCATAAAGTAAATGGATCACAGATGTTTTCTAATACACAAGGGAAGACATTTCACAGGAACATAAGCCTGACCACTCCATGCTGATTAAGTGTAGGTAAAGCTGTCACGTGTTGCCTGCATGGTCCCGACAGCTTTTGGGGGTCCGACTCCCTCACGTGAGTCACAAGGGCCTTGGGGCGAAAGTTCCAACCGGGCAAGCAGACCTTTGCTTTGGGGGCCAGCACACACGCAAGCAGACAAATATAGACTGCAACAAAGGTGTGGAGCCAAATAACACATACTTACATATTTATATTACAATCGTTAAATGTTCTGAGATAATAATTGTTAAATATAGAAAATGACAATACTGTACCACCTAATAAACAAAGCCCTCCGTTCTTCTCATTGTGCTATCTGATCAATTTATTTCTGTTCCTCAACAGCTCTAATCTTACTCCCACTCCCTCCTGTGTTGTGCCGAGAAACATTTTTTGCACTTCAGAGATAAAAATCACAGTCTCCTCATCCACTCGTCTTCTTTTGTCTCCATTTCACACAACATGGAGATAACACACCCACGCCACGTGTGACAAGTCCCCCCCCCCCACATTCATCAAACTTCACTCGGCGAGCCATAGAAAACAAAGGGATGAACTCGTTCATGGGAGAGTGGGCCAAAGAGCAGTCATTGCTCTCCAAGAAGCTAAACAGCTTGAGACTGAGTGCACATGATTTGTGATAGAAATTCTAGTGAAAAGTCCGCATTACATTGGAAGTCCACCGTTTGCCTTTTAAACAAAATTGTTGATGATCGATTATCATTTGTATTCATTTCCATATTGTCCTAGCAAAATCCAATTCATTCTAATACAAGAGATCCGTTAAAAACATTGTTTATCCTGTTTATTTTTGGGGGGCTGGGGTGCTTTCAAGAAACACAATTGTTACATTTTTGAAAATGATCATCTTTATCGTCATTTTTTCCAGCATTGAGTCTCATTATACTGGTGTGGCCTTTGAGTCTTTAATAAACGAGCTCTTTTCCAGGTCTCCCTCTAATATTGATAATTCTTTCCTCATAATATGAACAGCCACAACTATGCTTCTTTTGTTGTTCTGTAGTTGAGTGAGTGGGGCGGGGGCACATTTTGTGCAACAAATGATTTGGTGGAGGCAAATATCATAAAACACATTCATCAAGGGAAAGATAATGTAAAAGCATTTATGAGTTAGACTGCTGATGGGTAACTAATTGATTGATTAATTGATAATTCTGATTAAATTAAAATTCTATGTGATTAATGTGCACTAAATGTCTGCATATTTTCCAGTTGCTGAAATTGATTTGGAATCATTTGTTGTACCGTGATTTGTACATTTCGCAGAATGAGGTTGAAGGTGCAATGATTAAAAGTGGTGGTTTAAATGTATTGACATTTTAAGCATCATTTAAAAGCTACATTACTTTATATATGTCAAGGAATTTTAAATGCACTTTTGTATTAGTGTCCCATTTACCATTATTATTTAAGCCACATTGGCCTTGTCCTCATGGGTCACTTCTGCCCAAGCTCAGTGAGATCTGAGCTCGATTTGTTCCAACATTTTTCCTTTTGATTGTACTTGCCCATCAATGTTTTACAACTTGAGAAACTTTCTTAGTGTATGAGAGAAAATAAAGTTCAATTTTAGATCTACAATGACTGATAGTAAATACTTATATGTAGCTCTAAAAAAAAAATCAAGAGATTGCTTCTCGAGCATGATGGTTGTGTGAAAATGGAATTAAATCAGAGAAATGGCTCACATCTTGAGCTGTCGTGTTGAATCAGATCAGAACAGCTCCATATTGATTCAAAATACAACAATCATGATTTAAAAAAAGAAAAACACACAATAACATACAACCAAGAAGCGAAAATAGTACACTCACTGTCAGCAACATGACCGGGACAATGATCCAGTATTGTATCAAAAAGTTCAAGTTGGATTGTCTGACGTTCCGATTTAACAAAATATTTGTTGATAAATTCCAATTGTCACGGTAGATTAGGGGCTCATCAATCAGATTCACTCAATCAAGAGATGGGTATAATTGGCAAACTTTCTCCTAAATACACGCAGAAATGTTTCTAGTACTGTACTGGATGCCCTCACTTGGGTAAAAAGAGTTCCACATTCGAATAAATCTCAAGGTGAAGATTCAATTGACGTGCGGAGTGAAACAAAGGCACTAAATGACCCACTCAAGATGAGGTACATGCAGCCTGGCAATAGAAAAGAGAGCAAGGAAAAAGGTCAAGGTAAAAGTGACCAGAGATTTAAAATGTTCATCACAATCACAGCTTGCCATCAGCTATTAAGCGTCGGGCAGCAGACAGCCACACAAATCCTGCTCTGACTGCCTCTCACAAAACCTCCTTATCTCACCTGTCCACCTGTCCCGCTCACTCGTCCATCTTCTCCAGCGGCAACTATGATTGCATCTTTAGTGTTACTACCCAAGTGACAGCTCTGCTGCAAAAGCAACATAAAGCCAACCATTAAAAAAGTGTATTTATTATTTCTGAGACACAAGGAGACAGCAAAGAGGATTGCCTCTTGCTTTGGCCACGCAAGGATACAATGATGGAGATGATGGTGAAATCAGCACTTCTGGGAAGAAATATTGGAGGAGAGGGGGGCCAATGCAATGGGAGTTTCTTCACCATTTTTTAAGTTAGCCTATGGGTTTACTACAATGTTTTACTGTATATAGCAATTTAGTTCATCAAAGTTCAGGAGGTGGGGGGGAAAGGAACCCAAAGGTAAAAAAAAAAAGAAGTATTGATTGAAAGATTATCGTCTATCCTCAGAACAATGAATTTATTTATTTGAAATGGCAGTAACTTTTCACCACCAATGGGAGGTTTATATTGGCGGGCCGCTATACTGTACATTTTTCTTTCTACTCTCTGATGATCTCGCTATACTTTTTTCCCCTCTAAGGGGATGCATGGATAATAAATACGTTCCCCAAAATAGAATAATGATATGAATAAATGCTCGCTTGCAAATGGATTTTTCATATTAAGAGCATACATGTATGAATACAAAGACTTCTTTTGAATTCACCACTAATTATCCTTGCGCGCAGTGATGTCCACATATTGCATTATGTACGTAAATATTTGTGTCATTCCCGCAAAATATTTGGGAGAAGTCCAATACGAATTAAAAATGTGATCTATGAATTAAAAAAAAAAAAAACATTAAATGAATGCTTTGAGGTTGCTCAAGCACAATGCAGGCACGAGTGCAAACCAGTTTAAGAAATTATATAAAATGCTCTCCATGTTAATGTCTATTGTTATTGGTCATCACATGATTTTCTGTGAAAAGGCTGCCTCCTCCTCAGAACAATAGTTCAGAGCGGCTGCAAAGCCCTAAAGCGTGTTTCTCCTCTGCTACTAGTGATGCTATTTGTGTTGTCTTGTTTGGTGCCAGCGGCGTAAAGGACTCTCAAGTCAACGGGTGTCGCGTTATTTCCACCAGGCAGCCACCCGTTTCGGAGGCCAACATGCGTCACGCTTATTGACGGACAAAGTTCCACGTGTTCCTGCCGACAAGCCTGTCTACTTGCACCTCCCCTTTGCCATGCTAAGATGCATGCCTACAGAATCAGGTCAAGCCTGCATAATGACCCAAACGAGTCAAGATTCTCTGGATTAGATTATTTCAAACAGTTTTCCCTGCTACCGTTTTGACAACAAATATCCCCGAGCCAGGCAGTGATGGTCATTCCCTGGCTGCTTCTGACACTGTAAAAACAATGTGTTGATTTGGATTTCACGTTAAAGCGCTCGTCGCGTCCACACGGCTTACGCGGAAAGATATGTCATTCCGGGGGTTAGGCTAATTCCAGCCGGGCCATTTTAGTTGATGTCAGCGGGCGCAGGAGAAAACGGAGCTGACCTCTGATGTCCTGTGCTGCTAGGCTGAGTTAGACTTGAATGCTCACCAAATTTGCTAAATTTGACTTATTTATTCCCTCCAACGTCGACTTCCTTATGGCGTGTCTCGGAGACGGGGTGCACCGTCCCGTGACAGATGAGCCGGCCTCCTTTCCTCCCTCACTAGCAAAGCGTTGCTTCGGTGCTGTTTTGATGCAAAACGATGGGAGGCAATGCAAGCGTTTGGCTCAACAATAAAACACATTGCCTCCCCTGTCAGTCTCCTCTTCAGGAAGCATTTGGTGTAAATGTTGTCCTAATCTGCCTTGTCTGTGGCCGCAATTATCAACCCTACACTATAGCCAGGCCTCCGCTTCCCTCTTCTTACGTTGTTTTCTCCTTTGTCTTCCGTCTTTTTGTTCTCCTTTCTGTCTCGCGATTCGAGCGGATTGAAGAAGAACAGGCCCGATTGTCTTGCCTGAGGTGAGATTTCATAGGTTTACATATCAAAGTCTATAAACAGATAAGAGCTTTTGAAAGAGAAAGTGAGCGCGGCAAAGGAAGCGCTTGCGTGTGTGGATGTGAGCGCACGCGCGTCTTGATTTGTGCCCGGGAGTTTATTTGCACGGCCCGATGTGAATGCACGCGCATGCACGTGTGCTAAAACAGAGCGGCTTCCCCCACTTGCATACACAGCGAAAAGAACCTCGACCAAAACAAAAGGGATTATGGTGTTTCAAGGGTGTTGTGTTTGCTGTGTTTATTCACATAGCTCATGGGGCTCTGCAGGACCCGCAATGAATGTCAATGTCAGAGAGTGAAAAGGCTGCAACACAAGATAAATATGATGAACAATAAACACAGATTAAGGCTGAATATGTCACGCTACATCACGGGCCCGTTCTCATGAGTCTCATGACATTAAGTAACCCTCGCAAGTGTTGACATGATCACGTTAAAAAACGATGATGGTTGCTTGCCTGCAGTGCGCTGCCAGAGACAAGACGTTATTTATATGGATAGTTTGGCCAATTCTGGTGTCACACCTGTTTAATCCAGTCGCAGTGGTAGTATGACCACACGAGGCAGAGGAGGAGAGCAGAGATGAATGTCTGATGTTGTTGAATAAACTAATTAGTATTCCGTAGCAGGTGCAACCTCAATTGCAGGTGCAGCAATACTGACTATTTATGTGGTGAAAGTACAATAACTATGTAATGATGCCTCAGCAAACTTTCCTTCTCTGCATTTTGCCACGAAGAAGGGAGAAAAAAAAGTCCAATCCTAATGTGCACCGATATTACAAAGCGTTAGTTAACAATTGTACCCTTAACTTTAGCTTAACCGATTGCTTTTCCTTCACCCCCTTTTTTGTATTTCCACATCTAATTACACTTTCATTCATCAATGTTGATTAATAGGTCCTGTGGCATGCCTGCCTCATTTTACTCTCAATTAAGCTGCTTGATGCATGTTCTCATCAAGCAAGATGCATTGGCCTGGTTTACTTGAGGCGCTATTAGTGGACACTGTAATTAGTATCCCAGCGCACAGAACTTCCCCCACCTCCTGAGCCCCTCTCCCAAAGCTGCCATCCTTGGCCTCTTTTAATGCCTTCCAAATAACGAAGATAACAGAATAGATGAGGGACGAGCAGTCCGGCCCACGTTAATCATCTTCTTCTTCTCGTGTTTTTTCCACTTCTCCCCTTTTAGCTGTGGAATTATGTCTTGTACAATCACCAAACTTCCGATGTCTTGACAGACTTTTTTTGTGCGTCAAACACTCCAACTCCTCCTTGCTTATCCCTTATCAGTGGGGAGCTATATGTCTTTATCACATTTCACACTCAAAGTGGAATCGGCAGCCAGATAGATTTGCCAGTTACTAAATGTGGAGCGTTATCAAAAAATATCAGTCTAAGTTGCGCACATTAGCCCTCACGCTCCTCGAGAAGCCACTGTAAAAAGAGGACCGATTACACGCTTGTTGCTGTTGTAATACTGTTTTCAGCCCTTCCTTTTTTCTCACTCAGCCAGCATTCCCTGAGCGCTCTTCTGCCTCTGATTCCCCACACTTCAAGAGATCTCTCAAGGAGGGCTCTGGGGATGTCAGTAAAGAGCCCGACTGGGCAGAAGGACAAAAGATGGGTAAAAGAAGGAATGCAATGGAAGGATAGACAACGGGGGTTTAAAAAAAAAAAAAAAAAAAAAGCCAAAAGGGCAACACGGCTATGCGTGGCTGCTGCTGCCGCGTGGCTGCTTTGTGCTTCAGACGCTGCAGCTGTGGCCGCGACTCGTCCCCACATCTGCGTAGACAGCTCCCATGGGCCCCTGCGCCGAGCTTGTAAGTGCTAATTGGGACTGTTAGGGTCAGCAATTAGCCGGCTGCTATTGAAGGCCCGCGACAGGCCGGCTTTCACAAAGCCGTCATTGTTTTAAGACAGAAAGGGAAGGAGCAGAACATAGCATGGACAAGTCGGACGCTCAAACAAGCAGCAGGGGGAGGCACACCAACACATCACACAATGCTCTGAGGATAAGGGTGCAGGATGAGGAAATACAGATCTCGGGTCAGAACTTAATTGACTGATGCAACACTGTCCGAAAATAAATAACACTTGTTTTCCTTTGCAAAATAAAAGTTTAGAACTGAAAATTGCTTGCTGTGAGATAAAAGTGCCGCTCCACTGCTTGCTTCACAGCAGCTCCCTTCAATCCATTGCGTGCTTATTTCCCAAATAAAGCAAGTTTTATGAGGGGACAAAGATGTTTGTTATGTACACTAGAGTGGAGTTTCTGAAACTAAACATAAGAATGTTCAAACTTTGTTGTCATCAGCTTATCAAGACATTTGGGAAAATTCATCATTGGACTTTTAACTTTGTGGGATCAGTCTGGAGAAGACACTGCACAAACAAAGGTCCATGTTGGTTGGATACATTTGCCGTGGAGCAACTTGAGAACCACAGCTTTAATTCTGCCAAACATTTTTGGCATGGATGAACTACAACAGAGATTGTGAGCTAGGTCCTTTCATCCATGCAGTGACCTCCCTGACCTATCAATTGGTCTATTGGGAGAATGCAAATATTCCTACAGACTCCCTGAACAGGATATAGTGGTAGAAAATAAATGAGTGCACAATTCAAAATCAAAGGAGTGGCTAGCAGTTAAACACTTGTAGCTGCAAAGGGAGACTAAAGTCACTCACCCAACATATTTATCTCTGTTTCCCTGTACATTGAGTACTTTAGGATCTTTAAAGGGATGTTTATATTTGTTTGAGAGGGAGGCTATTCAATTTCCCACCACAACTTGATGCATGTGTTGCAAGGTCTAGTTTAATGTGTTGGGAATTTTGTCTGTCTTTGCGTTGAAAGTACACAGACTTGCCATTTCTTAAATCCCTTTATTTTAAAACCAACAATTTCATCTAGAGGAATCTAAAAATACAACTGGTTCATGAAGCAATTTTGAGGCTTCATTTTTCTATCACTATCCGCTAGACATAAGCTAGACGTGAAAATAGGGCCCGATGTGTCAACTCTCTCAGTTTTTAATTGTAATACATCCTCAACATGTGCTGTAAGTTTCTTATGCACGGACCACTGCAACTTATTGCTATTTCAAAGTTAGCATTGTTAAACAGCATCAAAGCTTCTGTACCACTGAAGAAGCGCATGAAGTGACAGCATTAGTTAAAGCTTTAAGCCAAGTGACTGCAGTGATTTGCCGTGATTTTCAGCTTGGATGGTTTAATTCTGCTTGCCATCATATCTTAAGAGTGTATCTCTGCTGTTCTAAAGCACTTATAGATCACATCACTCATAGCTAACATCGGAGTGAACCTTTTTAATTCACTCCTTCAGTCAAATGAGAAGCAATATGGAGTGCTCAATGCATAAAAGGTAGTAAAACTATCATATATCCCTCAGGAGGCTCTTAACTTGTGTCTGCTGCATGTATTTTATGTTATACTGCATTACGCATTTGTGTTAAAGAGCAGGGGGAGATTATGAAGGTTAGTCTATAGTTGTCACAGCAACAGTCATTTTCCTCATGCCTTTCTAGTTTTTCCAATAGGTGTGCGCTTGTATGTGTGTGTGCACGTATGCCATGAAAGAGGGAGGGCAAGATGACAGACTGGCACAAGGGGCAGGCAGCAAAGAGACCGAACATATTTGGATGTGGGGAGCAGTGTCAGTCCAGCAGCCACTGAAGCAGAAACACACAGGGACATTTAGGAATGATACAGAGAGGAGGAAACCAACACATTTTGCCCATCACATATGGCTAGCAATTTTTGGATTCTATCAAGTGTTAATTAAGGAAAATTACTACACACAATATTGTTTTTAGTATATATTCATCCACTGTTTTGTAAATCTAGCTCTCTCTCACCTCGTTTTTATTTTTTTTACTTTTTCAGTGTGTGTATTTTTTTAGTCAGTACAAAAAAAATTCAAGATTTTGAGCTCTCCTGAGAACAATAGTGACCTTGTTTTCACATATTTTCACTTTTGTGCGTGTGTAATTTTTTTTTGTCAGTATAAAAGCACTTTTTTATGGAAAACAACACAAGGTTTTAAAGAGAGATGCTCCAATTGTAGTCTCTCTCAGTCATGGCTAACGAGCAATTTCGCTTAGGCTTCATCGTTTACGTAAAGCAAGGGGGGAAATTAATCAAAGACGAGAGGTATTTCTTTCCCCACACGGCTCCCTCTGAGAATAAACATCAATAAGCATTACTTAATACTCTACAACACAACCCCACAGGGTCCCATTTAATTTGCCTGGTAGAGAATGCCTAAAGTGCGACTGTTTTACACAAAATTACATACTCTGAAAGTTTGAAGGGGCAGAGAGTTTTCACACCCTTGAGAATGAAATTAAATTAGCTCAAATAAAATGGTAACAGGGAAAAATGGCATGCACTAAATGCAGCTATTTGTCCTTAAAAGTTAAAAACTCACACCACAGGTTGGTTTAGGTTGCCTTTGCTATTGTGTTCTAAAAAAAAAAAACAAGTGTAAATAAATCTGAGTTATGATTGCATATTTAGCAATCAAGTTATGACATTTACAACCCAGAGATTCTTTTAAGCAATTGTTCACATCAGTCAAATTCCACAACATTATGTGTATTGATAATTGTATAATCAGCTAGTTCCTGCTGGGGGCAGTGTTCCTAAAAAATGTAATAACCAATGGTTCATTTGAAAGCCTATCAAACTTCATTACCATCTTGTCGGTATGCCATATAATGTGTCAATTTGGAAAGCATATTCACTCATGTTGTTGATGGCTCTCATTTGAAACAGATTAATTTTATGTCAAACATGATGAACATGAGGACATCATGTTTCATTGTCTTCATCCAAGACAAAGACATTTGCAGACTAGTTGGCATATTGACTTATCAAAAGAAATCAAACATTTGTTCTTCATGCGAGCACATCCCTGTTGAAAACTGTCAATCAAAGCTGTCAGAATCTATTAAATAAGCTGTTATGAAGAGGTTTATTGTGCCAGGCTGATTTCTTGACAGTTTATTGATAGAATTTATTAATAATAGTGACAGAAAACAGGTGATATATCGAAGGAGCCTGTTCTCATCATTGGGTTAGCATCTGAAGAAATAAGCAAAAGAACAATTTGCAGAGATCTTAGATTGTGTTCAAAAACCCCAACTATTTTTTTTTTTATTGATGGAATCTGTTATTGAATGCTTTTGAAACTGGAACACTCGCTGACGATCAACCCAACATGAATTCTCCAACATGCTTCTCCCACATATACACACACAGAAAGTGGGAATTACAATATCATTGACGAAATGTCTAATGATACATTGATGACTTAAAACACAGCCAATATGTACGCTCTGTAAAACTTACAATTTGCGTGCAGTATTTTCAGGCCACTTGGGCCTCTTCCCTCCTCCGTGAAGGAAATAAAAATGTTGCTAACATTAGGACCATTGTTGTCATGGTCTCTTTTGGGGAGGAAAATAGTTGCTTGCTCCAAAAAGTCACTGTATATAACAAAAACATCACTAAATTGGTCACAGCGCAGACAAAAGTCACAAAGAAGCCAAAACTCACTACCCTGCTTGTACCAAAGCCCACATATGCACATAAATTAAAAGGACAACTTCCAAATAAAACAAAAGCACTACATATTTTAGATTTTATTTTGACTTCAACGTCATGATGAAGGCTAGTGAGAGACTGTGGTCAGACTGGATGTGGCCCCTAAGTCGTATTTTGCTCAAATCTGCATGAAACCGAATCCTCAGATTGCTAACTTTATAGGTGGAAAAAAACAACTGCATGAACATTGAGACTGTGTGAGTTTCCCTGGAGGGTATTGTAAAGTTGTGTTCTCAATAAGGACCATTAGAACAGAAGACAAGATTGCAATGGTGTAATGAGTAGCATTTCCTCACACAGTGAAAATGTACAATTGAGTAACTGCCCCTGCTGTGGGAATGCCCTTTCCCACCATAAGAGAGATGGTAGCAAAAAATGTAGATCCAGATTTGCCAGAGAACTGCTGGAATATGATTCTGAGAGAAAATAACAAGGCTGTCAAAAAGATTCACACCGCAGGTCAATCCTGACATGTATCAGTTCTTTTTAATGCAACGTGAATAGCACAATTCGGATTTTTTTATTTTCAAATATAACGCAGGTGTTTTTCACGAGCGTACATAAATTTGATATGTATCTAATGTGACTGCAGAATGGACACTCAAATTTCTTGTTGATTTTTACAGATCAATGTAGACATGCAGTATTTGTATGAATATATCAATTTGCAACATACAATAGAACCTCTACATTTGAAAGCTTTTCAGGTGAATACAAACTTAACCTTTTTAATTGCTTTTGTTTGCTTTAATCTTTTGATTTTACAAGTGGAAAATCTTTAGGCCTTTGCACGAGTTTGCCCTTTCTCAGCTTGTATATATATAATCTCACTGTAAGTGTTGTTGCTGAGCCAATGTCAGAAATACAAGAAAAATAAGACATAAATAAATATTGGTTATGAAAGTGAAGTCAAGTGTTTCTCTTTGCTAAATATGTTTACAGAGTGTGTCCTACAGTCGGATCAAAGCAGCTATGTCAGCACACTTCCTGCCTGCAGAGGAGACTTTGATCATCACACAGCATGCAGTCTTCACAAGCTTCTCAGTCACTCACCCTGACCTATGACCTGTCTATGACTGAACCTACTTAGTGTGCTCCTTTTTTGCTCGTACTTATTATTCTCAAATACAGTTAAGTTCTCAAAAAAACAATATTTCTGTTCATAGGAGATGCTTAGTGTACACTCAAATGAAACTACTCATAGTTTAACTACCGGTGACCTTACTACTCACTCATTAAAGATGATGTGTGAACAATTTTGCCTCCCAGTCTTGTATGTTTGCTGAATGTTGTGTTGCAGCACAGGCACATGCACAGCTGCATGCAACAACAACAACATGCACACACACACGCACACACACGCACACACACAAACTAATTCCATGAAAAGCACATGTTTCTTTGTGGATGCTATTCTAGCATTTACAGCAAATTTCAATTACACAAGTTCCCGTCATTAGCAGAGAGTAACATTGTTCACAAGACACACACACAAACACACGCACTTTCCCTCTCTCGCACATAATCGCACAGAAGCCACACATCACAGTGACAGAGACACACCTCGTCTCTACCTCTCGGTATCGATCTCCTTTCCAATCTAAATGACCCTGTTAACCATCCCCTTAGCCCTCCCCACCTTTCCTTTTTACCGCTTTGAGCCCTACTTAGCAGCCACACGAACCCCCACACATACCCATCCACCTTACTCCTCTCAGTTTAAAATGGCCCGGTACGAAATAACTCACATCAGTACAAGAGGGATGAGGTCATTAGAACACGTGACGCCCTCTTGAAACAGCGAGCATGATTGAAAAATCAATTTTGATGTCTTTTTTTTCTCCTCTCTCTTCTCCTCTCATCTTGTCGCTGTTTGCATTTCTCTTTGTAATGCTACCAATAACACATTTCCTGCATGGAAAACCTATATCAAAAGACAAAACTATGAGAATGACATTCACTCTACTTCACACAGACTTTCTAGCGGGTCTTCTTCCAGGTCTGAAGTCTTCTTAACAAACATTTACAAAGAATAAATTCCACCAAACTCTAAAGTCGAACGCTGGAGTACAAACTCGGGTGTTGCACTCAAGTGATATTGTGTGAACATGTTCTCATACGCAAGACATAAAACGGTCTTTTCAGTCATATTTTAGTCAGGCTCATTACTTGGAGCTCGTGGATAGGACTGCAGTCTTTTGGGAGAGCAGCAGGGGCTTTGACTGATTTCTGAGTGTTTTTGATCTTTTTAGCGGATCGCTCCAGGTTAGCTCCTCCACTCACCTCACATCTCCCATCCATTAAAGTAGAGTCATTTCCAAGCGTGTTCTTATTAAACGGCTCCTGTGTTTTTTAGGTTGAATATTTTCTCGTTCGAAACCCAAGGACAGGGCCTGCCTCCGGCGAGAAGGGAGAGAGTGGGAGAGAGAGAGAGAGAGAGAGAGAGAGAGCAGTTTTCTTCTCTTTACCAGCCGTCAACCTTGTTGGATTCCGTGTAACTTTCATTAGAGAGGGAGATTTAGTGCACTTGAAAAGACAGATGAAAGAGTTAGAGGCTAATTATCAGGAAATTGAAAAAAGATAGATGTACTGCAGCGACTACAATTAGTGAAGCACGGAATATCAAAGACTTATCAAGAGCAAGTGAAAAAGCTGCCTTGAAGAGCAAGCACAATTAAGGCATCTGCACCCCGTGTGAAATAGGAGCGGAAGAAAATGAGGAATGAAAATATGCAGTTTTCAATGGAGAATCTTTTTCTCCCAACAATTCATCTTTTCAGATGACACAAAATTGATGAGCTTCAGGCCTTGTGTGATCCCTTTCCTCATCGTATTCTTCCTCAATCATAGTGTTTGCTCACTTCTTTACATCTGTTTTGTTTGCACGCATCTTAACCACACAAATACAAAGAAAACACACAGCAGCAGAAAAAGGGGATGGGGTGATGCCTGGCCTCTACTCTGATGGGACTGTCTAGAATGCGCCACAAATTTGCACTGATAGACACTTGCAGGTCACACATTATCACAAATAGGTCACTTTACAAGGTTGTGTGTATGTGTGCGTATGTTTCTCTGGTTTCTCAATACAATGCTCAAATAAAACAACATGCTCATCTTTTGTTGTATTTGTTTCAGAAGTCAACATTTTCCAATTTCTATCTATTGCTGCATCAATTTAGAGTCTTCAGTCAAGTTACATGTTTTTTTTCAATGTGGGAGGAATCCAAAATCCTAACCAATACTCCATCCTGCTGCCCACAAGTGTTAAGAAAAGAAAAAACAATACAATAAAAGCTTGTAATGTCATGAGCGCAGTCTCAATGTGCAGCCTGTCTGAACTTTTGTTAATGTGAGAGATGTTGCTGGGTTCTTGTTCATCCAGACACACTTTACATTAAAGGGGAAGGAAGTGAAAACAATACAATAACATGTTTCTATGCACCCCCACTAATTTAAACAGTATTTTGTGTAGTGTTGCATTTGTGGAATATAAATTAACTACAGAAATACACTAAATTTTGACCATCTGAGGGGTTGGCCATTCTGCCACTTGCTGTCGACTAAAAATGACATCACAAGCCGTCAGGTAATGACCATCTCAGCGCACCTATTTTCTGGACATGGTCATGTAATGTTTGTAAACGTCACTGTAATGTCATTTTCAGTCGACAACAAGTGGCAAAATTGCCGCCGTCCCTGAGGTTGATGAAAACTTTTTGCTGCTTAATTCATATTCCACAAACACAATATTAATCTAAATTCTGTGGGCGCATAGAAAAAAATAGACTTGACTTCCGCTTTAAGTGCATGGTGGAGGCCTTGCCAAATCTACCATCTGTTGGTTCTCTCTCTTACTAAAATCTCTCTCGTCTATTCAGTTTTTACAATGTGACCATTGGCCTCTCACTTGAAACAATAGCGTTTAATTACTTAAACTGGGGTTTCAGTTAAGGCAAGTCATCTTTTTTTTTTCGCAGCATATTTGCTACCAGAGATCTTTAGGGATAGAGCAGTCTTTTGTCGAGGGGGCTGCCTTTTTGCCATTAGTAGAATGATATAAAACATGACAAAACATTGTCTCTGTGAAGCCGGGTGTTAGACGGGGCTATTCTCTCCGGGACTGATATGTAGGGCAAGAGAAGAGCGGGAGGAGGAGGGGGAAACAAATGAATGAGCCCCAGCAGCGTGCTAGGGGGCGCACTAGTACATACACGGCACACTGGCATGCGTTCCCTCAAACAAACCTGAGTTCCCCATTGACATGCCGATACACTTGCCAAAGATACGAGTCTTCTATTTGTAACATTTCATCATGAATAATATTCATGAGATCACAGTGCAGTTTTTCCACAACAAATTATTCTGAACATATCTGTTGCCACATTGTGTGTTTTCTGTGTATCAGCACAAGCACATTCTGTGTCCGTTCACACTTGCACATACTGGGAGATGACAAACTGGGAGGGACTGGTGTCTCTTTTGACTGCTTTGCCCAAGGCTCTCACACATGGGAAGAGGGAAAGGGTGGGTGCGGGGTAAAACAAATGCTGGAGTCTCTCAGCCAAGAAGCACACATGTCGAACAGGGGGAGTGGGAGAGACTGAGAGATAGATTGGCATCTGTCTATTAGCATTGAAATCTGCAGTGGAGTGCCCCCCCCCCCCTACTCATTGTTTCATTTGCCTTGCAAGCTCTCACAACTGAGGTGCCAGGAAATTAATTACTCTCTTTGGGAAAATTCTCTTGTTGTCAGTCGCACATTGAACACTTTGAATCATATCAAATGCAGAAGTGTGCATGGAATATTGGCACTTATTACATACTGGGAACAATCTGTGTATTCTCACTGTTGAATGATGAGACAACTGGAAAATGTTTTATCTACATTTGCCATTTTTCTTTAAAAGTTGAATGGTGGCAAGCTAAAATTCCACAATCAGTGAAAATCTTTGAGCGCATCCTTTAGTCGAGAAATATGTTTTGAATCAAATTTATGTTAAGCATTCATGCATTCATGCGCACATTATTTCTCCTGTGTAGGTGCACATGTGCGAATGTATAAACCCAGAGCTACTATTTGCTGTTTCCTCATTCATCCCTGCCACCTGATCTCCATCTGAATTGACAGCTGTAATTCCAGCTCTTTTCATCCATGCAAACTGAAAAGCGAAGCCAGCAGCCACTCATAGTGTGCGCGTGCGTGTGTGTATGTGTGTGTGTGTGTGTGTGTGTGTATATATAGAACATTTACTTGCTATGTAGTTTTAACTCTGCCGTCACAGCCACAATCTTGCAAATTAAAGCTACAAATTGTTATAATTTCTCCCCCAAAGTGCAACTGTGTCAAAGAAACATGACCTATTGCTTTTTTTTGCTAAATGTATCCTTCTTCTTTCACGGTGTTTTTGTATCTCTGCACCGCACTCTTTACAATTTTTTGTTGGTTACTTCTCATCTGCTCTTTTATATTAATGTGAAATGTACAACCAAAGTCAGATACTAGATTGTTACATTGTGACAATCATTAAATTAAGAGACAATTTGACATGTAAGTCGATTGTCTCGATTAGGCTGCTGCAGCCCCGAATGGCAATAAAAAAATAAGGAAAACTTTTCAGTCACAAATGTTTACAATATTACATTATTATATAGCTGATGCGACAGATGAGGCAGTTTCATTAAACACATTCCAAGAATTGGAAGATTTTAAATGGGCCACAGACTATCTTATCTAACTTCAGCTTTGGATTTGGTAAGGAAGATCATGTTTCATTTTGCTGCAGATCTGGTAAAATGCGTCGAGTCAATATGCAATCAGTAGTAACTTTTCCAACACAATGTAACTAAAAATAATGGCTTATATTATTTAGCAAGGAAGAAAAAAAAATACTTGAAATATCATCTTGTAGTTCAAGTTGTGATAACAAACAAAGGTATCGTTTGTTTTGTATGTTTTTTTTAAAATCAATTGAAATTCCTGGGTAGTGGCAGAAGGTTCATCAATTCAGGTTGGTTCAATGTCTAATTTTCTGCATTTTCATCGTGAAAAGCTACAAAAGACACCACAATAACTAATACTCACAGTACCAAATTGTGGCACTTTTCCCCAGGGATAACACCATGGTGGAAAGTACCATAGAAAGATTTTTTTCTTATTTTAACATGAGACATAGTGTTTTTAATCTGAATTATAAGACATGTTAGGACGTGTTATTTTTTTCACAGAAAGCCCAAGCATATGCAGGAGTTCAGTACTATTTAGTCGGGTGTACAATTTAATTTTGATATAGAGTCTAGAAAATGAAGTTTGAACAATTTTAGACTAAAATTGTTCAAACTTCATTTTTTTATTCCTGCTTCCTCCATTCTACCTCTTTCATTCCTTACCCCCTGTAGTCCTCATTATAGCTGGTCTTTCTCAGCGGTCCCTCTTTTTGCCCCCCTTAGGTCTTTCACTCTTTTCTCTGATTACAGGATTATGGGGTGTTGGGTTAGAGTCGGTGTGCGGTGGACGATGTGGCAGAGATTAGTCTCGAAAGTTCCTGCCCAGGACAGTTTAAAAAAGGAAGAGATGAAGGGGATATGTGCATCAGAAAGGGGATTAGAATGTGGTAGATGGAGTTTCCAAGCAGATCATAGCATCGCTAAACACACCCCTAAAAATGGGACAAACTTGCATTTTGGTATGCACTAGCCACTCACAATTACCAAAAAATGACAACAATAACTTGATTTTTTTGGAGGCATAGAACAGCAATTTATGTTGGAAAATTTTAAAAATGTAAATTATTGATATTTATGGAAACAACGTTAGATAGCGTAACAAAGCAAGCAACTTGTTTTTAACTTATACCTTTGAATTGGGGCTCAATTATATTTATTTATTTATTGTATGGGAGAGCGCTGAAGTGGGGTAGCAATTTTCAAGATCTCCAAATTTTTATGGTTCCTACACATGAAAAAAGAAAAGTTTGTCAAGTGAGGACATAGCATATAATACACACACAGTATGTAATACCGACCAATAGTCATTTGTATCTTTTGTTGTACCAACAACAGCATTGTGCCACAGGGCATACAGACTTCCGAAAGTACAAAGAAGACGACAAGTAGCTTATCTGGTCGGGTTTGTGGTTGTCATCTTCTCCTAATTTTTATTGTAGTGAATGACTTGTAAGACACGTTTACAAACCACTGACAACAATCAGTGGCTCATCAACCAAGCAAATTGGGGAAGAATAATATTACAGAGATATGCGATATTTAGTTCATTGGGCGGGGATGCTCAAATTCAGCTATCTTTACAGTATGTGCCTGGCACGGCTTCTCATCTCTCACTTGCTTCCCCCCCCACACACACACACATGCTTCCATTGTCATAGCTCCTCCACACCAGCCTAGTAATTAAACTCCTACTGATTTATTGAGTGACACCACCAAATCCCTACTCGGCTTGTTTTTATGACAACCATCCCTCCTTGGGAAACAGTATCTTCTCTCAGCACTGTCTGTTCACATTTTTATAGGTTCCTATAGATGGGGCATGGACACACAAATATTGCTTGTGATGGGGGGAAAGAAATCGTTCTCGCACACACAATTCTTTTTTTATTTTATTTTTAAAGCTCAGTGTTTATATTTAAATCATTGTGTTATTTTTTCCCCCTCGTTTCCACTTAGCTTCAGGTAGAAGATACTAGAAATATGCTGTGTGTATGAAGTCCATTATAAAAGCTTAGATGCCAAAGCACCCAGTCACTACTCTCCCAGTCCCCCACACTAGTGCATTGTGGGGACTATAATTAGCCATCTCCTGCGACAGGAAGTCTTGTGGGTGTCTGGCTGACCACTCTTGAGGCCTCTGTGGGATAATTCACCTTTGTAATTACACTGGATTGGTGATTGACAGTGGTCTCTCAGCTTTCACCGCCACCAACGGGAAAGGCCTACAGGTGTCAGTTGATGCCCTCTAACATTATTCGGTGCATTCATTCCCAAACCACAAACAAGACTCATGTTTGTCAACAGGCACTATCAGTTACTTTTCCTCAGTCAGGCTACATTAGCAGGAGTGAAGGGAGATGAAGAGTGGGTTAGGGAGGATCTGATTCCTCTGTAAGGGCTTTCGGTTGATGCTTTGGTTAGTGTATTTGACTGGTAAGATGTTCGGCAGCTGCCAATCAATCAGCCAGGATGGCTCTCTAATACACAATCGTCAAATCATCAAACTCCTTGTTAACACAATACACCTGAGAAGAAAGCATGTCTTATTTATTTAGAAAAATGATTTGACATACCTGAAACATCAAAATGTGTTCATGATTCATCCTGCAATGTTCTGTCTTTTATTTGATAGTTTCATATTGGTTGTAATAAGAAATATCGCAATTTTTAAATGTTTTCTTTGGGGGGGGGTTCCTGACAGTCGGTTAGAAAGTTGCTGGATCCTTTATGCTTTTGTCCTTTTATTATAAGTTCACATGTGGCAATGTATCCTTATGCCCGAGATGTAACCAGTGACAGGTAAAACTATGAAATTACCTTATCACCACACCGCAGAAGGACATATTAAACAGTGTATTCACTTTTAATGACATTTTTTGTTCAGTGATAAGTCAAGAGAGGTTTAATAATGGCAGAAATGTGCCTTGGGTCAATAAAGGTTGGGAAACACTATTCTTTTGTGGCATATACCGTAATTTTCGGACTATAAGTCGCACCGGAGTATAAGTCGCACCAGCCATAAAATGCCCAAAAAAGTGAAATAAAAACCCCACATATATGTATATAAAATCGCTCCTGAGTATAAGTCGCCCCCCCACCCAAACTATGAAAAAAAACCGCGACTTATAGTCCGAAAATTACGGTACAAGTTTTTATTGACTCATTGGAAATGTTTAGATTTGTATAACAGATGGATATGCAGATTTGCTCCAATTCTGTGGCATTGCATTGCAAGCTCATTCATTTATTATTTTTTCCAGGCTCCTTGTTTGTACCATGCTGTTTTCATGCACTCGGAGTAGAAGTGATGTCAAAGATAAAGAGAAAACTGTCTTCTAAATAATGGCAAAAGGTAGAGGAGAGTGTTTTTAACAACCCAATCAAATCCTAATAAAGTGCCAGGTATATGATACATGAGGCCTCAAAGTCATGAAGAAACAAGACATTCTCTCTGCTTTCAGATGCTATGCGTGTGTCCGTTGAATGTGCTGAAACCACACCCAGCTAAATTGTCAATTATCAAAAAGCACTACCAAGACCTGGAAAATGGTGGGTATTTTTCACATACCTAAATATATCCAGCCACAAACATATCCACTTGAAGACCCATTCGCATGTAATGTATCCCACCGGGTCATTGCAGGGCTTTTCTACACCGTTACAACGGGGCGCTCTAAAGTATATTTGTCAGTGCGAAGCACTACACGCTGGCTATCAGATTGGAGTATATCTGCAGAATTTTTACTGTCGGCCATAGCACGATATTGGGCCCTGATAAAAGCATACAATTTACACCAAAAAGAAAATGTTTCACTCCTTCCGGTTAATTTTAATATAGTAAGACGTGTATACTTTATTTACTTTTCCTTACCACAGAATTTCACCACTTGGTGGAAATATAGCTTTAAGGTGTGTCACTAGGGAAGGCAAGAGGGTGGAGAGGTGCTGGATGTGGTTGACAGCTCAACACATGGAGCGGCCCCAGTTCCCTTATGACAACGGCAGCATACTTAATGCTAACCTGGAGCTGCTACAGATGGAGAAGTCAAAGATGGAGGATCCTTTACAAGGCATTTTGGAAGACAGCATCAATATTTCATCCAAACTTCATTTAAACACGCAAACAAACAAAAACGGAAAGGTGTCACCTTGTTCTGCCCTGCAGTAATTCACTCACATACACCTCTGATTCTCTTTTATAATTTGGCTCAGAAAGGACAACTTTTGTTTTACCCAGCACATACAGATCTTCTCACACAGATTACAACCACATTATCTAGTTATTCTATTTTTTCCGTAATTATTAAAGGTATTAAAGAGGATCTTATTTAGAATTTATTTTGTAATATTTCTCAACTTTCTCCCCACATACCACTGACGGACTGTTAAATAGGTCACCTTAAAATATATATATTAACATATATGAACCATGTGCTCTGTAGGACCGGAAAAACTTCAACCGATCATTGTCAGAGTGAATAATGGCAACATTGGTCAGTTAACTTGTCATTCAATCTGTTTTCCGCGTTTTACTTCTTTGTTGAAAGCTATGCTCACTAATGTCACTGCGCCAAGTGCGCATGCTCGTAAGGTGAATCTTTGACACTGGCTTCATTGTAGCGTTCCCTCTCTGCTTGACTTCTGAGTGAAAACGGCTGTTGAACAGTGTGATGATGAAGGTTCTCGCAAAAGAAAGCCTGTTCTTGAAGTATTTCAGAAACCAATACATAAACCATACCAGTATAAAAACACTAGCTTGCACGTGGAACAACAACAACGTATCATACTGAAAGGTGTTTGTCATACTTGGATCCTCCATACTTCTCCATACATATTTTTTTTTTTGCCGCTCTTGTATTGAATCTGGTTAATTTGTGCAAGCTTCCTACTTGTGTTGTGCATATATGTAAATTTTATGTAATGAGTTTTCAGCCGAAGCAATACTGTCGATGGTGAAAATGTTTACACACACAATATTTGTATTACTATTTATTGAAGTCAGGACAAAAAGCCCTCACTAATGTGCAAAAAGCTACATTTAAATACAAGGAGGCTTTTGCTTTTACCATTTGAGTAAGTGGCATGGCTGGACGTTTTCAATAAATAATGAAACAAAAAGGAAAACAAGGAGTGTGGAATTAGCCAGTGCGGATACTAAATTAACAAAAGCCCAAAACAACAAGGTTCAATGTAACAAACACAATAGAACCAAGACAACACATGACTAAGGTAGTTGAGAACAGAGAGTGATTCAGAATACACGAGGAAACGACAAAGACTAAAAGAAATGCAAGCAAAGTGACGAAACAATGAAGAACAAGACCTGAGCTGATTGGAAGACACAAGGTCTCGGTTGACAAGGTAGAGGGAAAAAGAAAGACAAAGAAAAGAACGAGCAGGATCAAGACATGACCCACAAAGAAACAAGACACAACAAGAGAAAAAATCAGATACAAATCATGACAGTATTATGTATGTTTTTTTTTCTCGTTGTGTGTTACATGTGGACTGTCAGCCACTGCACTAGTTTTGTATTTTTGTTTGTTTTGGTGAATTTAACGCAGAAATCAACAGAGAGTCAGTTTGACACTTGCCCATTAACTGAAGCCGTGGATGTTAAATGGTGAAATTAGGAGAAGCTTGATATCTGTATTGCTTTGAAATCTGACATTTATGCAACGTGATGAGTCCAGTCCTGTTCACGGTCAAAAGAAGTGACTTGACCAGACATTTGTCGTACAGAAGAGTCTCAGTTTGGAGTTAAATGTAACATCACAGACCACATAGTGAGTTAAAGGTACTTTTTGGGTTCAAGTAATGTCAACATACACTTTTGCAGACGTGGCACACATCAACACGTGACGGTGAGAGATAGCAGCAGCTTGCCGTCTTTGCCGCGAGCAGCTATTAAATAAACATGTCAAGTTGCGTGCCTTTTAATGATGATCAGCCGAGCCTGTGAACCGCCAGCCAAAAAGGATCGACACGGTGCAACTCCCTAGACCTCCTCTCACGCCGCTTTTCTTTCTCCGCTTCTGCCTCGCGTCGACACTTCCCTCACGTTGACAGAGACGGCAAAAAGGAAAGAACAAGAGGCAGGCCTTTTTGAATGGGGTTTTGCGGGGGGAAGGAGGGTTGTTTTTATGATGATTTTTCATTTGAAATGAAAGAAAAACATCAGTCAAGCGCATGCTTTTGTGAGGGTTTTAACACAGCTCAATCCCCGGTTGTGTGTGTGTTAGTTCTGAGTGCTATGTGTTTGACATGAGAGTGAATAACAGGCCGACTGGTAAATGCTCTGTTTGTGTGTTTACGACGTTGCGCACCCTTAGGTGAGGCGTCGCTCTCCCTCTCTCACTCGCTTTCCAACTCGGCTCTAGTCTTTGAAGAGCAGGAGCTCGGCATCTGATTAAAGTTTGTTTGTTTTACGTTTAGCAAGCGAGAAGTGCCATTTCTCTTCACTATTCCCTGCTCGCCTCATGAACACCCGCACTATTGTGCGCACCTCCACTCGAAATCTCACAAACACTTTCTCGCTTACACTCACATACACCCACACGCACGCGCACACATATACACACACACACCTCAGATCAGAAGTAGTGTGGAGTGCTGAGGCTGCATATGTAAATGCTGAGAGATTGTCAAGTGTCTGGGTGTGCATACATCAGGGTAATCAAGCCAGCACTGATGGGGAGAGCTCGCTCCAGGAGCAGATCCGCAGTACTGGCAGTCACACAGCCGTCACTGAACTGCTGCCAATAATAGGTTTGAGAGGTGCTAGAGGAGGGAGTAGCGAGTGTGTGTGTGTACGTGTTTACTTGCACACAAACATGCCCATCTGCAAGATGCTATCCATTTTTAATGGCATGTGTGCATGCATGTATGTTAATGTGACATCCTGATGATAGAAAAGCTGATTGAAAGTGCGAAGGTGAAGCGCAGTTGCAGTTGGAGGTGCTGAGTACAGACAACTAGCTTGGATTACCTTTGTTGACAAAGTGGCTATGTCTAATGCAATAATATACTCTCAGTCGCTTTTATATTGTCCCATCACTCATATCACAACACTCTCAAAGTAATCAAGTTGCACAGAGTCCACTTTCACTGTCCACTTTCACAATGCCTCCTGTTATCCTTACAAGGCTGATTGCTAATTGAAACATTAACGTGTTTAATCATTTAGAGAGTGTAAAAAAATGGCAGAAAATAAAGTATTACAGAATACGTACATCTAGCAATGTTTCAAGCAACCCAACCACATCCTAATTTTTTGTCACCAATTTATCACCATCAGCTGAGTGCAACCAGCTCATTTAGCAATTGGAATTTTCTCATAAAAATATATATAGAATTAATTCAGCCATGAGAGTGTTTTTCGTGAAATAATAATTTGTGTTGAGCTGAATGTGCATGCGATGCGCTCAAGGCTTGTCAGTCATTTGGCCAGCCGTGTGTAGACAGTACACTGCAGCCCCACGTCATGTGCACGACCTGAGCGCTTGTGGTGGCATCATCATTCAGGCTCCCATGGTATTTGTCATCCTATATTTGTTGAATCTTCTGTAGTAGGTTGACTCAGGACTGGCCTGTGGTCTAAACAGTTTATTCAGTGGAGCACAAATTGGAGTACAGGAATTAATGTCGACCCCTCCCTATTGGTTGTGGCCCCAAACAACTGCATATGCCACACGATATTTTTTCCTATGCTTTAAGATCAAGAGGTAAACTGCAATGTCTAATTCTCTGTCTGCCATTTTCCAATACTTCCGCCTTACAATGCTATTCTACTCAGTATAATCCTTTATCTTATTCGGGTCTGTCACGCCCTGCTCTGCCTTTGTATCATGCACAAGTCTATCCCCATGCCTGGTGAGAGCACTGGCACGACTGATCAACGAAACAGATCCCCCAGCAGGCCTTGGTTCTCCCTGCGGAGAGCCCAGGATTGTACGGAATGTTAACATTGTATGTGAATGTTACAGTACGCCGCCACGTACACAATGTCCTCGATGAACAACACAGCTTTATCTGCCTCCCGTGGGATCCGGGCGATGCCTTTTCCTTGCACTGCCTCTCTATTTCAATGATATTCTCACTGTCCTTTGCTCTCACCTCCTCCCTTCTATGTACACATTTGTGATAGACAGAATACCAGGATTACAGTATGAGCTGACATGGTGACACGGTGTTAATCGTCAGAGTCGTGTTTGTTTCCGCCCAGAAACTGTCAGCCTCTAATAACGAGCCCCCAAAACCCAACACAATTGGCATTGGAATGGCAGCAGAAGCACAAAAAGGCACAAAACCCAGCAATCTTGTCAACATACGTACACAAATGGAAGGCCTGAAGAAAGCTACACACATCCCCTTTTTCTACTTTTCATAGAAAATCAAGTCTGAGTGTCAGCAAAGGCCTACAATTAATATCGTCATTTCTCTAACCACACATAAATACATATCCACCCCTCACCCCCGCCCTATATGTAACTCATCACATCATCATCATCAACACAATTGACTCATTCTCCATTCAATTCAGTGTAATTTTCTACAAAACAAGCATGCACATTGAAAAAATTCATATTCACACTTAGGCTTATTTGAACAAATTCTTTTTTCCATTCATCAAACTGTAGTAGGCCTAAAATGCGGTTCTTAAATGCATAGTGAAAGAAAGGCTTTTAGTAATAGGAACAACAACATGCTTCAACACAGCCTTCTCGCCACATGTGTGGAAGTGTTGGCTGTGGCTTAACACTAGGGTGGGATAAAATATGAATGAAATAGATATAGACAGTAGAGCGTGTTGGTGGACTTTACACGCGTGAGGGTGAGGTGGTGATATACACCATACTCTGTACACACACAGGGCTTCAAAAGTAGACCCACACTGGAAATGCTGTCAACATGCTTGTAGGGTGGGAGCATTATTGAAATGATTAGCTGTACAAGATGGAATTAGGCCTACTATTACGTGAGCACTGTCAAACTTTAATGAGAGTCTACGAACGATGTTCTCTGCACCCAAACTGGAAGATACATCATCGTTTAAGACACCAGAGATTAATGTATCAATTTTCATTCATTCACCTTCTGAACCTCTTGTCCTCACAAGGGTCACGTGCCGTAGCCTATCCCGGCTGGATCATATCATAGAGGCATGATTTGGCATGGATCATAGAGGCAAATCACAGAACTATATATATATATATAAAAAAAAACTTTTCTGCAAACCAAAACAGCGATTTTCAAACAATGACAGTGCAAAGGGACACTCGCTGAAGATTTGAAATAACGTCGGATACTAATGAAAGAATCTATCAGCTTGATGTGAGTTGTTGTGCGTGCTCGTATTTGTGCTTGCAAAGCAGCATTCCCCCTCGCGCCGCCATAGGGAAAGCATGTGTAGAGCGGCAGCTGCAAAAAGGGCCTCCCAAACGCGCTCTGACGCAAAGTGACAGCTCTGTACATCTCTCACTGGCACTGACAGCTGACAGATGGGTAGCACTCATACACCGCAGGAAAAAAAGATGGAGGGAATGGGGGTGGGCTGAGGAGGGGAGGCGTGGATGGAGAGAAAGAAAGGAGACAGAGAAAGCCCCCAGGATGATTCGCCGGCTTTGCTCAGTGTGTTCAGAGGGCCGGCGTTTGATTGAGTGCTACAGAGAATAATAAACCCTCTGCAACCTAGTGGTATGCCAAGCCTCTTCTGCTTTCTTATCTCTCGCTTTCTCCATCCTATTCTCACTACCCCCCCCCTCCTCCTCGACCTATTATGGGCCCTCCTTTGGTTCTTTGCCTTTGCTCCTTTATGCAACCATCCATACTCCCCGGGCCCATCTTCAACACCTACCTTTATGTTTTCCCTTGTTTATGCTCTCACAACCCCTCTTTCGCCTGTCTGCTATTTGCCTCTATTGGCCATCCCGCTGTATTTGTCTCTATCTGAGCTGTGAGACGAGGGTAAGAGGTCCCTGTCAAACAAACCAACAGTACTCACTCACTGTTATCCCCTTGGGTATCTGACAATGTATCTGGAGCTTACAGCCTTCTCTTTTCCTGCTACTACTGATACACAGACCAAACACACAGGGTGAGTGACACACGGCAGCAAAGGATGTACAAATATCAGTGGCACAAATCTCATGAGAAACGGAGTAGATCAATACAAAGTCAAGTAAACACTCATGCTTGGTGGTGAACAACAAAGTCATTTTACTAACCAATGTATTTGTGGTAAATGTGGTAAATTTACATTTGTATAATTCATCTTATAGGTACTGAAAATAGTACAGTACAGATTCATGGGCCGTCAAACATAGTAGTTTTTATGCATTTCTTGTACGTTTTTATATTTTATTATAATGCACAAGTTCGTAAATGTCTTAAGTCGTTCAAAATCTTTAAATTACCCGAATTATGTTTTAACTTAAAATTAAACATGCAAATATTATTATCAGAAACTCTTCACTGGAAACAAACCACATATTTCAATTTAATTCGAACATATTTGTATCTGGGTCCCAAGGGCTTGCTCTTCTATATTTAGAGTCAATATTAATTTGATTGTAAAATTACTTTGACAGAAATATAGTATATATTTTTTTAGCCTTTCAGTCAAGACTGAGCATCTTACTCAGAGCATCTTAAATAATGTACTACGATTTGTTTTGTTTACAAGATGGAGAAATATTGGATTTGATTTCTTTAGATTGAACTAATAGAGTAAATCTTATTATTTGGCTGGCAAATGTAACAGCGAGTCACCTAATTGTTTATTGGCACTTTTTAAATTTCGTTGTACATGTGTGACAATGACAATAAAGATCTATTCTATTCTATTAATGAAAAGAAAAGAATCAGACCATGATCATGTAACCATGTAACAAATGCATTGTTTCAGGCCTTCCCATAATTACTTTCCCTGTAAAGTAGTGATAGTTTACTGGACTCTTGACAGAATTCTCTAAGTTTAACAATACAATCTTGAACTTATTAGTATTAGATCATTATCTTTATCATATATTGTGTACTGGACCACAATGCAACCGGAGATTCAGTGACTCACTTTGGTTTCGCTATGCCTGATGTCCCCTGGGTTAGCATAATGTGGTGTTTCTTAAGGTGGACACTTTGCATTTCTTGGCAAGGAAAACCTCTCTTCTAATTGACCTACAATACACCAATGCCCTTTAGCGGCCAACAAGAAACACTATGTGTTTGAAATTTCAATACAATGGTGTTTAAATTTCTAATAATATAGATACCGTTTCTACTTGGTGGATTTCCGTTTTTCGCGGGTGGTTCTGGAACGCATCTCCAGCGATAAACAAGGGTTCATCATAAACAGCTACAGAATGAGCAAATTATTTATGCAAAGGGGAACCATTTTGTTCAACGGGGCAAATATTATCTTGTTCTTTCAAACCATTGTTGCAGCTTTCATTTCAAAGTGCAAAAGAGAGGATTAGCCGGTTGTTAGATGGCAAGAAAGAGGGAAGACAGATGGGCAGGGTGGGTAGTGGGCATCACCCAAGAATATAAGGTGTGCATGCGTAGCTGAGCTTGTTGTCTTTTTCACCGGCCACACTTTAAAATGGACACTTCTTTTGTAGTGCCCAATCCAACAGAATGACACTTTTCATAATTTCTCTGAACCCCCACACATATTCACACATTAACACCCACATAAACGTAAGTTCAGTTTTTCTCTATTTTTCATCTCCTCTGGAGGGTTAATCTGTGGATGAGTTCCAATGCCCTCCTTCTCCCTTTCCTCCTCTTACTCCCCTTCCTCCTCCTCCTCCTCCTCCATCGTCTCTCATCCCTCGGGTCTGTAGACTGGTCTTTTTGCTGCATCGCAACATACATGGAGATGCTAAGAAGTTGCTGCTTCGTCAAGCTGGCTGGCATAGAAGATGGATGTTTACAAAATAGCCCTCACATCTGTGTGCCGAATATTTAATAGTCATGACTTATGCTTGTACGTAACAGCAGAATATGAAGGAAACTGCACTCAATGCTTGCTCTTAATTTGTGAAGAGAACCCTGGAGCATCATTTTCCCTTCCTGCAACATCTTGATTCATGTTAATTGTAACACACACTCACATGGGAGGATATTCAGCAAAAAAAAAAAAACGGCTTTAATATTGCTTACAAAAATAAATGTGAAGTGTATTGTAGCACCTGCAATGTGCTGCCTGAGTGCTTTTTACCCTGCATTCTCTTTAATGACCACCAGGAGTGATTTCAGTTAGCGCACTGTGTCCAGGAGTATGAGCCACTTGCTTCATTACCTCACTAAACATGCCCCTAATTAGGTCATAACCTAATTAACTACTTTAAAGTCTTCTTCTAAACACATTCAATTAGTGAATTATTGTGCTATTTGGAGAAAAATAGACACAGGGGTATATTTTGATTACCTTTCACAGACTCCAAATCATATCTTGTTCAGTCTGATTATCTGAGCCCATAATTATCTCATCCCTGGTTTGACGCTAGTAAAAATCCAAGAGTGCGGAATGATTTCTGATGTCAGCTTTTTGGTACTGCAATGACATCAAGAAAAATGCTGCAGAGGTAAAAATCAATTTAAAGTAAATGTTAGTGAGATGCTTGTGAGCTCCCTGAGTACATTCTGCAGAGGAAAAAAAGTGCAGTTACTTTACACTTTGCATGCCTACATTTGTATGGTCTTTGGTGCGCAGCAAAACTATACAATCCAGCAGAATGTAATTATAATATTTATTCAGAGATAATATCAATTAAAAGAATGAAGCTCAAAGTGAAATTCAAAGTCTGCATTCAGCACAAATCTTGCAAAGAATATGAGTTAGAAAATACATTCACAATGGGTTAATGGCACAATAAATTAAAAGAGCGGCAAGTCTCAAGACCCTCACTACCTTGCAGGTGTAGATTTAGGGTGTGTTCACACCTACACTGTTTGGTCCACTTTAAACAGATCAGGCTTTGTTTCCCGCACTAGTTCAAACCTTCTGTCCAATTGTGAAAACAAATCCAGATGTGGATCAAACAGCCAGATTTTGACCTATTTTTTGACAGGGTCTTGGTCCACTACCAAAGGCACTCAGTGTAGTTCGCTTCAGGTGTGAACACGAACCAGGGGCGATCTGAACCAAATCCATAGATACCTGTGCTTTTTCAGGCTTAGAAAGCCATTGTGTGCTGCCCTAGTCATTTCTGGCCTGTCGGAGCACCGATTAGCACATGTTGATGTGATTATAGAATATAGTTCACTTAAAAGCACAGTGTTGCTACTAACCGTACTGAATAAGAAAAAAAGGTTGCTTTCGGTCTGCGCCAAACAAGCAGACCAAAAGACTTTTCTGATGTGTATACCCTTTGAATGGACGCTGTCCCACGCAGTGCCAAATAACAAAAAAAAAAAAAAGGTGACATCCGAGTTTATATCAATCCGTAGTCCACAAAATATTAAATAAATACTGCCTGCCTTTGGGTTCTTCCTCAATTTGAAAACATAACACCCGTTCATTGATGTTTATGAAACAAGCAAGCATGAATGTGCTAGAGCTGGGATCATCTTTGTCACGGAATTACAATTTTACCAGATAGTTGGACGGTATGGGGGCCAGTATTCAGCTTGCGGGCCACCGGTTGATGATCAAGGTGCCAGACTGTTGTGATTTGGTACCCACACACCAATAGAGTTCACGCTATTTTTTGGGGCTGTTAACAGGACCAAGCAAGCTCAGATGATAAATCCTGATCATACATAAGTCAGCCAGGCTGATGTCAGGGGGGTATATGATGCTCTGAGATGACAGGGACACCAATGACACCCATCACATTCTCGTTTTACGCAACCAAGACACATGACAAACATGCACAGACACACAGGTCTCTGTCCACATTCCTGTCCTTCAAAACATCCTGCCAAGGTCAGAAAAATATGTATACACATTTGACTCAATATAGAATCATTCTTGGCACGAGGAAACATACTTAATAAAAATGTCTCCATTTAAGAAATCTATTCCTCTGGCCTCTGTTATTAGCTCTAACTGACCTTCATAGCAGATTACCAATTATTCTTTCCAATGAATGGTTTACCTAATTAAAAAACTGAAATTTGCATCAGTTAATCTAAATAAATATGTCTTTTGATGCAATCTATTGCCTGCCCGTACATAGACAAAGGTAACTTGTGGTTTATTTCTCAGTGATTCGCTCCGAGGCTTCGCAGGTAAATCGCACTCAGAAAAGCAAGAATTGTACAGAGCAGGAGGCCCTTTTGCAGCTTGCCACGCACATTTGATATTTTGAAAGCTTCCAGTCTCTTTGCATTAGCCCTTGAGGCACACAAACCATTTTAGATGTTTATCGCCAAAGCACTGGGGGTTAATTTCATGTCTCGTCACGAGTGCCGACAAAGAACAGGATCACGCCGTCGCCAATTGCACTAGCAATCGGCTGGCTTATCACAGAGCGTTGTGTTACACTGACTGACACATGACAATGACCCTGGTGACTCTCTGGGCTGATAGCATCGGGTTTGTATTTCCACCACCTCTTCTGCCTCTCTTCTCCTTACCCCATCTCTCCCCCGCATCCGCCTCCCTCGACTTCCTCTGTGACTGGAGGCGATGGAGAAATTGTGACTTTATCCCAAGGGAGGAGGAAAGAGTAGGAGAGAGACTGTATGTTGTTTTTGTAGTAGTGTATTACTCACACACATAGTGCACTGATAACCACACCACATAGCCCGTGAGCTCAGTGCACGGACACGCACATACAGTAGAGCGAAGCCCAGACTAACAGTCGGTGTGAGTGTTTGTGTGTGGGTGCGCGTGATAATATGCATGTCTATCTCGACCCATACAGTTTTTCTCAGCCTCAAAAAGGTATCAGTTTCACTCTTTGTTGTGGAACAGCATGAAGCCATAGGGCATGGTTGCTCAATAATTTTTGGAAATCTTTGGAAGCAAATATTTACTGCTGGTCTGCTTGTGCACATAAAAAGCATATATATATATATATATATATATATATATATATATATAGACATATATATATATATATATATATATAGACATATATATATATAGTATATATATACAGATAAAGGCACATTAAACCACAGCATCAATGTCCACACCACACGTGCACACACACACAGACACACAAATTCAAATACACACTGCACAAATGCAAATACACACCACACAAATGCAAATAAACACACACACACATTTTTAGACTCAAACAGGATTATCCATGGATATTTTCTTGACCTCTTTGTATTGGCTTGATTTTCATCACAATTACACACGTCCTTTATAGAAATTCTTCTCAAGTTAATATCACAGCTACCAGCATATCAACTAAAAGCCCAATTTCATGCTTTTGTCGTGAAGGTTGTCTTTCAAGTCTCCTTTCATTGTTTAGATGAAAACGGACGTACAGTACACAAACTTGTGTTTCCCAGGCGTGCTGGAGCCTCTCTCAGATGACTTCGGGCATTAGTGGGGGAGACACCCTGAACTGGTTGCCAGCCAATCGCAGGGCACATATGGACGAACAACCATTGACACTCACAGTCACACCCAACGCCAATTTAGAGTGGTCAATTAACCTAACATGCATGTTTTTGTAATGTGGGAGGAAATCTTCCATTTTATTATTATTACCGTAATTTTCGGACTATAAGTCGCGGTTTTTTTTCATAGTTTGGGTGGGGGGGCGACTTATACTCAGGAGCGACTTACATACATATATATGGTTTTTTTTCACTTTTTTGGGCATTTTATGGCTGGTGCGACTTATAGTCCGAAAATTACGGTATTATTATTATTATTCATCGCTCATTTTATTTGATTTATTATTTATTATTTATTTTCAACGTAATACCTTCTTTCAACGTGCCTTCTTGTTTTTGTTTTGTGTCGCCTACTTGTATGTCTCGTCACCGTGGGATGGAGGAAACGGAATTTCGGTTTCTTTGTGTGTCTTGACATATGAAGGGATTGACAATAAAGCTGACTTTTGACTTTATCGGGTACAGGGAAAAAAAAAAAAAAGTTTTTATACGATAGATAGGCCATTGGAGTTGTAGGATTTCAGTCAAACTTCCCAACTCTTATACAATAAACACTTTGAATCTTGAAATTGTGTACCATTTGAAATTTCGCACCATCAACTCAATTTGTAGGCCCCTAACACTGCAAGATCCTCACTAAACATGAGAATTCAAAAAGTCTTAAGTCACTGCTTTACTACCCATTCTCTAAACATTATTTGTGGTCAGGGGGTGATTGGGTCCAAAAAAAATCTGTCTGATCATTTCTCAAAGAGCACCCCGCATTCACCCTGGTGAAGGAGAAATTGTGTGTTCGTGTGTATCAGTTTATGTTCTTTGGGCAGCCGCCATGTCAATCAGCCCCCTGCAGTGCAACTGCCCTTCACACTTCTGTTTATCTGCTGGTGTTGAGGACTGCAAAGACTGATAAGAGAGCGTCACTCTCTTTCCATCTCTCATTTTCCTCACTCCTTTTCTCTCAAATCTCACACACGCACACACAATTAGACAAGACAGATTATTAGCTGCCTAATCCCTATCAGCGATGTTCATCATGATTCACGGACCTCTATGTTCACTGTTTTTTTTTCTTGTAACATGTGAATACAAATACTTTGTACTGCATGTTGGTAAAAGTTTCACTTTTACTACATACACCTAATTTCTAAAGCCAAAAGTATATTTTTTACTACAATAAATTTCCCCTAACTAGTTTTGTTACTCGTTACTGAAAAAAGAAAAAAAAACTAAATAATTGTTGGTTGACATACTGCCTTAACTACGGAGCACCAAGAATAAACATTTTGACTGGCCAATTGAAAGTCTGGACATGAACCTGAGAAAACCAGATCTGTTATACTTGTCATCTAAATTTGCATTTCGTGTTTGCTTGGTTAATCATTATCTGATATATACAAGTTTTATGATCTTAAAACTTGTGGTTGAAGCTATGCAGAAAAAAACTGACGAGGGCAAATACTTTACAGCGCTGTAAACTGGAAAACAAATAAAAACTTTATAACAAGTTTTAAAGTCTTTAAAAGAGATCTCCAAAGGCTGGCTGAACTGTCCTTCATATGTTAAGTCCAGCCACTTTACTTTGTGCAGGTGACGGTTCCCCGCCTTTTGCGGACAGTATAAAACCCTCTGACCTGGAGAATGGGGGTTGTTGTTTCATCTGCTGCCGTGGCTCGTGTACTGGCCGCCATTAAACAACACAAGATCTTGCCAAGAAAGAACCACCTGTTATTTCACATCTTTGTTTTGCTTGCTCAACAACGGACATCATTCAGAACATGCAACACGCCCTAAATAATTTACTAATAAAGAAAACAAAATACTACACAGATCCACCATGAGCTCAAATCTGTGACCATTGTCCCCGCTGGTTGAGAGTTAAGCAGTAGCTATTTTTGAAGCTTGAAGCTTGTGCTAACACACTAGTGTCCACACAAGCTGCATTTCCACAGGTACTTTGAAACCCTAAATGCATCTCTTTTGCATGACATGTCAAGTACTTGACATCTTAGATCATAAAACTCGCACATTTAGATCCAATGTCAACGGGGGGAGAAGAGTCCTCATGCCTAGTCTCAGAAGAATATAACGTCCCAGTGTTTTCAATGCAACTCGAAGATGTCCAGCAAGCACACTGTATTTAAAAACAGACATTTAGCTACATTCCAAAGCTAACACAACAATCACGAGAAAAATTCATCACAGCTCCGACAATAAACATCAACACCCAACAACATAGTGCTAATTATTGGCAGCAACAGAATAAAATGTGCGCACGAGTGTGCGTTGTTGTGGGTGGGTGGGTGGGTTTGTGTGTGCGTGTGTGTCCCTGTGTGTGTATGCGTGTGTGCGTGTGCGTGCGTGTCTGTGAGTGAAAGGAATTCAAACAGCAATAGGTAGGAAAAATGAGAAGGCAGATGAAGCTGAAAGGTACAAAACTTTGAGTTATGTTACTCGACTTATTTGTGCATGTTATTTTCGCTGCAAATTCAAATGTTTGTGGTCTCTTTAAATGATTAATTGAAGTATTTTTCAATGCTTTCCTATGTTCAAGGTCCTCAAAGTGATTTAACGTTGTGAATCCTCATTCACCAGGAGTAATCTTTCGGTTGAGAGATGACCACTCTACTACGTGAGCCATGCCACCCTTATGAGTAGTATTAATGACATCTACATCGATAGTACTTGTTTCATACAAATGTATGTTTTTTTACAAAAATTTACCTTCTGAAGCAGGAGAAAAGGGCCACCGCATAAATGGGTATTCTAAGGGGGAAACATATACTAAACTGAATCGAAAACTGAGAGCATGAAACATGTTGGGCTTTGGATGTCACAATGTTGCCTGGGAATTCACAAATAATAATAAATGCTCCAACAAGCAATTTGAGTAACAAGGGCTGCAAATTTTGAATGGTGATATAAAACAGGTATCTATATTTGTTTTAGAGATTGTGTTTCTTAATAATCTAATGCATAGCCTATGCACAAAATATAGTGTTTTGTTTGTACAGTATCATACTGAAGTCTCATGAGAGTACAATGAAGAAGGACAGAAACTCCGTGGTTTGCAGCTTGCTTATTACTGCCTTGCCGCATGCATGAGATGAATCAGTCATGTGCCCTATATTACAATCAAGGATTCCATTTTCCCTATCAAAGCGGCTGCCAGCGGCAATGTTGATTAGCTCAACCCTCCCAAATGTTTTCTTTTTTTTTTTTTCCCTCAACCGCCACCTGAAATTTTCCCTTTTCATGTCAGATGGAGGATGACGGCACAGCTCTGCATTTCCCCGGAGACCGGCCATTGTAACCATGGTCGTCACACAATATTGTCGGCTATTGTGTCGCCCATGTCCACCTGTCAATCAGGGATTCATAGGCGACTATGGACTCACACGGACACACTTCATTGGGGAGTTAACTTGAACGTGTGACTAGAGAGCGGTGGGACTCTAAGCATTCATAGCGAGCGGTGTGCGTGCTTGTGTGTCTTTATGCGTGCACACGTCTTGTGTGTGTCCCCACTCAGTCAGCCAGCTGAGTCTGCAGTCAGTTTATGTTTGACTGCAGGGTAAAAACTCGAGCAAAAAATTAATTCTGACTTTCCGAAGTCCTAAAATAAATTCTTTTTCTCGTATTCGGACAAAAAAACAACATATCTACATTGCATTAGCCCAGGGACTCCTTTCTCATTCTGATGATAATTTAGCTATGTTGCAGTCTTCCCATAAACTACCAGGCCTGAGCCAGAGGAAGAAACAGGAAGACTGATAATGAGAAGAAGGCACAAAGATGGGTTAGTATAAGCTTTTTGTGTATTTTGGGGATTCCCTTTTTTTTTTTTTGAGGAGGGGGACATAAAACGTACTAATAAGTGTTTTATCCTGAGGAATATGCCCAACATTGCTGACAAAGATACATTTTCACAGAACTGCAATCATTCACTAAGTCTGACTGATATGAGGTCAAAATCTCAATCAGTAAAATCTAAAAGTACTGCTTCGATGTCTTGTTTTATATTCATTGAAACACTGGCATCATATTGAATAAAATTAGTTTTTTCAGATACAAAAGAATTGGCTCTCACACACCTACTTGTTCTAATTATTGAGGCACAAAGGGAACAAAATTGACAACGTCTGCTGTAATAATAGAGGCATATGAAGTATTAATATGTACTATTGTACAATGTAAAAAGAACAATTGTCTCAGTTAGGTGGCCTTTTACTCATACGAGTGCCTGTTGTTTGTAAAGGTCATTTTGCATCTTTTATTGTGAAGAGCTTCAAGATAAATTAAAATCAAATGATGGGGTCTTGGCAGTGGGAGGTTGAAGTTGGGTTCTACAAGAATTGTAGAAGACACAAAGACACAAGGTTTACCTCTCCATTCTTTTATGTACGTATATGTATAGGGTGAACAGAATAAAAATACGGTAGACCCTGAATTGCTTCTTTCCTAACACAAATAGAATACATTTAAATCTACAATCAATAAAAGCAAATGCTCTTGCTGTCCAAATCCAACAACTCTGAAGAACATTCTCAGAACAGTCTCACTCAATGTTACACGTGGCAGCAAAAAGTGTCTTGTCAAAGTGTCTTGCAGCAGTACTGGAAAGCCGACAGGCAACAGCACCCTTCCTCTCCTCTATCATCACGTTGGCATGTAACAACGCGTGTGGAAAGGTGATGACAAGGCCAGCCTGACCACCCTGACATACGTAGGACAGCTCAGCTGGGCACAGGACTGGAAGCTTCCGGCAGCCTTGAACCAGAAGTTCTTCTTCCCATCTGAAATTGCACCCACCAACTTCTAACTGTTCCGTGGTCAGACTGAGATAGGCTCATCAACAAATAGGCTGGAAAGTGAAAGTACTTGCAGTGATAATCCAGAGGGTTCATAACCTCCTCAACATCAGGGCTACACAGGACGATGGGAGAGGAAAGGAAGGCCCACCAGCAGGCCTACTGCAGACTACTGCAGGACTGCTGGAAAGGGGAGCCAGTGGCTGTGGGTCAAGTGAAAGAACTCCATCTTGGCTTTTAAGTACTATGTCGATGGCAACAAAGGTGGTGAACCTGAACCTGCTAGATTCTCTGCTGAACCATCAGGAGGTATCATGCACACAAACATCAAAGTGAAATTGGCCACCAGTGGATAACCAAGAAGATTCTATCACACTTACTCATTCTATAGACTCAGAGATCTCGTGCATGGGTGAAAGCAGTAGTCCAGAACCCTTTTTTTCAGCCAGGGCCACTTCAAGGTCAGGTACATCCATCCGTTGTTGATAAACATTCCCAGACGGGTGATAAATGTATAAAGTTATAATTTTTATTTGGACTTCAGCCCTTTCTGGTGCATATTTGGTCAGAGGAGTGGTTAAAAGCAGCTCGGTAGCAAAAGGCAACATGCAGGTATGAACCTCTCATTACACGTGGCATGTCTTGTCAATCATCAATTGTTACTGGCCACCTTCACATCTGAGCTCTTTCACATTGCTCATCTGCTGTTAGTCCCACCTGACCTCACACTAACAGCACACAGACATAAACACACACACACATACTTGTGCAAACTACCGGTGTAAAATATTCATGCATTCCAGTTGTTGTGTGCTTAACTTAGAACAGGCAAAATTGTTTTACAAAATACTGCTTATACATAATGTAATCTTCTTTCCTTTGTAAATTGTCCATTGTTTTTTTTTTTTGTAGCGCCACATTTGATTTCAAAGATTGAGGAGATTCTTTCTGTTATTGTAGACCACTTACAGATACAAAATATTAATTGTAGTGGTAGATGTCTTTTGCGCTCACAAAACAGGAGGTATTCAGGCATTTGAGACTCAGCGTTAGTGCATTAGAGGGGCACCACATGGGACAGATTAACCACAGGCAGTCCTTTTTTTGGTGTCCCTCCCAGCTTTTCCCACCAAATTCCTGATGCCAATGAACATGTGTTGTGTATAATGTAAATGTATTCATTTGTCCTCTTTCGGGCACACTAATTACAAGTAGATTTTTTCTTTTTCTTTCAAAACCCAGACAAATCATCGTTTAGGGCTTTTATTCAATTTAATTTGATATTTCAAAATGTTCATTATACCCAATTTAAATCTAAGAGATAAAACATTGCTTGGATCAGTGGTACAGCGGAAGACACACCGCTGTCCTTGGTTGAGAGATTGTCAAACCAAAGAGGTGCTTGTGGGCAATAGGTTGCTCCCAGGGACCACATGAGTAACCAACTGGCCTATTCTATATACCGTTTTTTTCCGTGTATAATGCGCCCCCATGTATAATACGCACCCTAAAAATGGCATGTGGATGCTGGAAAAAAGCCTGTACCCATGTATAATACGCACCCAATTTTTTTTTTTTTTTTTTTTTTTTTTTTTTTTTTTTTTAAGTCCCAATGATCGTCACACACGCAGGGAGGCAATGGGTCCCATTTTTATAGTCTTTGGTATGGTCTTAACTAGGCTGGATGTATTTTTTTTTGTTGCCGTTGATTTCTCCGACTGCCCGTAAAGGCACCACCGCAATCAGATGAAAAGAGAGGAAAGTGACGTGCGGACATGTGAAAAAGGCGGCTCTGTATGGGAGAGACGTTGAAGAGGAATAAAAACACCCTTGGAAACCAAAACTTGCCCCTCGTCGTGACTCGGAGCCGCAACAAATGTTTCGGATTTGTGTAGGGTACATTGTGACAGCAAACGAGCAGGTGATCGAGCAAGCGTCTGATACGAGAGCATTGCGTTCGTATGGAGCGTGTTTGAAGTGAACAGCAGAGACGAAAGGAACATGGCAAAGTGTTGTGAAATAAAATATTACCTGTAATACGCATTTTGTTATTTGCTGATTGTATTAAACTATCACATTCATTGTCAGTCAAGAAGAGAAGAGGACTATTATCCCTTCTTTGACGAAATGACCAGAGCACAGTACAAACACACTATTGTCGGTCAGTCCTGTTGTTGGTTTTGTTGTACCATGATTTTCTTAAAAAAAAAAAAAAAAAAAAAAAAAAAAAATTTAAAAAAAAAAAAAAAAAAAAAATTTGTACCCATGTATAATGCGCACCCCAGATTTTAGGACAATAAATTAGTTAAATTTTGCGCATTATACACGGAAAAAAACGGTAATAATAATAAAAAATAATAATAAATAAAAATAGAAGCTCTTGTGGAAAAACAGTACCATGATATATACATGATAAGACGCATACCATCTGAAGGGCAATTTTTTTTCCACTATATTCCAGTGCACGGCTACCACTGTAAACTGTATATATCTCTCCATTTTAGGTCATTGAAAAATTTGCTTTAGTACTTGTACGTTGTATTTACCTGTCTTGCTGTGGTTACACGCTGTTAAGTTTAGACATAAGTGCTCAAGTTCAGTTCAGTTAAAGAGAAAAGGCTAAAAAAAAATGCAACTGGACCATGGAATTCCCATGAAGGACAGGATGTTGTGAGACAGCCATTTTGAATTGTGCAGACTAATAATGGTCTCATCACCAGAAAAATGACACTAGATGATACTCAGATTTGTCTCAACTGCACATTACCAATAACAAAGTCCCAAAACAGTGAAGGTCCATGTGACTACCAGCCCATAGCTATATTTCAATCAGCACCATTACCCCTACCTCCTACGCTTCCTGTTCATGCACTCTCCTTTTTCCATGCAGAAGAGGCAGAGATCAGACCACACATACAGATGCAAAAGCTCCACCCGCCATCCCCCAACCTCCAGTCCCCCGGCCATCTGTGCACGTCCCTCCGCCTGCAAGTCCACAACAACAAGGCCTTGAACCTTCGCCGAGGAGTCAATCCATCACTGGAAAAAGAGAGGAAGAGACACGTGAAGAAAAGACAGAGGGTGGATGTGTGGGTGATGAGGGGGGTTGCATGAAGAAGAGGTGAGGAAAAGCGAAAGTGAGATGGCATGAAACTTAATCACAGAAAGGGTCGTGTCGGGCAGAGGAGGGGAACAGATTAAATTAGCATAGCATTAGATATGGAAAATGATCTCTGTCAAAATCATCCACCGCACAATTATAATATGTTAATTACTTATTTCATTAAGGAAGTTTATTATGGCTGCGCAGATGAAATCATGCAGGCCGAAGACACCTGGAGGAAAAGCAGCGATGCCTGAATAGCTTCCTCTCCCTCTGTCATTCTTCATTCTGATCACATTTCTCTCTTTATTCCTCACAACAGTGAGACACTTTAAAACACAATGTTTAATCACCTCTGAAAATTGCTGTAGAAGCATAATATTCACAAGAGATGTTATTACATCTGTGTCACCAGTCTCATGCTGGCCCAAGCGCAGAGAAGCAGGGAGGATGAGGAGAGAGTGCTGCCGGGATGTTTGGAAGATTTGTGATCGTTGCATATTTGAAATGAGTATCTTTACAAGCTGTGCCATAAAAATACATCCAAAACAATCCAAGTGTTGTAATCATTATGAAGCTTGATTTACTCACAAAGCGCACAATGAAAGTTTTCTTTGTTTTGTGACATTTCCAAAGTTTACTTTCAATTTTCCAGAGATTATGATTCAATGGACGTATTTCCCTGCCTGGCTTTGCTGGCTCGCTGCCTTCCTGGCTTGTCATCGATGGTCTGACAGAAAAAAGATAAAAAACAAAAACATGATGATGACAGTCATCAGAGAGGTACCAGCCTTGCGCTGGGTATGAGCTGGAGGAGCAGGTGTGCTACTTGAGAGCAAACAGAAAGGTCGAGTGGCTAGAGGTGAAGACAATTTGGATGAGGACAACAAAGAGAGCTTGCATTATCATGACATTAAAATTTGTCAGAGTTGACTGATAAACCAAACCCGATTCCACATTAGACAAAAATATATTTGACTAAAGAGGAAACTCCATATCCTCAAATTAGTCCAGAAAAAAAGTAGGACTCATTTTCTGTTATACTTGTTATTGTCCAATGATTGTTCTTCAGCAGCAATGGAATATTTTGCAAAAGACTAGTCAGATTTAGTACCATGAATAAATTACCATGACCTGTCACCTCGGCATTATACACATATAATCAATAGTCTACGCATTTTTTTAAATAAAAAAAAATGGCTTGAATCTTGCCTCCATTTCTTTCACAATTGTCAGAAATGTTGAAGGCTGTCGTAAAGTAAACACGTGGGGCTTTCAGATAGCAATGATATTATAGTCACATAGGAAAACATAAAGTATATATCTCCCTATTGAAAATCAAAGGTCAAATTCTTGTCAACAGCATCCTTGCTGGTGTCAAGTGTCCTCATTAAAATAAATTTGTGGTACCCTACTGAACATAGCTCCTAAAACACTCTTTCTTTCGTTCTAATGACATGTGCCCCAAAGCAGCAACAGTAATTATAACCAGAGCACAAGAAGAAAATCATGCCAAAGGAAAATTGTCAGTTTATGTTTTCAAAGATTCAATCAATTCTTTACTGACAATGAACAATAGCTGACCTTGGGAAAAGTAACTTAAGCTACAATGTTTTTCTCCACACATGTTTTGCGCTTAGGCCCCCATAGTGATGACACCTCATAAAACAAACGTTAAAGACTAATCTAAAACAGGTCCATCTGTTTCTCTTTCCAGCGGTACACAGAGCGTTTATTCAAATATGGTTCAAATATGGACAAACCTTTTGAAAGTTTTGTCAAGTAGTGTGTGTGTGTGTATTTGTGTGTGTTTGTGCGTGTGTTCATCTTCCCCAAACAAATTACATTTTTCAATTTCCAGACTCCTTTCCATTCATTTTTCAAGAGTATTACTAGGAAATTTTCAAACTTCATGCAAAACCTCACACAGTCCTAGAATGTAGTAAATGAACCGTTTCAAAGGGGATATATAAATAAATAAAAATATGCATATCACCTTGCCCACTACAGTCTTGATTTATAGATCCGCTTGCTGATTCCACCGCAGGATCCGAAAATGTGATATAAAAAGTCAGAGAGATCAAAGGAATACGATAAAAGGCTATAACGGCTGATGCATGTACAGTACACAGCTGGGCGCTCAGAAAAACAAATTCAGATGTTCATGTCTCCGGTGATCCCAAGTTTTCATAAAATCTTTGCAGTTTTACATGTTTTGCATTCCAACTCCAAAATCGTGTAGTACCTTTCATATTTGGTGTGAGGCTTCAAGCAAAGATCTCACTGCACGGTATCTTGCAGAAGACACATTTTTAAAAAGGAGATGAGAGGGTTGAGTCAGGGCATTATTATAGCAATTCAAAGTGAAAAAATAAGAAGGATAGTGGCGAGACAAATAAATCAAGGGCAACCTCCTCTATGGGGGTGTGTTCTGCGAGGAACCCGCAATGAGCTGCATGCAGGAGGAGAAAAAAAAAAAAAAGGATTGTGAGAATATCTTAGGGAGCATGTACAAAAAGAATGAAAACACACACAGAACCGCGGGCTGGGGTCACAGTCAGAATGCTGGAGAGGTGCACCAGAGCCAGCGGCTACGCAGGAATAACGCGCTCTGCTTTTAATACATCCCAGCCCAACTCGCAGATCTCAAAACAGACAACAACAAAAAGACGCCCCCAAAAACGCACACAAACACCACACGCACACACCCTTTGCCGTGCACAGAAACTCTGAAGCCCCCATGCAGATGCTGTGTATTCTGGTTCGGTCGAGCTCAGGGGGTGGGAATGGTTAAATTCAACAATGGTAGCCTCAGGGGAACACCATACTGCAACACATTATTACTACATTACAATAATAAACACAAGTCTCCACATCATACTCGAGCGATTGCGCAGGAGAAGGTAAGCCGTCATGCAGCACCTCCATTTCATATTGATACATTTTTACCAGCAATTGTATTCCTTTTTTTTCCTTTACACATGTTCTGGATCCACACGTTTCGACGATGACAAGATAGTGGAGTTGGATTGGGTAACAGCTTGTTTTTCAATCAGGACATTTATGAGAGGTAGAATCATTTATGCGCCCAGCATCCCGGGCGGATGACAGATCCCTTGGAAACACAAATTATCATGTTGACTCGCAACAAACACTGTGTAATTACATCATGGCCTGTCAAGAGGCATTAAGGAATCTTCTCCCTATCACTAAAGTAATGAGACGCTAATGCAGCTACATATGACACAGTAATTGGCAGTTTAAAGATTCTACCAAACACGCTGCCATGGAATAATTATAAAATATTGCCGTTTTATAGGTTATGATATTAAAAGGGTTTCAAGCATGCCAGCTCTATTTCAATAAAAGCTTCTGTAATAGATTCACTATCAGGGACAAATGTGTCTGTGGCCTGCTGTTACATCTGCCGTATCCCCTGTGTATCAGACCTGCCTCCCATTTCATTTATACATTTCTATTCTTAGGTCGGCAAGAAAACTGCTCTCTCTTGAAGGCCCATTTGAAATCCAGCAGGTCCTTGAATGTAAAAGAGGCAAAAATGGGACAGTCGTACTGCATGTGTTAGCGCTCCACTTATCCACTAGGCATCGATATATTCAAAAGGTCTCTTTAGGAACAGACCGCTAAGGGCTATTTGCCTTCCCGGTGTTAAGTGCGAGAGAAATTGGGAAGGCCGAAGCCCTTAATGGTGTTGCCCCCCTACATCGCACCCGCAGCCCTCCATCCTTAAATCTGTAGGGAATAAAGAGTGCTGTTAAACCAAACTGGAAGACAAATGGTTTTGTTCAATAGAAAGCCGCCTCCATAAATCCCCACTTAATGCAGTGGAGAAAGGCTGAAGCAAAAACAGGTGACTTTTCCACAAAGGGGGAAACCATTCATTACCGCTCAGCAGAGAGGTTGAACTGCAGAATGAAGGCCAGCCTGATGGACAAGTGGACATATGAAACAACAAGCACACACTCTGTCCTCGTTTCATTTTCAAGCTAGATGTTAGAAATGTCTAACTTTATTCCAAAGCCGTTTTCTATACCAGCGTGACTATGCACCTGTACAGAGAATGGTGGGATTAACTTGGCGTGGAAGAACTTGAGGGTTCTAACCTCATCCCCACTAAACCCTTACTTGAAGGGGTGAGTTGGCAATTGTCAAAAATGAACATTTATGTCATATAAGTAAGTGTGACCCGACAGTAGAATATGATTAAAATCATCTTTTGAAGAATTATTGGCCCCATTTTATGGTTCTAATCTAATTTTTAATTAAACTTGTCATGCCACGACAAGAACTGCCTATGAGGGATTGTTGTGGAAGAAGGCATAACTGAAACGTGTCAATTGTTGTAGTTAGTAGTGTTTTGCCCTTTTTTAAAAAAAAAAAAAAAAAAAAAAAGGGCAGGGCACTTCATTGTGGGTGGGAACACGGCCTACTCCATTCAATTCCAATTAAATCACCTATCATTTGCTTTAAATGTGGCCCACTCAAATCTCACATGAAGCCAAATGAAGGGGGAAAAGGATGCAGGGATCCTTGAATGACCCAAGCATTGTCAAACAGGCTGAGCTAGCCTCGCACCTACATAAAATTCCGGATAAGCCAGCATTTCCGAATGCGTCGACGATGAAACAAGATCCCTAGAAGCTAGATCCATGTTTGTTGTTTGTAAATAGCTTTCAAGTAGACACGGGTCTTCTAATTTTGGCACTAATACAACCCAGCCGAACACATAGAAGAAATTCTTCTGAGCCAATTCGACAGAGAACATAGGAGGACCCCTACAGGGTGATTTGGGGTGAAATCGGGTCACGGAGGGTTGGTGTTTGCAATAAGCGGCAAGTGAGTTATATTTAAATCATTAGGCAGCTTATACGCTCAGTGCAAATGAACTCGTATTATCATCCCGGTCTCTTCCCTGGAAATCGACTTCCGCTGTAATACCGCAGCAAAGTGGACCGGTCGTGAACTTTTCTCCTCCGCAGTGCCAGCTAACCCCCAAACGGCCGACATAGAAAGCGAGACACACACACATGCATAAGCGTGCACACGGACAGATTCACTCATACATACAGCCAATACCCTTCCTCTCCCAGGCACCCGCCCAAATCAGAGATCAAAGGCTGGATTTGTAAAGCTAATGGCTGCTGCGCTGAGCCAGGAGAAGGGAAGGAGAGAAGAGAACCACAGCAAAACAGACACAACCATGGAGTCCAAGTGACACAGGTGCATGCACCAAGAAAGTGTTTGTATTTACCACACATTGGTTAACACAGTGCTGCATTTTTCCTGCCCACAACAAATGGCAAGTTATTAAAAAAAGAAAGGGCGATACAGAATATAGTGGGTGGCATCTCCGAAACACCCTGACAAATGCCACACTCAGGCTTTCACACTTTAACTTTTATTGCATACACTTTTAGTTGTAGACTAAGTGTTGAGAAACACATCCACAGATGGTGACTATCTCTCACTCATCACTGTGTGGGATTGATGGTGTTGAAACAGACCTTTCTCTTTGTCTCGCACATGGCGCAAGTACGGCTGCAATTCCCACAGTGCACTGAGAGGCCATTGAGATAAATGGCATGCATACAAGAAAGGAGAGAAAAAGAATAATAGGAACGGACACAAAATGTGTCTCTTCCCTGAAAAAGAAGACACAAATATAAACCATGCAGTTTGCCAGTTTGCTTTGTCCAAACATTTATAATGCTTCAAGCTTGTCAGAAGTGTTCAGTCACTCCCACTCATTACATTGAAATCCTTTTTGTCACCAAAAAAAACACATTTTATTCATTTGCTTTGATTTCCTCATCATATAATCACTGAAGAGCTTAATTTTGAACTGCAGAGCATTGATACCAAATTCCATATATTACCATCTCTGTTCTAGGCTTTCTGTTTCTAGATCACCTAATTAGGAGCCATTTTGATGGCAAGCGGCTGGTTGCTGGAGTGATGAGAGAGGAAAAGTAGCTTTTGAATACATTAGTGGTGGAACAAGGCCAAAATACGAGATTTCTCCTGGTGACAACAACAGGGTGACTTCATTATCATGACAACAAACAAGCAAAATGAGCAAAAATAAGTGTCAGAGCAGCAGAAATGTGTTGGTAGCTGGTTGATCCCTCCCCCATAATGCCAATACCTTATTCAATGTGTTAATAAAGACAGCTGGTAGTTTCAAATTGAGATTTAACGGTTTTCCTTCTTTTTACGGAGACGATTGTTAAAAAAGGAGGCTCAGTAAGTATATTCCAACCACCCCATTGCCACAAACACACTTGGATGCTTGTCATGGACTTAGCCAATCTGTACTGCCACAAGAAACCATTTCTTTTTCACCCATCACCAAGACTACCATCACTCATCATGATGTGGCGCTAAGGCTCCTTCATAAGAGCCTTCCAAGAGAGAGGATGAGGAAGAGGATGATGCAGAGGGATGAGGGCCAAAGCCAACACAAGAATAGTTATCAATCATTCTCCAAGCCTGTCGGATTATGCGGATCACTATACAGAACGGCAGCTGTGCTATGTGGTGTATAGGTGTGTTTTAAGGAAGTAGTGTAGGTTTGTTCATGGTTACAATCCGTTCTGCTAGCAGCAGCAGATCACTATCATTCTGCTTACATATAAAACAATTCCGAGAGGAAGACGAGAAGTCTCACTTAGAGGTCAGAGTAATGCTCCGATATGGCAGTGTACACTACTTGTGTTTACTTTTGTTCAGGATTGATGGGACAATCTTGATATATTCTTTTTTAGTAATCTTTTTAGAGATACAGGACAATGAATACATCATAAATCAGGTACTGTACGTAAATAGTTTACCGCTTACCCGCACTCGGATCACGAGAGAGCTAGAGCCTCCTTCCCAGCTGACTGGTCAAGAGGCGGGTTGTAACCTGGAGTGGTTACCAGCCAAGCGCAGATGGGTGATTCTCATAAAGTGACTTTGAGAGTCATTTTCTTCTCTTTCGCTATATTTAACTGTTTACAGTATTGCAAACAGACTGCAAGGATAAAGTCAACAACTTGACTGAGATTTGTGCTTTATTTTCAGTGGTAAAAAATTGAAGATTTCCAATGCAACGCAATATCGTTTGAGTCCCAAGCTGCCCATATTGTGGTAATACTAGCCCTGGATACCACGCGTAGGTCACGTGTGTTCAGCCCAGCGAAGCTTTTTGGGTGTGTCCCTGCGGTTCAATTATCGGAAAAAAAAGTCTGTGATGCTCAGTTTCGTGACGGTGTTAAATGAGGCATAAAATGCATATTTTTACTCACAAACTCGAATGTGAAACCACTATATTTTCACAGCACCATGGATGACTTTGTGGCACATCCACTCACTGTTCTGTAGTCATTGTTCAAATCTGGCCCCTTTTCCTATGAGGAGTTTGCAGCTTAATTGAAGTCTCTAAATTGACTGTAGTGTGAATGTGACTGTGAATAGTTTCTCTATGCTGACTGGCTGGCTACCAGTTCAGGGTTCAGCCCGTCTCTTGCCCAAAGTCACTTGGGATAGCTTTCAGTACACCCGCAACCCTACTGAAGATAAGCCGTACAGAGAACGGGTGGATGTGTACATATTGAATGCACTTTCAACTTTGGTTCATCGGCGTTGAGGTTACATTTTTGAGCTCAGCAAAGTTTTCTTCAACATAACAATTTTGATTAAAACAAAAATGTTAGGGATGGGCCAAGTGGGCAGCAAGTTGTCATCTATTTTTGGATGTGTTATTTCCCAACTTGATTCTTGCAGAAAGGAGCATTTTTTTGAACCGGTTCAGATAATGGATAAGAAAGCACATTGGCAACGACCTCTATATAAACTCTCACTGAGGTCAAAGTTCAGGGTGAGCACAATGCAAAATGATGCAACTGGATGGAGACTGAGAGTAGCGGAGTGCTCTTGGCAAAAATCAATGTTTGACCGGTGGATGTTCTCCTTCTCAATCAGCCACCATGACAGCTGCTCCAGATGGCCACTGGGCAAGATGGCTGTCAAGTCATCAGTATCATCATTACCCATAAGGCCCTGCTCAGTCAAAAGGTCAAGTTGTGGCCTCTGCAGATTTGTCAGTCACCAAGGAAGCAACAAATATGTAGTATTGTCACTGTGTGTGACATTTATTTTAATTATGAAAATTACATATTTTAATAGTCAGCAAACATGGAATAGTGTAAGTAAGAGCATGCCATCACCTACATGGGTATGGGAATGGCTAGTTTCTCACAAAAATGTATTTTCTATGAGGTCGGCGTTAAAAAGGCATTAGCAGGTGTATTCTTTGAACTTTTCCCAATTATCTATCAATGGCAAGCTTGAACATGAAAACTCATGCAGCAGGACAAGCCTTCAAGGATCATCTGATGGTGTACATGGCCAGTGGCATCTTTCTGACTCTTTGAAGAGTAGGGAACCCATGTGACCTCTACACAGACATTGCCTTGATCAATCTGAGGGTGCTGGGTCACCCCAGGGCCAGGGGGTCATGCAAGGGGCTTTTGAATGATCTTAATGTGCTTTACTGATGTTGCTGTAGAATGAGGTAAGAAAGTACAATTGAAGTACTTAATTCTCAAACTTCCATTTTTCACTGTAACAGATGACATTTATGCCTACATATTTAGCAGTACTCATCTAAGTCAAGGCAACATGAATGACCTTTGATTTAAAAAATGGTTTGATCGACCTCAACCACTTCCACCTCCGCTTCAGAGCTCCGAGACACATTTCTTACCTTCTACTCAATGACAATCAATTATTATCTTTAGTAGGCTGCTTTTTGTTTCGCATTTACTGTTTGATCAAATTACCTGGTAGGAGTTATCTGAAGCTTTTATTTTTCAAGATAGGAATGGTTACAGGGAGTGAAACAGTAGATCTACCACTTTATGATTTGACACCGTTTGCCCTTTATGATTGGAATGAAAGAAAGAAGCATAAGCGATGTGTAGGTGTTAATATCAAAGCCAATAGTGCTGCTACTGTCAAGCCAACTGAGTGCATTTGTGTTTGCAACCGCAAGTCTCCTTCACCCCCTACACAGCCACCCACCCACCGGTCGATGCACAGCAGCCAATGTCATGTAAACAGTTCAATCAGAATAGTCAAGCCGTGTCCGGTCTGTGCATGCTCTGTCTCGACGTAATGTGTAGTGACGCCACCGTATATGCAATTTGAACCAGCGCTCGTCGGCGATGGGATAACTTGTTTTAAAGTATGTTTGAGTTGTTTTTATCAAGATGTGGTTTTAATAACAGTAATAAAACTTTAACAACTACTGTAACCTTGCCTGTAAGCTGAATTCCTGTGGTATTTGTGAGTTTAGAAAAACACAAGAATCCACAGAGCCCCCTGATTTTCTCTCTGCTGGTGGCCAGGCCAGTCACAAAGTACCAATGTTTGGGGGCGGGATATGTGGCTGCGATGAAAACAAACAGTGCTGAGGTGCTTTGTGCATTTCTATCTGGAAAAAAGGTTTGTGCTTCTTTAACTCCTTGATTAGGATTTCCATTGTGTGATTGGTCAAAAAAGACCGCTCGGTGATGCACTGGTCAGTGCGTCTGCCTCATAGTTCAGAGGTGCAGGGTTTGATTGATCTGGCCTTCCTGTGTGGAGTTTGCATGTTCTCCCTGTGCCTGCGTGACGTGTGGATCTGTGATGGATGGATGGATGGATGGATGGATGGATGGATGGATGGATGGATGGATGGATGGATGGATGGATGGATGGATGGAGATGCAAGCTCTTTAACAATGAAATCCTTTTAAAATATAATCCAACTCAAATCATCTATAAAGCCTGATAGTGTTGAAAAAAGAAGCAATGCCACATTAAAACAAAAAGACACTAAAGGCTATTGAATTGCTGCTCTTAGACAGCAGAGACAATCTGCCGAGAACAAGGAAGGGGCAAGCAGATGGAGGGGGCTGTAGTATTGTCCTCTTTGCAATGTTGGAGGGGTGGGAGGGAGCATGTGCTATGTTATTGAAAACGCAGAGTCCTGAAGCACTTTACTGTACTTCTCATTAACCAGCACAAAGTTTGCCGCGTTTCCTCTTTATTATTAAAACTACATTCCCTTATTTGCTTCTTTTTTGCAGACTTAAAGAATGTACTAATTGAATCAACAGGAGCAGGCACAATAACAAAAAATATCATCAACAATATGGCACCATGGCCTCCAGTATGGAGAGGCCAACATGTTTGAAAAGAGGGAAAGTGATGTGTGTATTCTTGTGTATGTGTGTGTATTTGTGTGTGCCTGTGTGTTAGAGATTGCAGAAATGTTAATCTCAGTTCAGCATGTTTAATGATTTTAAAGTGTCAACTATCCGTTACAACTGATAAACAGGCAATAATACTGACTCTTGTACTCAAAGCAAGCCACAGTGACCATCACATGACCCCGATTGAACAGCCAAGCTCAGTATGTTGGTAAACTGACTTAACTGACTCACCATTTATTTGGTACACACATGCACCCAACACACACACACACACACACACTTCATACACACACACACGCACGCACACTTGTAGACATCAATGTTTTTTAGGATGACTGACCTCAAGCTCACCCCATGATAGTTCATCTGACCTCTTTCTCTCCCATGACCTCTGGATAACCCCGCAGACAACACTATGACAGAAGCCTCTTTTGTACACAGATTACTTCACACACTGTAAATATTCCAAATGTGACTAAGCATACATCTCACTATATCCCTCAAAGCGACTTCTTTCCAGTTACTGTGATGGAAAACAATATAGCATATTTTGATTACAATGCATGAAAATTTGCAATCATTTAGATAGGGATGAGACTGTTCAATGCTGTAATATTGGCTGAAGGGGTGGAAGGATGCAAAAGAATATAATTCTATTGACTAATTCAAATTAATTAGTTGAGGGATTTGTTTGTGAAGGGAATAAATGACAGGCTGCAAAAATAAATGTAATTATCCAATCAAATCGTGCATGTGTGCCTGATGTTCATGTTTTTCAATGCCCTGGATATAATGTGTAACTTCAGGACGTACTATCGATTTAAGACCGTATCACATTTTGCCTGAATGACTTCTGAGGATTTTCCAACAAAACATTTATTTATTGCAAATTAGGGTTTCCTCAAACATACCTGATTATGATCATTCTAGTCATGTTCTGGAATATTGCGCATAAACCAACTAATGTCAAGTCGTAGTGAAAAGACAGCATGCATAATTCAAAACATTATTAAAAACCTTGGTTGTCAGTCAGGTGTAACATGCTCGTTAATAATGGGAAAGCAGGGAAACATTGGAAAAATTTGTGCACAATGCAATAGCTCCATCATATTTGAAATGCAAACTGGCTCTGTTGGTGTGAGACTGGTGGGAGCTGGAGGTGCACTGCAATGGCTTCTGGGAGTAGAAAACAAACAGTGCTGTCAAAACAAATGCTTTAATGCCTGCGGAGGCTGTCCTGCACTCTTCAGTTAGCGAGGCTGGTCCATATACCACCCTGCCTAATGGGCTAATATGGATGAGGCCTATTTTTCCCTGGTGGTTTTGTAAGCCCAACTTTACATCAAAGACCCTTGAGTAATTGCTGATAAGGGGGTTAATAAAACATTAATGTTTTTTTGTAATTAACTACAACTCAGCGATACAGTACAGCCCCTTTTGCCAACACCTCTCTCACTCACCCCGAGCCATATCTTGTCTTCATCTTTTCATGTCACATTGTGCTGTTCGTGCCATCTCGCCCTTTTTCTGAGGTTGAAGAGAAATCATTAAAAGAGAGCATAGTATGGGCCAGAAGGGAACAAACACAGGCCTCGCTTTGTTTATCCTGCTCTAGAGAAAGACGGGGTGGCGTGTTTTTAATTAAAGTTTTGTGAATATTAATTTGGAAGGGTGATGGAGGCTCCAGCAAGGTCAAGATAAAAAACAAGAGCTTCATCACGCTGACTTTTACAAGAACTGTGCCTCCAGAAAACAAAACACACTCATTAATTGTCTCACGTAGGCCAGAAGAAGGTTCAGGCAAAAGTAATGTTGCATCATCAAAATGGGAATTGTTGTTTTCGTTTACCTGAGACAAGAAAAAGAAAAACAGTTCCCACATTAGGTACTTTATGTGCTGCTTCGGCTCTTTCATATTATGCAACCGCCCTCCAAACATTTAAACAAATTAGTATTTTCATGTTATAAGTGGCAAAGTTGAGAACCGCAAACAATCCGTCAAGATTTCTTGTCAAGTCAAAACTTCAAAGTTAAAAAATATTGTATGGTACGGTAAAACTGATTAGAATCAGTAAGCCTGAGTATTACTACTCTCTTTATTCTTAATGTGAACTAGTGTGATATGTACAGTATGTGTGTATATAAAATCTTCGAAAGATCTTCTAAAAAAGTACGGCAGCTGACATCTGGGTTTCGCTGCGATTGTTTTTTTACCATTATGTTTTGTAAAGAACAATCATTTATCACAACAATACACATTACATCTAAAAATAAAATAGCTGCTATGTAAGAAATACCTCACAAATAAAATCACAATCATATTATTGAATGAAATAAGAAAGTTAAAAAAAATGGAACCCCATATTTTGTATAGAATAGTCAAAAACTTAAAAGTGAAATATTTTTGTTACTGATCGTACACATTCATTCTAATGACCCTTAACTGCATAAAAAATGAGAATTCCTACATAATCACATTTTCCTTGACAGGATTCTCAGCTGTGTCCAACAATGAACTGCTGACTGCTTGATGATGGGATTTAGTTGTATAGTGTATAGTGTAGTTGTTAATGTAGTTTGATGTTGAAAAGGACCGTAAGTAAGAGTCATGCACATGCCACACAAATAGAAACAAGAAATAGCTCTTTTTACTGGCAAAGCACACAGAGACACACAGCCATACAACTAGACACAGTGGATGAGATAGTGGGAACGTGTGGTTAATATTTAACAAACAGGAACAGAAATAGATGGTTTGTGTGTTCGGTGCTGAATGCGTTTCAGTAGAGTGGCCTCTGTGGTGCATGAAACATTTAACACAGTGCAAACTGTAAATCATAGAAAATAGGAAACTAAAGTTTAGGAGGATAGACTTGTACTAAAAATTGAGTTGATGAGGCATTTAGCTCACTTATTTTTCAACATTGAGAATAATAAAACTTTGTTTTACTCTGTTTATTGACATACACAAATACATATTGTTTTCATCCCAGAGAAATCGTTCCATATCTATCCATATATGTATTCAGATGATAAAAACAGGGTTATTTTAAAGCAGTCAAATCATGATTTTCATTCCAAAGACTGTGTTAACTTTAAGGCAAACAGATAAAAACATGAGAAAGGCAGTATTGTGCTGTTTTTCCCTTTTCTCAGCCTTCTCGACCTGGCACATGTGCTACCTGTACGTATGATAAATCTGTTCTTTCTCATAATCTATGTGATTCAAAATGTGATATATGTGAGCATGAACTTTGAATTATGGCCGCAACAGAGCATCGTAAATCTCTCCTCCCAAACTCCAACTGAGTATACAATCTCACACTCTTTGGTTAGGTCCACTCATAAATCTCTCCAAACTGGAGCAGAGGTGCACAATGTTTCTTTCCAAGACTCTTTCTCACAAAAGTTGCAGACTGCAGGTTAGACTAAACAACGCTTCAAAGGCCTGCCAACTTTGGGAAGCACTCGTGTGAAAGCAACTAAGTAAGGGACTTAAAGAGGATCCGTATATTTCTCTCAATCAGGCAGGAGCGGAAAATAGCATTGGCATCCTCAGAATAAAGTCAGCAATTCTGTCCATACTAAAATGTATAATTTTGTCTCCGAAAAGGAAGAAATAATTTAAGATGAATTAAATTAAATAAGAACTGTAAAATGAACCAATTGAGATGATGTGTAAAAACAATAAAATGCCGCTCACACCCGTTGATGGGAAAGAGTGGTGTGATTTTCCAGTTGGCTGACAGTTTGTGTCAAACCCAAAATGAAATTGAGAGGAATCACAGCGTCAGCACAAAAATACAAAAATGGTGAGAGGACAAACGCTCATGTGCTAATGTGACCCTGCTCATACTACTGACACTACCCTCAATAATTAGCAGGTTAGCATGAGGTACATCAGCAACACCCTCAAACAAAGACAAATTATTTGGCAACTAATGACATCCATGCGGTGATCGAAACATTTTGTGGTAAAATGTATTATAATTGATCCTGTTTAAGATTTCACTAACTACATGTTTCATTTATCTATTTATCTATTCATTCATTTCTTTATTTCTTTCTTTATTTATTTCTTTATTTATTTATTTATTTCATTGACATTGGGTTTTCTCCTGTTACTTAGGCCTCCCCATATTCCAAAAACATGCATGTTGGGGAAATTGAAGTCTATATTTAAAAAATGTAAGTAAATGTAAGTTTTCATGGTCTGTTTGTGACCTGCAATTGGCTGGACCAAAGTCATTTGGCATAGGCTCCAGCTCCAGATCCCAATGAGGATAAACAGTGTTGAAAATGAATGACTAGTATGGTGCTACATGAAATCTCTGCACCTAAAAACAAAAAATAAGTCCAGGGAATTTGAGTGAAACAAACATCATCAGTTGAGTGTTGCTCATTGAGTTAATAACAACAAATGTGATATGTTCTCTCATCCTGTGACTTCCAAATCACGGCTGTAGCTAGAGAAAGCAGCCAGATGTTAGCGCAAACCAGTGATTAAAAAAAGGATGCAATCATTGTAAACAAATTGTACTTAAACTATTCAAATTTTTACATTTAATTGTTATGTACTCAATCATATGAGCTGCTTTCAGGTGTAGTTATCGTCAAATCAATGCAATGTCCCAGAAAGTAAATCAGCCTCACTGCTTCTACTTTGTCCTCTCAAATTGCAAATGGTGATTTTTTTTTTTCATATCAAACAGAGCCACAGCTTGCGTTCAGTGAACTGATGCACCTGATATGGTTCATTATGATTGTCATTTCCACTTCTGTTCCTAGTGGTGCCACTGCAGCCATTTGCTGTGGCACTGTATAAAGTAATTAGTGTGAGTGTGTTGCTGTGGCTATATGGGATGCAGCCTTGTCGCCTCCATTTCGACTGACATTCATCGCTCATCAGTCCACTCACAAATGATGATGATCAACATACGGCGCATCATCGCCACTAATGAGATGCGCTTTGCTGATGAAAGCCATTCCTCGAAATTCAAGCGTAAAAAAATAGAAGCAGAGGAACAGAGCCAAAGAGAACGAGAGTTTAAAAAAAAAAAAAAACAGGAAGGTGCCTTCGGACAGCGCTCATTTTTCAATTTAATAGCATTAACTAAGATTCATTAACCACCAGCCATCTTTGTCTTGCACAAATGTTTGATGAGTTTGTGTGTTCTCTGTTTCTTTTTCATATCTTGTGTGGCATTTGCAATGTTTAAAATGTATTTGTTTTAACGACAATGCCTTTTTGTTGAAAATTCATCTGTAATAAGGGAAGTCAATTACAACTACCACCAATGACTTGCTCCTGAAAACGTGCCCATGTGTGTAATTATGTGTGTGTCTATTTTGTTTGCATGCACACGCACATGCGCGTGTGTGAGTGTGTGTATGTGGTGTTGCCTGTGCAGACGGGGTGCTCATCATCTCCTGGAAGGATTGATATGAACATTCTGTCACTCATGGACGGCACAGATGGCTAATTTCCGGAAAAGAGCCGATTTGAGCCAGGTTCTAAAGAGAAAAAAATAGAAATGGCTTTTTAAGGTGTGTGTGCGTGCGTGCGTGCGTGTGTACGTGTGTGTGTGTGCGCGTTTGTTTTAAGTCGCTGCGTGTTTGAGAGTGCCTATAATGTAGCCAGGGTTCAGTCAGGCTTGACCACCGACAGATAAAAGCTTTGTGTTGTTGAGCTGCCAGCCCAACATGGCTGCCTGTCAGAGTGGGGGAGCGCTACGTGTGTGTGTATTCATGAGTGTGTGTGTGTGTGTGTCTGTGTGTGTATGATTATTCAGTGAAACCTCCAATGTGATCTAGGTGCCCACAGCTGTGGAGCTCTTCCAGAGTACTAACATTTAGACAAACAAACCGACTCCACATCAACTGACTATTTAAAAAAAACAATGACAAGAAAAAAGCTGGAGACAGAAAATGTCACTTCTCTAACTGTTTAGCTTGTGTTTTTTACCAAAAAACATTGGCCAACAGTGGAACACAGATTCTGGAGGATCTAATGACCAGCAGTTGGCACCAGACTACAGGCCAGAGGCATGGAGAGACAAAGGCACATATTTGAGTGATCTTGTATAACTCCATTGAACTTTGATGTGATGGCCAAAGCTAAAAATATTCCAAAAGCAGGGGAAAAGGAAAAAAAAAAAACACAAGCACTTTATTTTTGATTGAAATAGGACCTGTGTCCAAAGTTAGGAGCTACACCTTTGGAGAACCCTGTGTTCGAAAAGTTGAGTCAGTACTTTGCTTGATGACAGGAAATTACCACATTAATAATTTTAATCTAAAATTTATGGTAACAGCATCTATATCCTGAAGGTACCTAGAAAGAGGTGCCAGGACTTCTGACACTTGAAATATTTTCAGTTTCTTGAAGGGTGAATGTTACTGTTCACAAATTGTGCATCAACTAGGAACATGGCAGCAAAATCTAGGTTTTACACATGCTTGTCAATATGTAATTTACGTTTAGTAACTGTTGATTTTTGGTAATTTGCCCCAGTTTTTACCTAAATGTCTTGGTATGAAGGTAGTGAAGTAGTTCAAGTGTAGAAATAATTAATTTAAACAATGTGGTACTTGAGTACTCCGTGTTTGGTCTCCATGTGACACCTAAAGCACTAGGTAGACCACGACATTCAACGACAAAGTGCGAACTATCTATTCATATCACACTGCCATAATGTTTTAATATGAATATATTTCACCCTGTTTTGAACAAAAAAAAAAGTCAGCTGTCATGTCACAACTCCGGGCCATAGTTCCAGAGAACCAGCCATGTGTGCATATGTTTCTGTTCATGCTGATGTTCAGTGTTGTTGATTTCTAGAAACAGCAGTAGTACATTGTTTTACACAGATGCGTGTGTTTATGTTAACTTCGGCTGTATTCTATGTGTGAGGATATGTGGTCATACATTGCAGAACCACAAATGTGTTCATTTACCACACGAAGATCTGTTGAACAATGCTAAAAACAGAGTCTTGTCCTTGCCCTTGTCAACATGGAACCGTTCGTTATCCCTCACCTAGCAGACAAAGGCAATTCTTAGAGGAAGGCTCATCAGTCGCCTTTGCAACTCGGCAGATTCACTCCATAAATCCTAATTATACCCCGCTAAACCCCCCCCCCCCCCCCCCTTCCTGCGCACACAAATAAATGGTCAGAAAGTGTAAAACATCTGCTGTGCGCATCGTCTCAGTGGTTGTGAAAGTAAATCATCCTTGTCAGGTTCTGTTATAAAGTCAAGCGTGTCAAGAGACGTCAACTACTCCGAAAGTTAAGCACTTCTTGTCTGGTTTGTACTAACGGGTCAATGACCTTAGAGTCACTGACATTAAAAATGATTATTACCTTGTGTTTATTTTTTTCTATGTGTATACAAGGGGAGATGACCTCTGGAGCAAAAATTTGGGTCACGAAATTTTGGAGTTGAAATTGGGTTGTTTTGAAACAACTCGTTTTTTGTACAAAATGACCTAACCATTTTTTTTTTTTTTTTTTCTGTGTTGGTCTAAATTTTAACCCTGCAGTTCAAAAGGTTTATACTTATATCAACATTAGAGTGGTCATGATTTAAAAAAGTCATGCCATTAAGCCTTTGCTGCTTTGCACAGCCCTCCACTACCTTGTACTCTTCTCATTTCAAGGAGACATGATTTTTTTTCTGAATTTAGAATAATGAATTTAAAATAATGTGTCTCAATACATGCTTTCATCAAAATACCACAAGGCTAAATAATTAAAGCAAACATTTACCCTATTTTGTAGCCTTGTTGAAATTAGCCTCTGTGTCGTGTCTCATGCACACGCCACTGCACCTCACCCCTGTCAAAATTGAATGTGCAACACAGGTACGTCCTTGCATTACTGTGATGACCAGGAATGGATGAAGCTTATGGGCAGGGACAAGACAAGTGCATGGCTACTTCCGCACAAGTGGTTGTAGCAGTCCCAAAAAAAACGACCACCCATTAAGATGGTAAAAGCATTGATTTTCACTTGTGGAGGCGGCACTTCATCACCAAGTTGGCAAATTACACTTGCTAATTAGTGTAGTGGAACGCTACATGTGGCGTATGCAACAGATATTGCCCTACAAAAGTACCTTGCTCCCCCAATAAATGAAGATCTATAAAATGAATAGACTGCTTGTACTGACAATACATCATTGAACATTTGAAAAAGACTGCTGAAGAGCTGATTTCAGAACTGAGAAGGTGGTGATCATCATGTGTAGAAGGTTGTTAGTTTATATTTGGGGCCATCAGAGTACCTGACAACTCTTCCGATATGCATCTAAGACATGCCATAGCTCTTCAGCATCTCATACCGTCACAATGAGGTTGGAGTGGGAAAGAGGGTGCCGTTTTGCAAAGTGTGATGAGGTTTTAAAAATAACAGCTGGTGTAAGACCTAAAAGGTGGATGGTAAATGCTTCAGCAGAATGTTTGCTCTTATAAGTGACACCAAAAATCCCAAGGTGTGAAAAGAGATCAAGACCGAACACAAGTTTAAGAAAAAAAGTGCTGTTAAATCGATGTTAAAATTACGCAAGACAGATAAATTGTGCATAGGAGACCTTTAGCTTAAACAACAGCATCTTTTCAACTCTTTTAATATGAAACAAGCGAACTAACCAGGCAGGGCCTGTTGGTATTGATAGTGCATTGTTGTTTACCCGTGTTAAAAACCAGATGGCCCTAAAGTATGTGATGTGGGGGTGAGGGGAGTGTGGCAGCGGGTTCATGCTAGTTTAGTTTTCTATGTGTTTGTCAGTGCAAGCGTCTGGTATTTTCTTCGCCCTCGTCCTTTTCTGCCTGTCTCCTCGCTTCTTTCTCCTTCTCTCCTCAGCAGCCAACCCGCCACGGTGCAGACAGGAGGTCAGGTCACGCCACTCTGTCCTGCTTGCCGTGAGTGCTGGGTCACCAGCCAGATAACACCACCAACTGTTCAATATTTGAAGAAATCAAGCATTCCATTGGTTTGGAATTTCATTATTTGTTTGTATGCAGTCTACCTCCTCTGAGAGGTCTTTTGTGAGCAAAACGAATGTAGCTCAAGGGGAGAAGGTAAAAACGAAAAAGAAGAAAATGTGTGTTATAAGAATAGATGAAGAGATTTGATAGTATGTGTCAGGAATACACGTTAAATATTGACATTACTTGAGAATAAAACGTACCCATATATATATTACCTTACCTAAAATGAGGTATTATATGCATGATAATTTCACACAGTTCGGCTATTTTTGTGTGTGATGAGAAATTTTATTGCCTTGCAAACAGTTTGGGCTGTCAATATTTGAGCCTCCGTCAGATCGGTCACCGTTTCCGGTTTTGAGACGAAGCCATTACGTGTGACTTCACAAAATGGAAGAACAGCAGAAAATCTCAGATATGCGCTGATGTTTACCAAATGGTGACAGCGTTGTGAAATGGTGATGTCGAGAAAAAACTTCAGAAAATACTTCTGCTATCTGGGGACTCACTCTTATACAAACCATGACTTCGGTTAAATCATGTTTGTTTTCATTCACGATCGTTTCCTTGTTTCTCACCTCGACCTTTTGGGACAAATCCATTTTGGGGGCCATGATTCTTGGTGAGCAGCAATAATTATGGTATTAGATATAGATTTGTGATATTAGACATTCAATACATTGAAATAATACCAAATGTTCCGAAACCTGCTACTTGTTTCTCCACACTTAATATCTGATGCACTTTATTCATGAATTTTTACTGATAAGCTTTATGCTGCCAATGGATTTTCCGATAGGTTTCGTCATATCGGAACACTGAAATCGGGTAATTAGTAAACCAGGGAAATTATCCAAGTCTGAGTCTTCAAATCTGTCATTTGAAATTTTCAGCGGGTGGCTTAGATGATGAAAACCTGTTACCAAAACAGGCCTTAAGTGAAAAGTGAAACATAACAGTAACAATTACAAGAGTAACTATTGCTGAGGTTTGCCAGGGAAGCCTGACAGTGTGTCAAAATCCACCATTACCAATGAGTTTCCAAAAGCTGCACTGCTGCATGATTAAAAAGACAGCTCCAACTCATTCTCGAATTTGCCTCATGATGTAATTGCCATTGAATACGTACATTTACATTCAGTCAATAACCCTTTAAAAAAACAGAATTTGGGCAGTATTCAGCTTTTTAAAAGCCAAGTAAATGCTCACAAACCCTGAATATGCTCTAATCAATTAGAGTCTAATGTGACAACGAATGATATTATGTAACTCAAGGAGTTCTGAGGCTGATAAAGATAGCAATCAATCACTACTGGCTACGGTGTATCGAGCCATATTTGGCATTGTTTGGAAAAAGCATTTACTGGTGTGATTTTTTTTTCTGAACATAGTATCTTATACTATTATATGGACACTAGCGGCTAATAAAGCAAAGTGGCAAATTGCACTTTGTTCTTGGGGAAATTTTGGTACTCTATTTTCACAACATCCTCGTAAATGTCTATAGGTCTTTTGTGATTTTGCACTTATCGGTAATTTTCAACAACAACAAAATCTAGAAATTAAAGTACCAGGTTTTTAAATCTAAAAAAAATCCTCAAATCAGTTTCAAGTGCTCAAGTGAGAAATTTGCCATTTCTCAGTTATAATGAATATTCACAACTACATTGTTTTCCAAGACTCTAAACAAAATCCGTGTATATCAGACACCACAAACACAGTGGTTACAGATTAATCAAAACTTGAAATCTCTCTACACCCATATTTATTCTTCAGAGACACACCCAAATAAAGACACTGCAGTAAAAATATTCCAAGATGACAAGCAAGGGAATGATTTTTGTAAGTAAATAATAAAATGTAAAAGAGAAATGAGACAATCATTGGAAAAAATCCAAGTGAATGTGTTTTGTGAATGGCCCCACAGAAAGCAAGTAAATCCTACAGCATGTAAAACAAGCATCAAAGGATAAACTTCTCCATTTCCCTTTTCATTGGCTTTTTGTAACACTTGTTTCAAAAGAAAGTGAATATAAAAGAAGATGTATCAGAAGTTATGAAAGCTGTTCCTTTCAAAGTAGTAAGGGTTTGGCCTCAAGGCACGCCATCAGCCACATCGATGATATGGCCCATTGTGAGCAGGATGCCTTCTTTCTGAACAATATTTCTAACATAGTTATCTGACATTAATCTGGATTGTGCCAATTGATTGAGCAAAATATTCCAAAGGCCAAGGTAAAATAAAGATGTTAAAATGTTTTAGCATTATAAAAAAAGATGAGATTGTCAAGATTTGGCTATAATGTTGCCATTCTATTCACTTCAAAGTAAAATATTTGGTAATTGTGAGAAGGATAAAGGCTACTTAATTTTCATGATGGTCTGCATTGCGTCTCTTTTGGTGTTTCGATCCAAGCTGCCATGCCCTCGATGCAGATAAAAAGTGGACTGTGCTCGGAATCAAAACGAGCGTATCTCCATTTTCATGTCAGGGCAAGTCTAATTTAGCTTGTTTGTGAAATTTGTATAACGCGCTGCTAAAGAAAAAAAACTCCATCCATGCACAGGCTGCATTTTGCGCAAAGTCTGTTCTTGCCACAACAATTGAACACCATACATTTAACTTTCTGTGGCTCCTGATTATTTACTGCATTAGTTGGAATTATTAATGTGCAGTATTGTTTTATGTTTAGGAGAAGGGCTTATACTGCTTTGTGGTACAATTTCACGTCATCTTCTGCTTCATGTGACTGCACAGGTTCTTTGCTCATCCTAAATCTCCCTTCCTATAATGTCCTCTCAAGACACCAGTAGACTTGAGGGGTTTAAAGTAATTGCACTCAGGGCTTCATCTTAGCACCGCTCTTCTCTCATGTGGAATCATTATCCAGCCTAACAATTACAGCCTGCTCTTGTAATTGATCAGAAACTGTCACGGGGAGGTTAAAAGGTATTAAATATCACCACTTTCTTAATTTACAGCGCCTGTCAAAGAAGAAAAGTCAGAGAAAGAGTGAAAATGAGTCTTCAGCCCACTTTCTCTCCCGGCTTAAATAATGACCCCCAATTAGAGTTCTGCTCTGTTACTATGCACTGCTCTAATGCAGGTGAGTTGGCCCTCTGGCTAATTTTGTGTAAACAGAGTCATGGAAATTTTAATTTGGCGTGCGTGCGTGTGTGTGCGTGTGTGTGGGTGTGCGTGCACTCGCCTGCGTGCGTGTCTGGTTGCTTTTAAGAACTTCTTTTAGTGTCATGTGTTTGTGCAACACGTGAATCTGCATGCATTTATTTGTGTGCCATATTTACTTTTCCACTTTTGCCAAATTACCAATTCTAATGACTTGCCACTGGTAATTATTGCCCACTTTAACGCTGACCCCAAAAGATGGGGATGTATGCTTTGTATGCTTCAAAATGAGGAAGGCAAATTATCAGAAAAACACAAACACAAGATGTTCATTGTCGTCTAAGTGGTCCATTACGTCCTCTTTGCGTGCTTTTTTAAAACACCATTTCGACTCTTAACATTTATCTATAAAATGGAAGAAACTAGAACCATATCTGGATACCCACATTTAAATTTGAACATGCAGCACATGCCTCATTCAAAAAATTGTACATTAGCATAGCAATGATAGTCCATGTCATTTTTTCACATTTACAAAAAGTACTATGTCAAATTGTGAAAGACTTTGAAGAAAAAAGATGGGCGCGAAAAAACATGTACAGTACGTTTAAGTCCTCATCTCACCTCTCACCCTCCTACCCACTACCTTCTACGAACCCTTATTAACTCTAAGTATGTAGTAGGTGACAATACCGTTGGAAGTCAAGTCACTTAGGACAGCCAATTGGAATTTCCCTTCATTCCTTGCTGAGAAGTAGGTAACAATGGACGGTCCCTTGAATCACACTCAAGGGGTTCTATTTTCATAGACAGTCCATGCAAAATTGCTGCACCCCGACTTTCATGCAGGCACAAGCCTTGCAGTGCCCGGTTGGGGAATTGGCAAACGGGTTTGCATCACGGTGAGCGTTCTGGGGTTGCAAAGGTGTAACCCTTTGACATGGACCCAACGCAGCTGACAATTTGGTGGCAGAAAGATTTTGGTAGCATTTTTAAGAGTGTATACTGTCTTTTCCCAAACCGGCCAAGCGTAGACAATGCTCCATGTTTCCAAGTCATATTTAAAGAGAATGAAAGGAGCCTTTTTAATTGGCAGAATGCCACCCCCAACACACTTTTTTTTTCTTTTTTTTTTTTTTAAATATGCCTACGCACAGATTTAGACCGTACATCGTGCTGGATTTGCACTCGTCACAATAATAGAACCCTTGGTGGTCAATTAAAAGTAGCACCAGCCGGTCATTTGCATGTTTTTCTGCCAATAATGCTCAACGGCAATGATAGGCAGACAAGGTGAGGTGGAGGGGGGTGATGCAAGGAAGACAAGGCAGAGATAGCAGGATAGAGGGTAACAGCAGGGGACAGCAGGGCTAGCAGGGTGAGCGACGCTCGATGCTTCTCAAATCAGGTCCATTTTTTCATTAGCTCATATCCTTGCCAGGCTTTACAGCTGGCTGATCAGCAATCAGCAGCCGTTTGTTTCAATCAGGCCGCACCTTCACTACTACGACAGGGCCAGATTACAGAGAGGGGGAACAAGGGAGGGATGAAGAGTGGAGGAGAAGGTATAGACAACGTGATTTGGGGAGGTTGTCGTTATCTCGCCATTACCGAGATGAAGAGGGGGAAACAAGGGACATTCAAATATCAAATTTTCAACACAAATTGAAAACATCTTGTAAAAAGAGTGTAAAGTGTTGTGGAAATAAGGAAATGTTTTCTGAGAGTGGAGAAACACTGGACTGTGAGTCATTTTATGTTTTCTCCAGTATGCTGGAAGAAGGACAAAGTGAATAAATGGTAATCTGCGAAAGGTCTTTTAACAAGAAAAAGGACAGGCTGAATGATGAGTAAATTGCAAAAGTCTTTCAACCAGTTTTTCTCTGCAAAATAAGTGAAGCCAAATTTCCATATCCCCATTTATTAAAGATAATTCAGATCCTCTTAATAAAACGATGACAGCTAAAACTCTATGACCAACAAAGATGCTGTACAAATTGCCTTTTCGTTTTCGTAAAAAAAAAAGGCCTGAAGTTTAGAGATGAGCTTCAAAGATTTCACGCGAAAGACCTCCTTCATATGTCGTGTGACCAAGTGAAATACAGAAAGAAAAAAAAAAAGTGATTTTTATGTCTCACCCAGCCAGAGTCTCGGTGTTGAAAGAAGGGAGTGAAAAAAAGATGAGTGTGAGGGATGATTTAGAAAAGCAGGAGGGATGATTGGGGGGGTGCAAGCACCATGCCCAGGGAGGCCTTGTGCCTACTGAGCGTGCCCAATGAGTGTCAGAGGCTGAGGCGTGTTGGATATATAAGCAAAGCATTTATCCTGCCACGGATCCTGAGAGATTAGCCTCTGCAATGGTGATTTATACAGACACATGGCCGTCCTTTACCTTCTATCCTCTCCATCCAATCTCCCTAGCCCACACTTTCCCTTTCCCTTCCATTTCTGTCCCTTTGCTGCGTTCCCTGTGGACCGTGTCTGTCGGGGGGCCCTGATGCCCAGTTAGCCTGCAGCTATGATATTTGATCATAGTAACTACTGTACTCTGTCAGCTCCATTTCTTTTCTGTTCAGATGCATTATAAATAAGGCTGCTATGACTTAGATGTGTGGTGAAAATAGGAAAAATATGGAGATGGATTAAAACAAGTCCAATGAATAGAAAATGATCAACCTTGGACACTGGATGAATTAACTATTATTGTCACAATAAAAACATGTCACTGTGATATAGTAGTGCTTGTCGTTCACTCGCCTGACAGAGCACGGGTTCGGTTCCCACTCTCAGTGTGAATCAGTAAATGTAAGTGGTTTGTCTCTATATTTGATCAGTGATTTGCAGGAGTCAAGAAAAGGGTGTAGTCTACATTTCTCCCGATGTCATTGGCATAAGCAGCGGCTCCGCACTACCCCGAAAAGGAGGTGTCAAACAATATGGTGGAACAGATGGATGGCAAGTTGGATGGATTGTTTAGATAAATGGACAGCAAATGAACAACAGATGGATGGATCAAATTAACAAAAAGTATATGTTTGGGGGGGCGCCTCACAGTTCAGAGGTGGTGGGTTCGATTACGGCATTGGCTTTCCTGTATGAGTTTGCATGTTCTCCCCGTGCCTGCGTGGGGTTTCCATCGAATACCCCAGTTTCCAAAAACAGGCATGGCAGGCCGATCGACCGCTCCAAATTTGCCCATACGTGTGGTTGTGAGCGTCAATAGTTGTTTGTCTATGCCTCATGTGAGGAAACATGTTTTGGTAAGTGACACTTCCTGTGTCTGTTTATGTCTCCGTATCATGTTTTCAGACACTTTTTATATGCATTCATTGTCAGGTTAATGTATTTAACATTTTCATAAAATATATTTACTTGTTCTGATCATATAAAACCACAGACAAAACGCTTGAGGTGAGACAGAGAGCATACAATGGTGCTGTTCTTTGACACAGATGTATATAACAGAAAAATATACAGCATAGTACTAAATCATGACAGAGGCGGCACAACAGTGCTATCACTGGAAGAGTGCAGGCATGTGCAAGCATAGACCCGTGGGGGCAAATACATTAAGTGCCCAAATTCGACTTATATTTATTTCAAGTTTTCCTGTGTAATACACTCATAACAACTTCTACTTGCCATTAGGATCTCAAATTGTAACTTGCATCATTTTTGAAGTGACATTTTACAGACATAAATGCATTTTTTCTATGTTCAACTGATTCGCAATGGTTAGGGTGTTACATAAATAAATATCCCCAAGCTATTGGTGACTTTCATCACCATTCCAATGTGACACTTTGATGCACTTACAAATATGCATCTCATCGGTGTCACTTTCACTGTCTGTTGGTATATAGCTATCGCTATACATTTTTCACCACTTCTAAATGTTAGGCTGCTAATTTAATATAAAATACACCACTCTATCTGGCTCATGAATTTGTAAATCTGTATGATGCAAGTGCCTCACCAGTCATTGACCTCACTACCCGTCAGTGCGACGAATGCATCTTCAAGCAGATTCCAAATACATGGTGACAATCACTTCCAATACAAAAGGTCATGGGCAGTGAGCCTTGGTTGTAAACTTTCTAATCTTGTGGTAACTTCTCACGATCACCTTACCTGCAGGTGACATTCCAGGCTCTGTTTTTGGCGTACTTAGGATGGGTCCTTTGTGCTGTGTACATATGAAAATTCTGAGGCAGAAATTTTTCTATACTTTATGCCTGCTTCAACTCTAAGTAATGGCGCAGCTAGGGTAATGCGGTTCTGGTCAATTTGATCAGGGCACAGGCAGACAGATTCTGAGCTCCTCAGACATGTGTCATGGATGTCATCGTATTTCATTCAGATATATGACAACAGCGTGTACTGAGTGTTAGTATCATGTTAGACAAGTGGTGAGCACATCAATCTGTCAGTCAGCATTCTGTCATTATTTCAGGTCGACCCAGTTCATCTGAGTCATCGGTGACAGCCAATCGGCATCAGGAACATATGTACTACATCACGCTGGCACTGCTTAAGCAGATACACAGCCAAATAAAGGAAACCTAAAATTAAAAAAATAAAGAAAAGACACTTACACACACAGTGTGGTGATTAGTTAAATTAAACTTAAATTTGGGACAATGTCATTTTTTGGTCAGTGGGACTCAAAGGTATTCATCACTACTTAATCATATCTAATTTTAATTTATTTGGCTGTATGTTTGCTTGAGTGACGCGTGCGTGTGCAGAAGAGAGAAAGAAAGCTAAAATTAGGCAGCCAAATGGTTACTAAGTTTGTTGAATGATTGATGAAATACCAAGGCACCAATCAGACCACTCAAGTTTCATTAAAGTTCACTGTGAGTGTGTGTGACGACTAATATTAGCATTTGCTGCTGTCTGTCACTTCGAGTCTGTTCAATGCAGGAATACTACCTGGTATGCTGTCACACAGAGAAAGTCTACAATTGTGACAGTTACATGTTAAGTGTACGTGCAATAAAGTAATCGAGAAGAATGCTTAAATGTAAGAAATAATGTTAAATAATTCCTAGTTACAAAATAGTGGTTATTTGAATTGTGGAGTGAGTATAAATTAAACAAAAGGAAGAGAGTAAAATATAATCATTAGAAACAAGACGTAGCCTACAATAGAAACACAAAATATTTCCGTCAAGTGTAAAGACATTTTCTCATATCCTGAGACTGGCTAAAGTGCTATTATTTAAAATTAAATAATATAATAAAAAATAAAAAATAATAAAACATTATTATATTATTAATATCTTCCAATAAAGGTTTGACAAAACCAGTTTTCATTTTTTAAGTTGAGCCAGCGTTTGTAGCTGCTGAATGTAACTGATAAAGCAACTTGTAATCTGAGTTACTTTCAAAAACCAAGTCAGTCGTAAACGTTCATTTTTTTTTTTTTTACTGAGGCAACGTTGTTAATGACTCATAGCATGCACCCATATCAACTAATGAGCCAGAAAAAAACGTGACATTGCGCAAAAGAATTTAAACCTATCCAATTGGAAGTCTGCTATTTGATTTGAAGTACAAGGTTGGACATTGTTGGAGCCGTTTTGCAGAGTGGCCAAATCTGACTTGCTGATAAAATCTAAAAATGGATGTTTTCACAATGTTTTATAAACTTGCTTGTAAAAAGCTTCACATGATTTGCAAGTCATCTTTTTTTTCTAAAGTGAGGTTCTCAGAGGGTTACCACTTGTATTTGTTATGCCATTTTTGGGCACGTAACAAAGTATCAAACACATACACTCACCTAGTACATTTTAGTATGTATGAGTATTTTAAGACTGAAAAATTAAAACAGAGAAACTCATTACACTCAAGCAGTGTGAACACATCCGTTCAATCACCGACAGCGAGGCTGAAAGCGCGTTTAATGAAAATGTGAAGTGACTTAATTAATGAGACGATTCGATACGTGTCCACGTCCCATTGATAACCACAAGCACAATCAACAATGCAAATTTAAACTTGATGCTTTGTCTAACATTAGGCTTCTTTTGGTGGTAGAAGATAGTGAGATGTGAACCTCCCCACAGCACACCACCCCAACACACTCATTTACACACATCACTTCTGTAATTGGCCATACTCAAACAAATACAGTGTGACAGGCAAAATCAGCAGACAAGTTGGGACATTATGCTAATTATGATGTGTCATTAAATCTTTAAAAGAACGGCTGGCGGGCTCAGAGTGAGGACGGGTGTCGGCGAAAGCTATATCAGCACTAGACCAATTCATTAGATACTACATACCCTCAAACCCCTCCCTCTACATGGCGTCCCTCTTTAACATCTCACCCTTTGACACCAGCCCCCTTAAGCCCTGTAATTGTCTAGTCTGACCCAGTTAGGCGCGCACACCACTGCTTTGACATATCATCACAAGGTCTCACCTCAACAAGCAATGACAGAAAAAGACTGCAGAGTGCTACTAATGACGACAAACATCCCACCGACGGATAACTGGCTTGTTATTATATCATTAATGTCAGAGTGAACCAAAAAGTGTAGAACATGAACACTGTGCTATTATGGTAATAAAAAACAAGCAGTTCTTTTTTACATGGTTTCATACTTCTTATGGTGGTCTGTTGGGGTTCGGTTAGGTCATCTGTAAACATGCTGATTTATATTATAGCTGTGCAAGTAGACACATATGCATTGAATGCGATACTGTTTTTTTGTCCATTTTAACTCACGGCAATGTACTGTAATAATCACAGCAATAATTTCAGTCACATTCCACATGGTAAATGATATATTCAAACACTTTTTGCAATTATTTGTAATATTAGGGTTTTTATCTATTGAGTTTTTATATATAAACTCAGACTGCATTCAAGTAAGAACAGATTGCATGTGGATGTTGATATTTTTTTTGTCATTATGTAATATTTGTCTGAATGCAAGTAATTTTGAATTCATCTAATTTCCTATCAGATAATCAGCGATCTCACTCTGTAAAAATCTTTTTTTTTGTCAATCTGCATGTATATGTTGTGTAGACATATCTTGATTGTAGTTTTATTCTTATTCCTGTTGGGTGTTTTTTCTTTTCTTCACCACCAAAGTATTTTGGTATAGCTACAGTATTTTGGTGTAGCTATTAAAGTGAATTTAGTTTATTAATTGCCTTTTTTTAAGAATGAACCAAACTTTAGTTCTGAGATTAATGTATCGTAGTTTTTCAAACAGATCCCCTTGGACTTTATATTATACTATGCTATATTTTTTTTAAAATACTTTGCTTCATTTAGATTCAGCCCATTACCCAGAGCATTTAGGAATTTTTCATAAAAAGGTTGTCATTCTAAAATGGTTTAAATGGTATATTTAGTCAAATTTATTAAACTCGTCAAACTTTAAAACTATGTTAAAAAACTAATGGGTTATAAAATAAACCAATATTTTGACCTGGCAGTTTGAAAAGGGTGATGCACACTCGTTGAACATTTCTCATACAAATATAATGAATACACATCTTTCTTTGGCATGAAACTCACAAAAGATAATTAAAACGTCACCCTTTTTCGGACTACATCTTATCGATTGAGTGAAAAGGAAACAAAATACATGCATTCATCATTCATGTGTGTCAATAGATTGATCAATGTATAGAATATGAATTTGAATGAATATTGAATCGCTATGAAAGTCAACAACTTTCATGTGTAATACTGTGTGCCTATGAATGAGATTGGATTGAAGTCAAATAAAAAGATGAATCACCAAGCTGATAATAAGATTTCTGTTTGCTATTTGTTTGGCGTGCATGGCGGATTAAGTAGAAAAGCAGGGTTAAACACTAGGATGATGAGCACAGGCCGCATGGTTATCCCTGTAGTTAGCAACAGCCACAGACTGCGCTCATTTGCATGAAGAAATAATGCTGGCATTGTTGTACGAGTGTTGCTGCTAATTAGAGGTTGTGAGAATACTGTTATGATGAATTAAAGCCTTCATCATTAACACTGAGAAAACCTACAAATGATTGGATGGGAATGGGGGTTGGGTGAGGTGGACCAAAAACAGGAGCTTGAAAGATTATTTACATGGTGTCATGTTGACTGACAGCCTCACCGCCAAAAAGGTGTCAGGGGTGGGGGGGTTCATTTACAAATGCTATCTAGTACGTCAGAAAAACCCCATAATGACAAGACTTTAGGTACACGTTTGTGTGTATGCATTGAGTCAACACGGTTGCTAATCGTGCACACTTGTGAGGGATGTGTGCAGTAGATGGAGCGTTCTGCACATACGTGTGTTTGTGTTATCTAAAGTGTCTAATTAAATAGCAGCGTGGAATTGTCATTTAATTTTAATTATGTGCCATAAATGAAGAGAACAGCCGGCTCGCTCTTCCGCTCTCTGTGAACTGGTCCTTCAAAAATATCAGTGACTTAAACCTTAATATATTATATGGTTGAGTTTGGAATTACGCAATCTGATGAGGCATGGGGAGGGTGTTGAGCGGGGGTACAAAGGGAGCCGGTGCTAATTAAAGTCAGCTCTCTGTCAGTTCTAGTGGATAAACACTTGAAGAAGCTTTGCAGATAGACGAGAGATGCCTTTGTGTCATCGAAAGCTCTCTTACGTGAAAACACACTCTGCAAAGGGTGACAGTCCCTGGGGAAAAGCGTCTGATGAGGACCTTGTCTCTGTTTTTAAAAAGACAGAACGGGCCTCATTAAGATCCAAAGTCATATAGATATGCCCTTTGTCTGGTTTTATACTGTAGCTGGCAACAATACTAAAAATGACAGTGGTAAGAAGAAAAATGCATCATATTCCAAACTAACTCTTCACACTATATAATTTGTGGTTTTGAAGTGAATAAAAAGTATTGCTCGCAATGGTATGACTGTGTTGGAGTAGAATTATTTCTAAAATGTGTATGTAAAAGTAGAACTCATTGTATCTCATTAATTTGCTGAACATGAACTCTCAATAGCAAAACAATCGTATTCACTGCCAGGTTCAGTTCCCAGACGTCTCCTTTGCTTTGATGATGATACTGTGGAACTTCCTGGTCATGAGAGGCAACCGAGGCCTCAGTTCTTGTCCATGTTTTTGTGGGTTAAAATGAGCGGCTGCTGTGGCTACAAGGGGGGTAGTGCCTGTAGGCAAAGCTGACCCTGTTGTCCTACTCCAACTGTCTGCTATGAATCGTCAATCCTTGCTTCAGGCTATGAACCTACAATAAGGGAGGATGGGTGTTTGCCCGGGGGGTGTGGAGGTGGTGATAGGGGCAGGCTGCATGGGCCAAATACTTGTTTTTTCTTGCTATGTTTATGAGTGGATACTCTGAAGTGCAACAGTTTACACTGGGTTTAATCCCAGTCAAACAAGGGGTTAATGGGGGAACAGGCTGAAAGATTTTGGGGGGCGAGGAGTTGTTTTTAAGGTTTTTCTTGAAGTGCTGAGTGCCCTTACTAATTAGTTATTTTGTAAATGTTATTTAAAACAATTACTCATTTCTTGTATGTTCTTTCCTTGGGAAAGCATAGGCTGAGCATTTCCATTATTTCCATTGTTATTTTTTTCCGATCGGTGGTGTTACGTGACATGATGATGTGGGTGTTTTCAAGACTAAAAACGCAATGCATGCAACCACAGTATCATTATCGTCTTCAGAAATGCTGGACAAATACATGCACTAACAATGACAGAACAAAGAGCTGAGAATGGAAGAAAGCGTATACTATATTAAGTTATATGTTGTACAACATTTCAAAATCAATGAATAGTTCTCCAAACATATCCTTTGCGAGGTTGAAGTCAGACCTGCTGGGTTAACCCAAATTGCAAACGGGAAGAAAATCATTATTTGGATTGTTTAATCTATAAGGTATAATTAAATCAAATACGGATTAATTAAAACAACACGTTACAACTGATATTTATTGCGCATCTATTGTCTCATGCAAATCGGGTACCTGTGTACCATCTTGAGGTTTGCGTCAGACAAACCTTTGGAGAATGTGCACCGTTTGATCATAAGTGAAAGACTGATGAGCAGGAAGATTATATACTCAGTGAGAGTAGCATGTTTGTCTTCATGAGACGACTACTCACATGTTTTTTTTGCATCTTGTCAAGTCACCCAATGACGGACTATAACCAATGACTCATTGTAGACCAGTTAAATGTCCAGCCAATGATGTGATACAGTCATAATAAAATGGCTGTGGATCAGAATAGTTAATCTTGCAAGATTTGGCTTTTCTTGTCATCTTAAAATCTCAATACCAATGCAAACATGGGGCTGCAATGAAAAAAGGCAGTGACGCTCTAGTTTCATCGCAAAAATTTTATTGAATGCCCATTAATGTGTGGGCAACAACTCTATGATAATGAATAACTTTATTCATATCACAACAACATCAAGAAATGTCGTCGCATTTGTCACGGTATATCTCAAACTAAAGAGTCCTTGAATGCTCTATTTGGATAAACTATTCTGAATAAACTCGAGCTGCAGAGTTGAGGCTAAACTAGCTGTAAAAGTATCAGAACTAGGTCTACAAGAATGACATGAAACATTTGCGTTTGAATACTTTAAAGATATTTACACACCTAATTAATATTAAGCAAATCATATATATCTTACATATTAGACATTTACATCAAAACTCTTCCTACTTGCCGCAGTGTACATTTATGACATGTCTCATAATCATGCTGCGCCAATTTATTCAATAAAGTTTATAATATTTTGAGTAATCTGTGTCCAGTGCCCAGGGCTATATGATGTTTCCCGGAGGCTACTTGACTTCAGCTTACTATAGTTAGTTACTTAAATGTGCAATGACACCACAAACTCTACAGTTTACCTCCCCCTGTATGCACCTCTAATCTTGATTGGTCAACATTATTATGCACTTGTCCAATTTCAAGAAAAGTGAATAAAGTCTTGTTTTTTTTCTCTTCCAAGAATCATCAAAAGAGCTCTCAAATGTTTGTCTAAAAATCTTCATGTATTCATCCCTTGAAAGACATTACTCTTGATTCTCTGTAGTCTCACTCATGTTTATTTTTTTTAACATGAATAGCTTTCTTAGAAAATTGTTTCAAATGGTGACACTATTTTTTGCTTTCTGCAATAGTAATTTGTTTTATACAATTCCGACTTTAAAGTCAGAATTCTGAGAATAAAGTCAGAATTCTGAGAATAAAGTCAGTTTATTCTTCTCTTCCGTAGTTTTATTTTGTTTACCAGTCATAATTTGTTGACTTTTTATTTTGCTTTCTGGAAAATTGTACCAGAACATACAGCATATTTCCAAAATGGTTCCAAACATCTACCTCAGTTACATGTTTTTTCAAATATTTGTTTTTCCACAATGATCTTTTGTTGTCATTGATTTTTGTTTCGTCATTACCTTATGTCTCACGTTTTTGTGGTCTTTGCATTTTCAGCATTAAATTGCATTAGGGTGACTTTGGTTGTTTATGGATCCTTTATCACAGCATCTTGACACATGGGATTATATGGAGGCACGTGCTGAAGACCAATTTAAACTTGGTGTATATTCAGATAGAAATTCACACAGATTGTAGATTGAGACTGCAGATTATTTTGTGCAATGAGTCTTGACGTTGATTAATTGGCAGTCACGTGTTTTGGCAGCATCATTGAGGTCTTGCTGAAATCATGAGGTGGCAGATCCAAATAGCAAACAGCTTCTTGAACGTGGCGATATTTTACTGAAGATTAGATTGAAAGCACAGCCACTTGCAAAATATGCATGCCTATAATTTGACAAGCGGCTTTAAATCCTCATGTCAGATGTCAACAAATTTACCAAACACCCTCCGGTAATAGTGAAAATAACAGACAATATACTGCACGAATAACCCTTATTATAACTCTTTGTTGTAAAAATGTTGACAGAGAAAACACCCAACTAGGGTTTCGTTCAAATGGGACCCTTAATCTGGAAGACAGTCAATGCATACACCCAATCCACAGTAATGCCCCCAGATTCACTCATCCAATCACAAATCGAATATGCCTTCGGGGTTTCACAGACAGTAAAACTAAGGTTTGCTAATATACATTATTGTCAAGCATTCCCTCCCTTAGTAATTTTATTTTAAATCATACACTATGATTGTGTACTCTAGCGAGTAGCAACCCTGTCGTTCAACCCCTTGTAGAAAGTGGCTTGCTAGCCAATGAATGGAAAACCAATTAATTATGCATATTCATTTATAACTTTACAGTAGTGAGTTCACACATTGGGCCGCGTATGGTTTCATCATGGGGGTGGACATATCTGGTATTCTAATTGATAACATTGATTTAAAAATAATGTAAAGTCAATTTTAGGGGTTTGGCATTGTGATTATCACAAAAAACAGACTGTACATTCATTTTTATTTTATGCCATAACATTAGGGGCTGTTAACACTTGAAAACGCAGACACAAAAGGTAGTTTGCAATGGATTTTTGGAACAACACCACATTTCTCTTTGAGTGACAGCCAGCAGTGTTTTCAAGGCTTTGCTTGCTAGTGAAGCCTGGGCGACAAACCGCACATCACAAGGTGGCCAACATGGCATCCATCGCGCAGCCCTGCCACTGATCTCACTACTGTCGGCCGCCAATCAGACTCATCACATAGATGCCTTCTGCTTGGTGACAGCAGCCAAGGCCAAGAAAGTGAACTATTCCTGCTCCAGCCGGAATTGAAATAGTACAATGGCTTTTTCTGAGTCATTCTTGTTTGTGGCCAGACTCTCTTCAGGATCCGACCAAGGCTTATCACTGTCAGCAGGATATAGATGCAATGTTTGTTTTTGTTTTTTTTAAATAAGGTTAGTGTCCATCCACCGTACTGCGGTAAATAATTGTGTGCATGCGTTTAGATAACATCTCTTACTTAATTGGGAATATTGAAGAGCAGATAATTAGATATTTGATGTGACACGTGGCGTCTAATGGGCTTGATGCAGTGGTCTCATATTGTTCCCATAGCGAGAGGGATTTTTGATATGTTGTCAGGTCCCAGTGTAAAAATAACTGAAGTGACAGCAGTGACTTGGTTGTCAGTGTTGTCGAGGCTGTTGCGGGTTTTTCACAGTCGTGCTTCCTGTGTATCCATGCGAATGTGTGTGTTCCTACATACGTGTGTGTTAGCTTTGCCAGTGTGATTGTGCATTTGTGTGCTTTGGGGAATGTGTGTTTGTGTACTGCAATGTTGTGGGTGACAGTGCTGATCGTTGTGTGATGACAGCCTATCATTGTCGCTGTGCAAGAGTGAGAGTGGCAGGGGGGCCTTTTTGGCTTGTGTTTTCTCCACGCCTTCTTCTGTGTCTATGGGACTCGAGCTTGGCTTAACAAAGGATAGGCAGGGTAGTGGGGTGGTGTGCACACGTGTGTGTGTGTGTGTGTGTGTGTGTGTGTGTGTGTGTGTGTGTGTGTGTGTGTGTGTGTGTACATGCACACGTACTGGTATGCGCAATAAAGCTACATTCTTCTATATGAATAGTGAATTGATGCAAATAATTGTTGCTCCCAAAAAGTGATTACTGATAATGATTACCTACCTGTAATAATAGTTTAAACTTTAAACTATAAATGTACTTTAAACTAACCCCAACACACCTTTCAAATTCTATCAAACCAACCACTATAATATGGAATTATTCATTTCATCTTGCAAAGGCCAATCTGCACATGATATTCGACTATTACTTTCATTTATTAAAAAATAATCTTGTGATTATTTGTCAAAACAAAGCGTTACTGTTAAGAGTCTCAGCAACCTCCTTTAACGATGTTCATTAACATTTATAGATGAACAACAGCCCGCTTGTACATCATATATTTTCAGTCGTATTAAGTAAAAAATATAGATGAATGAATTAATAGACAAAAATAAGGGCAGTCACCAACTTTAATCAAGATTGTTAGTATGGAAGTAAAAATGTGTTTTACAGCTGAAAAAAGGTCGCTACATAGTTTGAGGAAAAGGCTGGCGGGGTTCTCCTTTGCTCACCAACAAAAAACATGTTTTTAATCACTACTTTGTTGTCCTCTTTGTGACCAAAGTTTATTACAATTGTACCTACTCTATGCTGTGTCTCTCATCTTATTATTTTTTGGTTCAATAAAAAAGAGGGACAGGTGACGGGAGAAGGATGGAGGGCATCGTGAGCTTTGGGCATAAAGGGCAGCTATAGCCAAGTGGTTCAGATCATCAGGGGGTGTGGGGGACTCGTGTTCAAGACCCGAACAGAGACACGGCTGTAGTGTCCTTGAGCAAGACACTAATATCACCATACATTACGTACATATTGAAAATAACATTTCGAGCTTTATGGGATTCTAAAGCTCCATTGAAAATCATGAAAGGATTCATTGCAGGTTTTACGGACTATTGAAAGAAAACCTACACATTGGAATTTTTTCAACAGCCACCAACATAACCAGACAGTTACAGTAAGACTACAATACAATATTATTAGCAGGAAAGAAACCACCAATGGACTTGTCTGTTTTGTCCAAATGAATGTCCCAATTCAGAATACTAGAAGCCCTCAGCTTTATTTTCCAAATTCCATTTTTTCCATCCTATCATCCTATGTAAAACAGAGTCTTGTGCTTTTGTTCAGTCTATTCGGGCTTTTTTTAATCAAATGTTATAATACAGTATTTTTGACTGGAATTTATTTGAATTGAATTTATTATATATAAACTATCAGAGTTGCATCCAATTTTAAAGGCTCTAGTAGACCTTGTGGCTTTCTTTAACAAGCTTTGTATGTACCTTGGAAGATGAACGGTTGATCATGGATGGGTGGTAGGGTTAGCGAGCAGGAGTAGCAGGCCAGGTTAGCAGGCAAGATTCCAAGGAAATCAATAATCCAATGAAGTGGCTCTGTATCCGTGGGTTTTCCTGAGTCGGAATTGGTCTGAAATTTAAACTTTCAAGTAGGTTTCAAAATAGCTTTCTCGTGATTTCTTAATGGTGTCCAAAGGCTTTCCAAAAAGCTTGTATAGAGCTGTGTGACCATCAGATCCTTCAAATAATTCTACTGCTGAGATTCTACAGGTGTGACTTGTAAGGTTAAAGGTGACCAGCAGCCACTTTAGCTCTAATATACTTCAAAATAAGAGTCCATGGTGCTTCAAAATAAGAGTAAAAATAAATAAAAAATAATGACAATATCTAAATAAGAGTCCAATAACAACTCTATGTAAGATAAATGAACCAAAGCTCAATCAAAGTTTCAAGCGCTCCTATAGCACAATGTCACATGTTTTATAAAATAAAACCAAAAATGGCTCTTTCAGTCAGGGTTACTTATCTATAGTATTTTATTATCGTCATGTGAAGTAAGAGACTGGCATACATTAACTTCATTTATTTATTTTATTCATTTCTTGGGGAACAACATTTTCTGCATTAACATCCAACATCTTTAGAGAAAAAAATTAATTATTTATTTATTTATTTATTTCATGCATAGGGTCAATCAACATTTATCAACAATCTTTTAATAATTAATACATCTATATGCGTACCAGGTCCTTGATTACTCTTTACTTATCAATTTATCAAATAAACGTCTCTGTATTACTTCAGCATAATATTTAGGTGAACTATTGACATGCAAAAAAATGTTCATGTAAAAAATGGCCTTTGAACAGGAGACACACAAAATAACAAATCTGGAAATACAAAATCAGAAAAAAAAAAAAAATTACCATATCAATGGAAATAAATCAGGAGAAATATGTCTTATTCTTTAAAACACATTTTGATAAATATGTTCTAGATTCTATAGATTTTATTAGTGTTTTCTGACTGGTTTATTTACACTCAGTCAACTGCTTTAATTGTTTCAAAAGATATTAAAATAATCACTTGATCCACATAAACATTGTCAACAGGTCAGGAATTTTCTTTCTTTTTCATCTTTTCTTCCTTTTCTTTCTTCTCCCTCCTTTTCTTTCTTTCTTTCTTTCTTTCTTTCTTTCTTTCTTTCTTTCTTTCTTTCTTTCTTTCTTTCTTTCTTTCTTTCTTTCAAATAACATTTAATGGCCAAAGATTCAGTAGAAATGAACATCATATTACCATCAACCAATCAGTCCCATAATAATAGTGGACAATTAAGTGACCTACGGGCCTGTAAAACCTCCGTATCTTTATCCAAGGCTGCCCTGGATGTGGTCTGCCACGAAAAAAGGCCTCAGGGCCCTTACTCTACCTCAGAGTGATGTCTAATCTGGTTACCTCGGCAACAGTAGGGATTAGGAGAATGATGAGGGAGGGGCTTTTCTAACGAGACTGGTCATATGCATAATTCATGCAAACGAGCACAGGAAGGAGGGGCGCAGGAGTAGTTGACGGTTGATGAGCTTTTTTCCAATAGATGAAGGAGCCACACAAACATGTACATGATTCACAACTATCACTAAAACCTAACCATAACCACTTCTCATTATAATGGTAATTACTTATCTAGACACACCCACATCCATTTACCATTTTCAATTAAACCTTGACTTTATGGTTATGCAAATTCAGTACTGCTTTTATTCTTCAAAGAAAACATTACAAACACATCCTCGTATTTATTGTGAAATGTTTTATTGAATCAGTGGAGCGAAAGTAATGTGGAGCTGATGAGAAGTGGTGGCAGCCGTGTGTTAACGTAGCATTGGAGAACAATCATCCAATAAAATGACAGAGGGTCATTTCAATAGTATTAGTCAGTCACTCATGAGCAGATGAATCACAAGATTACAGCTGCAATTTGGTGACTCAACGTTCATATCACAAAAGCATGTATAAACTGACTGTTTGAAAAAAAGTGTCTGTCTGTATTAGTGTATTTGAATTTACTTGCTTATGTAGCTTCTCAGTGGACATGACAAACGTGTCGCCCCTTCAGTGTCTGCTACACGAGGACGCTTGGAGCGCCCCGGCGAAACATACACATACACACATATCCTGCCACCTCTTCACCCTCACCCTCCTCCTCATGCCCTCCACCCACCCCACGCATAATCACCCCCACCCTGCCTTTCCTGCCAGAGCACCCATGTCCAAACCAAACACAACAGATCAACAACTCGGCATGCAGATCATGTCACAGATAAATTATGCGCAGTGTGTCAGCCTCATACGTGGGCTCTCGGCTGGCTGTCCGTGACATGTGTCAGGGTGCCCCTGCGTCTCTGTCGCACAACGCTAATGACGTGATGCTGGGTTAGCCTCCAATGCACCCCACCTCATCTTCCCGCCTGCCCCAACAACCCCATCGCCCACTCCGCACACCCTCTACCCATCACCCGGCGACAAGACAGCGTGTCACCTCCAGAGAGGTCGGAAGGGGAAAAAATGTTTTATAGAAATCAAGACGGACAACAATAATAGCGAATCCAGTAATGTCACAGATTTTTTTTTCACTACAAATATACCAACCAGTTTCCAATATCTTTAATATCTGCAAATTATAACCTCTGTGTAGCACATAGAACATCCAATTCGAGAGCCTTTTTAAAACAATTTACCTGGCTCCCCGTCCTTCCATCACCATCTCTTGCTCTTAAAAATCTCGCGTCTCGCCCCTCAAGATGGTGTGTTTTATTCATTTATTTATTTCTTTTCCATGTGGTCTTTGTATGCAAATCCTGTCTGACTTGTCTGAATTATGTGTGTCTGTCCGGGAGCCTCTGTGATTCGGAGTGACTGAGGATTGCACACACGGTGATTGCATCCACTGGGCCTACTCTGAGCCTTGCATAAGTAATTGAGATGTCAGTATGTGTTCTCATATTCCCGCAACAAAACTGTAGGAAAACATGCACTGTTGAAGGTCATTTGAATAATTCCTTAATGGAAGGCAGGCTTTGTTTTTCTGAATGCATGAAAAAGCAAATGTCAATGATCAAAATCAAGCTGTGTCATATCTCATAGAGACAGCACTGATTCCTGGAGCACTTCACCCTCCATCTCCTTCTCTTTTGCTCTGAAAAGATAGATAAGGGAGAAGTGTCTTTGTGCATATCAAACACAACACGAGCCACTATTTCTCTAGGGCCTTTTTGAAACACAAATTGGTTTGGAGACATTTTCCATGTTGACCTCTTTGATTTGAAATAGGAAATGACAGGGAAATGCTAGTTCTCATATTCAAATAGAATCCTGAGCGGTCACTGATGGAGTAGCATATACAGTATACACACTGAATAATACAAAGAATTTTCAAAATAAGAAATTCGAGCTATAGACATCTATTTCAATACACGATTGAAAAAGAAACCCTTCATTCACTTAACACCATGTTTTTCCACACTTGGATGGCAATACGCACCTTAATTCTCACCCGCAAATGATCAGAAGTAATGCACCTTAAATGATCTCCGAAACCCATAAGCCTGACGCTGTTCAAACAAATTAGTCTCCTTGGACAAGTCTGTCAAAACAGCCCTCCCACTCAAATAACACACCATCGACAAAAACTGCAACCTGTCCATCAAAGGAAAGAAAACATTTTTCATCACACAGGCTGCTGTTATTGTTACATCAGCCTTAGCATCATATTATTGGCTGATGGTTGTTATTAAAATAAACTGTTCAGTATTAATCAAATTGCTTAGATCTTGCAATGGATGAGTGGCAGCAGAACAGTGACATGGAGAAAGACAAAGGAGCAGATTGGACCGAGGTATGAGTACTGTTACTTTAGAATGATATGACTCCAGCAAAAATAAAAGCTAGTCCTCGGAATAATTAAGTACTCAGTGAAAACAACTGGTTAAGGACTTCTATCAGAGGGGAGTCATTTCTGATTGATTCTGAAATCAGCATGAATGTCAAATAAATATGAATAAACAAAATATGATCGTGCACAATTTCAGACATTTTAAAGAAAAAGAAACGAAAGAAAGAAAAGTTTAAAGAAAAGGAAAAATAAGAAACATTTTTATGAAATAACTTCAGGCAAATTCAGCCTTGAGAAATGGTATTCAACGATTTTATTTCCATTTCTTAAACTGCACTATTGGCTTACCAATCAGATATTACAAAAACAGGAACAAGGCAGTTTAACAGTGGAAATAAAAAGTCTACACATCCCAGTTTAAATGTCACATTTTTGTGATGTAAAAAAGGAAACTAAGATGAATAATTTGAGAACTTTCTCTACCATTAATGTGACTCATCAATGTACAACACAATCGACATTAACAGAAAAAAAAACTCAGAAAGGGAAGGTAAAAATAACTGGGATATGACTGTTGAGAATTTACCAATCACACCCAAATTCATAATAAATGAGAGTTCAAACACCTGGCACCCTTTCATATAGAAGCATTGCTTTCCGTAATCTCTTAAATGGCTGAATGAAAAAGCAGCTTGTCGACCAAATTTATTGCTCAAGTATGGTATATTTTTTGGTCCTGATTTTCTTCACTTTTGGACCCCCTAGTGGGCCAGTGTGCTGCCCATTCTGGTGTATGCGTCTTGGCACGTGGGGGCAGTATAAAGTAGACATGGGTTTATTGATATTAATGTAAATATTCTAAATGTGAATAATCTCAATAATAATCTCAAGTCTTTGAAAATTCTGTAGTTAATAATATGTTTTCACCTTCTGGCGGTATTGGATGTTAACTCTTGAATTATGACCTGTATGACTTGAACTTTAGGGAAGGCTTGTATCCCGATTTCAACGTTTAAAGTGAGTTGTTTTGGAAGCATTTATTACAATGACAAAAAAGTATTCAAGCGAATTCAAACGCTAAAAACAAGTGTGGTAGATGGTAGATACAAGAACTTTTTTTATTGCCTCGAAAACATACAAACGACCCTTTCTAGTGTGCACAAATCTTGCACATTTTACAGACTGAGGCTTGGAAACAATTGAATGAAGTCCACAAGCTGAGTTAAATCAACATAAAAATAGACTAAGGCAGGTAGAACATGTGAATACTGATAACTTCTCTCTGAATGCAATTTCCGCAATGAAGCATATCACGAGCCAAACAGATTTCCCAGACTTTAGTTTCCGATCCAGAACAAAGTCTCTTACCCGTTGTTGCTTTCTTTGTTGATTCTCTGTCAGACATTGTTTGTTTGGTTTGAAGCATTTTGGAAGGGTATTAAACTGCAACAGGGTTCTGCGCAAAGTTGGAGGTTTTATAGACTGCACACACACAGTGAGATGCTCAGTGGAAGCTTTGTTTCATGGTAACAATGATCATCATGCTGCTATCGTATACAGGCCAGAAGCAAGAGCATATGAAACCAAAGGAAAAGACTTTAAAAAACAGAAGGGTATACGTCTGTTTCTCAGAGCAAACGCACATTGGCGATAATGCACACCTTGAAGCTTCAGAGCCGCAGATAAAAGACCCAACACGGATTAACCTCAACGTCTGAGTGACACAGGAAGGCCGGAGCCGGAATCAGTAGCATTGTATCCAGCTGAGTGTACCTGTTTTTTTTTTTTTTCGAGGAAGAGTCAGACCTGATTAAAGGGACTACAACTCCCGCCTCATGTTCCCAACCGACGAGGTAGTTTTGTTATTCTGTTTGTGCCCTCTGTCCCCACCCAGTGCTGTCTGCTGTTCATAATGCTTGTGTCCCTGTGAGGAGGCAGGCATTTACTTGAACAAAACCTTGAGGAAAGCCCTACCAATCCTCAGGGCACACATTCAGCAGCGCCCCAAAACACAAAGGCTATGCAAATCTTCACTGGCTGCGTTATCTACTCTCGGTTTCCGCTAGCACCACGGGAACCTGCATTGTGCCATGCACGGCGATTATCGCATGTAATTTACATAGAATGCGCACAGGAAACACTGCACTGATTTCTAACAAAGCAAAGAAGAGTATCTACTCAGGAGCTATCTGACGCCACAGCAAAATTATAGGTTTAGCTGCGGTGCATTAAACCTACAAAGGTGTTTTTTCTATCACCTACAAATGTTGCTTGTTTATCTGTCTTATTTGTTTTAAAACCCAACTCAAGCGGCACTTTTTTAGGAAGCTGAATCCTTCAGCCAGGCTAATCTGCCCTCTGCCTGTTTCCTTTGTCACCGAATCCCTGTATCGACACAGTGAGGTGAAGCCAGATCAGGGAGGTGTGTAATTGAACAAAGACGCTCTTGCTAAAACAGCTGGAGTATTTAGAGTGTTATGTGTGTGACTGAGCAAACGCAAGACAAGTTGTGAATGTGAGAAATAGAAGGCATAACATTGGAGGTTGCTTTCAATCATATGTATAAAGACTGCCACTATAAGCACTAGCAGAAACAGAGACGTGACAATGAGATATCGAATTTCTGATCCCGATGCAATACTTACAGGCAGGCAGCAAGAAGAAAAGCTACGAACTTACATTATCTTTGGAGTCATTGGAAGGTCAGTGTTCCTAAAATTAATTTTTCACTCTCTCTAAAGCTGAATATGAAAGTCACTGCCACATTGAAATGTAAATGCAAAATATAGTAAATGCTGATTTAAGAGAATTATTCTCAGTCAGGGTTGGAGGGGGGGGCAAGTGCTACTGGGCATCGCACATAGGATCACACACTTCCAAACCAGAAATATGAGAAAAATGCCATTTTAAAATCTGAACTAAATATGTGTGAAAATTATTCGGTGTATTCACATTTTAAATATATAATATAAAATGGACTAGTTGCAGGGGATGAAGGCCCACAAATAGCTAAAATCTGGATATAATTGACGCTCGTTGAAATGCATTGCAATTTTTTTTGGAGCCCCCAAAAATTCTTATAAAACACTAACATGCATCTTCAACAAAAAAACGGTGGTTTCCTCTACCCCCCAAAAAATATATCAATAAAATAATGGAAAAATATCCCATAAATATCCGCAAATAGGTATAATAGTATGCAGGGTTCACTGGTGTGGAGGAAACATCTTTAACCCCCCTCAAAAATGTTTTGTTGTTTTCATTACTGTTTTTATTACTGTATTCATCAACAGAGCACTCAAGAGTGTCAGTGGGCCACAAATTGCCGATCTCTCTTGTAAATGACAGATTGTAGAAGTTCTCTGTATGAAGGTGAAGGCTTGAGAAATGTTTTCTTCCTGACATGAGAAACTTGGACTGTGTTGCAAATTTTAGACTTTGTCTAACAACTAATTTATTTTGAAAAGCCATTGATCGCAGCAGACTTGATACTACTACTATGTATGTACTCTATATGTGCCATATATAGTATACAGTATATAATATACTACGTATGTATGTTTTTAGTCTTTATAAAGACACCTTTAAAGATGTAATAATTTTTGACAATATATCCATTTTCTGTGGCATAAAACTACTGTTATAAGTGAGAGTAGTTTTTAATGTTAGTTAACCTTGTTAAGCTAGACCTGCTAATAACTCTGCATAAAATGAGATAAGCACCTGAACATATTAACGGTAAATGGAAATTTAATTTAGGTTAATTGCAAATCCGCTGCCAAATGCACAATGTTACTTTATTTGATTAAAATATATCCCTAAGAATACCTACTTATACAGACTTGGAGTTGATATATCAAAAACAACAACAACATGAATTAGGTTGCACAATACAAATTAAAACACCAACAGTAAGTGTTTGGTGGTGACTCTATCAGGAATAAATTTTTCTCCAACCTTTCTTCAGGACACTTTTTAGTACATGTCTTAAGACTTTCATGCCTGCCACAAAACCACACTAAAGTGAGTAGAGCAAATTTTGTTTAAAAAAAACAAACAAAACAAAACTGTATGTTATAAAATTGATTTTTTTCGGGGGTTTCGCGTCACCAGTCAAGATGTTGATAATGTCAAGCTAAAGAGATAAAAAGACACCCATCTGATCAGATCACAGGCTAAAATACACTGCTGTCATTAATAAATGTAACAGTGGGTCTTCAGAGCAGGGCCTCCCGAAGGCCAGTCACAAGCCGAGCATGAGTTTCTCCAGCACAATCGGCACTCTTACTAGCATATCATTCTTGTCATCTTCATCATTACTATAGTCGGTGGTGGTATGATGTGGCTTTGCCATCAGTTATTTTTCTCTTAAATGTTGAAAAGAGATAAGAGCATTTGTGAAGAATTGTTCAAAATGGGGTGAAAAAATGTATTACACTGGGCTGGGAATGGATTTCGCTGTGATCGCTTTAATGTGCAGCAAAAAGGATGCTACAGAGCATTTTAATATACATTTGATGCACCATTATGACGAATGAATACACAACCACAAATGTATGACTGTTAACAACTGCTTTGGGGTTTATTTTACAATTGAGAAAGAAAAGAAACAATCTAACCGGTGCTAAAAACATTTCTTTGTTGTTTTTACAATATTGTTGATAAAACATTGAAATGTATAGTCATTGTGCATCGCTTATTTATTTTCCACATTATTTCATGCATCAAATCGGATGCAAGTAGAATTAAAATCATTTCTGTAAACCAAGCCAAAGAAGCTGAATTTGTATTTTAAAAAAAAGACACTTTGTAACTCTACAGCATATATCTATATACACAATTCATTTTTTGCTTTTTTTTTTTTTTTTTATCATTTTAGTATAAAATGACAATATAAAAGTTAGAGAATGCACACACTGTAAGATACAAAGACTCCAGGGTCATTTCAAATGATGTCTTATGGGAGTACTGACATTTCACTGGTAACCATTTACAACTGTTTTCTTTACAGCTGAAAGCAACACCGGTAAAAAGAGGCAAACTGGAAATAAAATCAAAACAACAAAACAAAAACAAACATAGTAAGTAAATTTAACAATTGGTGATACTTCACAATAAGGACTTTTTTTTTTATTTTAGCAAACTTGCATAAAATGGCGACCTTTGACTCACTGGAAGCAGCATTTCAGTTGTTCCAAGTGTTCATATAATCTTTTTTAATACAATAAAGCAGGCCATCTTCAAAACATTTCAATAACAGGAAACCATAATTACTTTTCTTTTTTACAAACGCAAAATTCAAACGTCTAAGGTGCTACTTCAGTCTTTCGGGGTGTCCTTAATTATTTTTGGTGTATACAATTAATTTTCATCTTCATGTCAAGTATAGTACAGATTTCCATTCTTCCAATGCATTTTTACTTTTCACCATTGACACAGTAGTTGTATTTTTGCCATAAGAATATTAAAATCATTTTGTTTAACCTTGATTCACTAAAGTACATGCACAGATCAGACAAACAGCATATAAATATCTTATGAAATAAGTGTTAAAAAAAGTAAAGTTTGGCAAAACAAAAACAAATCAACATGGTCCAGTCAGGCAATCATTACAACAGAAAATAAGACTTTTTTTTTTTTTTTTTTCTGTTGGCTCATTTCGGCCCAGTGCAGTTAACTGTGAACAATGTTGTTTTAGTGCAATGAAATTCTGGTCAGTTCTATAGCTGTCAATGTCTCTTGTCATTGACACCCTTTTTAAACGGACTCCATTTTGTCTAGTTTCTCTAGTTTATCCAAAGCTGTAACAAACACCAGGTGGTCCTCGGGAGACTTGCCATGGGTTTTACTGAGGTGCAACTTGACTGCGTGTTTGCTGACGAATGTCCGATTACAAAGTCTGCACTGGTACACGGAGCCAGTGTCGTCCTCTGGCGTAGTCAAGGCTGACAGGGAACTGCCGAATGTCATTTTGTCCGTGATCACCTTCGAGGCAGCCTGCTGCTCCCGTAGGTGTTCAGTTGACAGTTTGGACAGGTCCTTCAAGCTGAATCCCAAGTGAGACTCCAGGTGGCTGATATAGGAGGAGGGAGTTCTGAACTGGGAAGCGCAGTCACCACAGAGGAACACCGGCTGGCAAGAGTCCATGTTTTTGAGAAACTTGGTGCCACCGGTCCGTCTCAGCTGGTACTTGACATTGGCTAGCCAGTGGGATATGGTCGTCATCGAGAGGCCTGTGAACTTACAGATGTGGACCCTTTCCTGAGGGCCCAAGTCAGTCATAGCGTAGCGGCCTTCTGGGGTCTCCCGCAAGCTGGAGGCAAACTGTGCCTGCAGGATAAGGAGGTGCTGGGGATTCCAGTTGGACTGCCTCCCTTTTCTCTTCTGCACTGGGGAGAGATCGTCCAGAGCATCCTCAAATGCACTGCCGTCGGCATCTGATTTCTCTGAGATGGAGGAGGGTGTTGACGATTTGGGAGTCAGTCTCCCGGTGAGGTTCTTTACCATATCAGAGATGTCCATTAGAGCGTTCTCTCTCAAAGGAGAGGAAACTGTTTCCGGCATGCTAATAATAGGTTTGTTACCATTTACAACATTGTTGACCGCACCACTGCTGTTGTTATTGTTAGTATTACTGTTACTGTTAGTGCTAGACTTGCTTCTACTCAGGTCTATGGGTTGGTCGTTGTTTTCATACAAAGCAAAGTGGTTGATGGGCTCAGCGGTTTTGCCCTGAGGTGTTGGGTTGAAGGCTGGCTTTTTATCCATCATGCTGTTACTGATTTTGTAAAGCATGGACAGTGGGTCTGCTGCTGGGCTTACTCCTTTGGAGGCCTTACCCAGGTGTGTGTTCATGATTGACTGGAGTGCACTGAGAGGATTGACAAAAGGACTTTCTGGTGAGTGATCGGTAATGATGCCGAGACTGTTGCCGTTAGTGACCGGCGACTGGCATGCCTCGAGGCCGTTCTTTGAGTTGTTGTAGACATCCACAAGGCTTTCTTTAGGCTCCTTCTTGCAGATAAACTCGGATTCTACACTGCCCGGGCTGGTACTTCTCACACCAGATGCTTTACCTGCAACTAGGTCATTTGGAGAGGCCAGTTGCTCTCTCTGCTCCCTCAGTGCGGGAGAGGGGGACTTAACCAACGAAGGAGGTCGAGCTCGCTCCGCGCTGACCATCTTCTCCTCCTTTTCTTTCTTTACAGCAGCAGCTTTCCCTGTCACTTTCTCCACCAGCTCCTCCATCGCAGTGACGTTGCTCCTGAGTAGAGTAGGAGAAGTAGGGCTCCGTGGCGAGTGGATGACTGAATTGGGGTCACTGGCGAGCCCTCGAAGCCCACTGTTAAACATTGGCTGCATCTGGACACTCTGGATAGTGGGGGGCAGAACAGTAGTCGAGCTCTTCATGGCACCTTGCAACTGATAAGCTGCATGAATGCTCGGATATCCACCCCAAGTGGGAGTGCCTGTCTGAGCCTTGCTAATAGCGCTTGACACCGTGTTTTCAAGGGATTTAAGAATATCTAGACCTTCTTTCGGAGTTTCCTCCAGATCTTCTTCTCTAAGATATTTATATGATGTGGTGTCAGTCTCAACTTTCTCACCCGAGTCATCTCTCTCCTCCTTGATTTTTTTCTCAAATGGCTCCCCACTTTCAAATCTCTCGTCCTCACTCACTTCCTTCTTTTCCTCTGAGCCCGAGGAGAGGGCAGGGGAAACCGGCTGAGACTTAATACTACCAGGTACAGGGAGTCTGGTGGTAGTAGGCGGCAGTGGGATGGACTGAATCTTCTCTTCAATCACAGGATCAAACACCAGCTGTTTGCCTTTCTTGGATGCAGAATTTGTGACCTTCAAAAAGTGACCTGTGACCATCATGTGAGCAGTAAGCTGTTGCAGTGTATCATGCGAGCTACCACACTCCATGCATTTCAGGATCTGAGCTTTTCGTGCTTCAAACTGCCACGTATAGCTGGCCCCATTCTGGTAGCCATATCGGTTGTTTGCTGTTACATAAGGATTGGCTACTGATTTTGCATCTTTGCTAATGTCACCAAGTGATAAACCTCCTCCCCCACTACCGGCATGGACAGACTCTGGAGAGCAAGGGGAAATTATCGTATCGTGCATTGCTCGTTTTTTAGTGGAGGCGGGAACCAGTTTAGTGGCCAAGGCTGGCACTGGTTCTTTGAGAGGCACTTTTTGGTAATGCTTGGTCTTGATCATATGAACGCTGAGGTCCTGCAGAGATTCAAAGGAGTGGCCACAGTACATGCATTTCAGTACCTTCTGAGCATCCTCTTTGCCTTCCATTTCCATCAGGGAGCGTTTGCGGGGTTTGGACCAGCGCTTTCCCTGATCCTCCTCTTTGTCCTTGTTGTCATCTCGATAGTGGCCAGTCTCATTCATGTGGACTGTCAAACCAACCAGGGTGTCATAGGCCGCGCTGCAATCTTTACAGCGGAATTTGCTTGCACCAGTGAAGACAGAGCCATACAGCTTATTGTTTTGACGGTATAGCTGCACTGTGCTGAAAAGGCTAGGTTCGGGTAAAAGATGGTAGGGGGTCTGCTGAAAAGTCTTGGCAAGTGCTGCTTGGTGCCAGTCATAGGCCACACCACTGCCATTATTAGTCCCGCCACTGCTGCTCCCGCTGCTGCTGGTTGCATTGTGGATGCTAACCGAGCTAGCCGCTGTGCCATTCGTGTTAACGGTTGTGGTGCTTGTGTGGCTAACAGTGGTGCTGGACCCCCTGCCGTTGTGAGGACTGGTGACTATGTTGACCCCATTGCTCTTGTTTGTGGTCGTTGTTGTTGTTGCTGTAGAAACCGGGGCAGAAGAGGCAGCTTCTGAATTGTTGAGGGTGCTGTTTATACTGCCAGCTGCAGCAGACTTGGATTTCATTAAATCCATTGTAATGCTGGACCAAGAGGCATCTGAAATGAGGTTTGCATAGACGGCTTTCATCTGAGCCAAACTATCTTGGAAAGATAGGCCATTGCTGGGCGAGAAGGGCAAGGTTGTACCTTCTTTCTCGTGACCATCCCGAGAGGAGGTACTTTTGAAATCTGTTAGTCTGTCACTGGCGTCACTAAGCGGGGACCCATAGCCAGCATCAGGGTTGGTGCCATTGCTGAGGGGAGAGTCTCTATAACTAGGTGCTTGGCCTCCTTCCACATCTTCCTCTTCCTCGTTGCACAAAAATTCAGTGTCCTGGCCGTCTAATGAGAGGCCGTCATCTTGGAGGTGCTCTTCCTCCTCTTGAGTGGGCGCCTTAAGTTCATCTTCGGGCATGTACGCTGTAGCACCGACAGAAGACAAAAATGGGAGAAAATTAATTATATAAATCAATTATATAATTGATATATATAAACCATTGACAGTCCATTAACACTCACAGTGAAAATAAAATGACACAAATCTAACAATGAAAAATGTAGCCTTTCTATTCTGGAATTGTACATCTGTGTCTATATATATATGCATGCGTGACTTTATATTTCACACACATGTGGTTGTGAAAGCGTGTGGTGGAATAAGCCTCCGAGGGAAATATAAATCACTGCGCTTCTGACAGTTGTCCTTTTCCTACCCAACTCCCTATTCCTTCACACATGCCTCATGTTTCCCGGGAAATGACTGGCTGTTTGGCCTTGTTAGTCAGCTGCATGCTTGAATGTCCAACTCCCTTTTTTACTCTTTGTTTTTCTATTCTCTAAGCTTTATTGCCTCTCAATCATCCCGTGCTTGAAGTTCAACTCCTCAAATGTTAAGATTATGCAACTGATCTGGTGAGGGGAAAAAAAAACACTAATTGGAAGGGATTGCAGCTTTTCCTAACCAAGTCAACCAAGCTAAAGGTCACTCCCATTTGAGATAATAAGCAGAGAAACTGACAAAACATTGTTATTTGGAATCAAACTGCTCGTGATTGTTAAGAAGCCGAGTATGGGGTAGATAGACAATGCATTGTAAAAATGAACAGATATCGAAGCTCGAGGGCATGGGCAAGTGTGTAAGTGTGTGTCCGTACGCACATGCGCATACACACTGGGTAGAGAACACACTCCGAGCAAGCATACGCAAGAAAGACATTAGGTGGTTAGAGAACAACGTGAATGAAAAGTAGACACGGGGAATGAAGAACAAGTAAGGATGAGATGTTGGGTTTCCTCGGCGAGAAGGGGGGAGTAAGTAGAAACGTGAGGATAAAAAAATAGAGAGAGTGAGAGAGGCAGGGTGACAGGAAAGACAGCCCCCTAGCTTCTTCCTTTATCTCCTTCCTGCATGGTGAGATGTGTGTCCTAGATGCCAGTATCAATCTTTCCTGATGAAACAGATGTGCTGTCAGCTTCAAACGGCACGCTAACCTGTCATATCATAATCTAAGTGGACATAATACCTGATATATATACACTGGCACCATTTACTGCTGCCTGAGAGGAGATGGGTGGATGAGGTGGGGGAAGTGAGCAGCTGCACCGTGCACTGTGACTATGTGATGATGTGCATTTGAGCGCATCGGTTTGGGAATGCACGTTAGCCCGCACGCTCACCTTCACAATGCAGCGCACACTTAGCTGCTCTTACAGTGCAAACGCGACTCCGTCTAACCATTATATTGTCTATAAATCGAGAGTGTGCTGCGTGCTGCTGATACACCCTTCTCCAAATGAGCAACTTACCCCCCCCCTCCCTCTCCCCACCCCAATGCCTGACAGGATTTCAGTGAAATGAGAGCACTACAGGAGAACCTGGCTGCGCTTCAATCCCACTGACAGACTGAGACCGAGACAGTTTCTAAAACTCCTGAAAATCCCTAACACAGCAGATTAGCATTATGTGATGTACTCTCTACAACACATCTGCAGAGTGTCTCCGGTTAGGGTGACTTCCCGCACCAACCTGCTTCCAGAGCATAAGGATGTCAATGCATATCAGCCATCTAATATACAATGCATCCTGCAGAATGGCTAGCCATTCATCACCAGCCCCATTGTACAGTAGGAATAACCTAGCTGAGTCACTCACGTCAGCTGCAGTCCAAAAATAGCTAAAACCCCAATAGTTGGAGATATAGAAATCACATTGTAGGAAAGAGAAAAATATGTGGATGAGTGACAAAACACAGACTGCAGTAAGGAGGGGCTTCGAGCGATGAGCAGGTCGCCAGGGAACCCTTTGACGATCCCTGTCAATCAATTTCTGTCCTGCCACGTTGTCATGGAAACAACAAAGAGGGAGCTATCAAAAGCACAGAGACAAAAGGGTGGCAGAGAGAGACATCTGTAAAAATCATAGGCAGTATCCAGATTGTTTTGCAAACCATAAATGTACATTAGTGATGAAACACAGTTAAAGTTAGCCTGAAATAAATGATCTCTGCCACGCCTTTGAAATGCTCATCTGGCAGGATGCTGAAATCTGAATTGGCAATGAGGAGGTAAAAATATTAAGAGCTACACATCAAACATGTACACATCAATCACGGCTACTCGAAGATGTGTGAATGTAACATGAGATCATATTAACCTCCTTCCTTGGCCCGCAACACCATCACCGTGAGTTTGTGTCCTGGACGCACATGCGTGATGTCACAGCAGTAGGAAAGGGCGGGCTACGGGTGGGCTAGGGCTGGCATCCCTTGCGGTTTAGGTTGCAGAGAGGGTGATAGCTGTGAGCAGGGCCATCTGCACGGGCACCAAAGCGCTTGTCACTTTTGCTTGGGAACGCGCCGCATTCAAGGAGACAGGCGGCAGCGTGGCCAGGAGAGTGCCACGACTCACTGTCACAAACTGCCGCCGTCAAGCCCCGCCACCAGCCACTCTCGCAACAACGGCAATATATTAGCATCTCAGTGTATCACTCATCTACAGTGGGGAGTACGCGGCTAATAAGTGTAAAAGTGCAATATCAAAGATGGTAGATTTTAAGAAAGGTTGAGTAGCAGATATTATAAAGGGGCCCCCTTGAAAAAAAATTGATTGACACACTATGAAGCTTTAAATAGGTTCTCCCATCTCACACTACAAAATATTGGACAAAAGGTTAAACATGAGCAAGAGGCTACAAGAACAAAGTGTGAGTTTCCTCAACTACCTCATAAATTGTTACTCGAACTAAAATGGAAGAAAATTCTTCCCTTAGATGTTACAATATGATGTATCAAAATTAAATGTGCCCTTGAAGTATGTGCTCTGCTATGTAAAAAAAAAGAAAGTTATTCTTATTTCTTAAAGAGCAGACCAGAGGAGAGGCGGTCCAGCCGCACAGAGAGGACAGAGACACACAGTTGATTATTCTTGGCAGTGAACGCCCTTCATCTCGTGTCAATACAAAATTGGGCTTCAGTGTGACAACATGGTTGACCAAAGAAGAGATCATCTTTAAAACATTTTACCCCATACACAGTGACTTTTTTTTTTATAACTTGATTTCTGTAAACGATACCAGATTGAATGCAAGCAGAGTACACGTCTGCAATTTGGCAAGGAGTGGAGCGGCAACACATCACTCCTTTTCAAAACTTTTCTATCTCTTTCCCACCCATCTGTTTTTTTTCCCCTCTGCTTTTTCTCTTCTTTGCAGCGAGTCGGCTTGGTTGTTAAATCAATAACACTCTCTGTCAGGCTCGCAGAGCTTCACCATTTGGCCGCTGTCAAAGCCAAACAAACCAGATAAGAAAGGCAGAAAGAGTGAAACAAGAGTGAAAAGAAAGAGATGAAACCAGTCAGCTTCTCCTCACTGGCCCCTTTTCTCCAACACCCCTTCTTCTATTTATTTGCACACATTTCTTTATTTATTTGATGTGCGTTTGGGAAGAGGGGGCAATCACAGCAGTCATTTGCAGCACTAATGTCCAATCACAGGCCCCTTCACTCATGTGATTTAGGCAGTGCAAGAGTGGGTTTGCGGAGAACAAGGCTGGCGGAGGTGGTTTGTTGTGTGGCGGCATGGGGGGGGCGGGGGTGCAGGCCAGGGCCGTTTAGGCTGGCCCCTAATAGGAAACTGGCAGTCTTATTCCTTCCCCAGATTCTGTTTGTCACCCTGCTCTCCATTACGTGCCTCTCAACACTGATGGCTTTGGACAGGAGCTGATCAAAATGCCATCGCTTGACCTACACGCTGTGGCAGAATGAGACGCACACAGCGCGGAGAGAGTAGGGGGAGAGGGGGAGATGGGATGAGATATAAAAAAGAAAAAAAAGGGGAGGAGTTTTGTATGGTAGATAGAAGGGAGAGTGCAGCGGTGGGGAGGGCTGGAGGGGAGGGGTGATTGCGCTCGGACCTGGACAAGAGGGCTGTAAATAAAATGACATTATTATTTCCTCTGTCCCGTCATGTAGAAAAGCCAATTATGGTAATGCTGCTGCCGGCGTGTCAGAGGGAATGTTGGGATGTGCTTCCCGTGAAGCGGCTAACATGAGAGCCATGGCCTGCTTGAGGAACACAGGACTAATTTTGACAGGCGATTGCAAAGAACCGGCAGAGGACAGAAAGACAAGGGGACCGGGATATGCAGAACATAACAAAGCCCGAACCTAAACTTTTGTGTGATTCCCAACCACTGTTCGGGTGTCATGATCAGGTGTATTCAATTTCATATAATCTGGTCGAAAACCTCCTCTTTTTGTACCCCGAATTAAGTAGCTTTGTTCACTTATCTATGCCAGTGACATGTAGTTGACAGGAAAAACTCTTTCTTTAGCAGAAGGTACATATCACAAGTGCACCCACTTGTCATTTGTATACCAGAAGGATTTCACGTTGAGTTAGTAAATTGAGTCAAACATGATTATCGATCATTATTATTTTTGTTTGTGGTGTGCATAAGATTTTGGTTTTATTTAAAATAATGAAAAAAGCACAATATTATACAATATGTTAGAATGCAGAATTGTAAATACTTGACAGAATTTCCAGAGTTTTCCAAAATGTTGTTTACTGCTATGCATACGATACAAAAATTGTATAGTGAAAAGAATCAATGACGTGCACTAGTGATATGGATATGATATACGTAGCTACACCAACCTCAGAGCAGCTTTCAAGCTAAAAGTTCACCTGAACATCTGATGGGTTGAATTATGCAAAGATGACAGCGAAAGAGCCGGATATTAAGGATGAAGGCGATCATTTACTGATTCGTTCTCATCTGATTGTAGGCTTCTCCGTGTATCCCGTGCCTCCAGTGTGCCATAGGGGGGCTCACCTTCAAGTAACACCTCTGGTACATTTCCCCTTTGACTCTCAACACCCCCCTCCTTTCTTGTTTAATACCATCAAGCTCTTCCGCTCCCCCAGACGTGCTCACATGCTCACATGAGCCTCCCCCCAAGTGGAATAATAGGAGCATATGGTCTAGGCAGCACCTACAGGGCCTTAAATAACTGCTGCAGCATTCCAACTCGATGTACCAATTTATCTCTCACCCCTCTCTCCAGCCCATTTCAAAACACCTCTAGCCTGAGTTGAGCTCAGCAGATAGTAGCAGATGGGACATGTTATTCTGCAGATACATAGGGCTGCATAATGGACCTAAGCAGAAAGTGGTGGGTGAATGCGAATAAGCGCTGTACAAACAGGACGACTGCAGAAATTCTGCATTACTTGCAGATATTTAGTCAAGCAGCGGTAACAACAGTTTGCACCGGTAACAACAGTTTGCTAATAGAACTGCGTGAAAGTCTCTTTCAGAAAGCAACAAAAAAAGCTTAAATGAAAAAATCTCCCTGGGTGGCTCATGTTCAATGTCTTCACCAGCTGCCATAATAGTGCGATGGGAAAGTCCTCCATCAGCTACTTGCTCACCTTGAATAAACGCATCATGCCTAAATGTATCCATTGGAGCTTAATGTCGGGAATACATGACTGTAGGTCAAGCAGAAGAGGTCAGAGGTTAGACAGGTAGTCAGTGCTAAGCTTGTAGAGGTCACACTCTCATGTAAATACATCAATATGTCCCACAGACGCCCTTCCACCTGACCTCTAAAAAGTGCGCTATGGATTAACGGTAGCTCTGTCTTTTTACATATGATTGTGTGTGTATATATAGGTGTGGAATCCGTGTCAGCCTGGTTAGCATGTGTGTTTATGTGTGCATGTGTGTGAGAGAGAGAAAAGAAGTGTGAAAGGTACTGCTGTTTTATTTATAGAGTAAGCACTATTTATACCCAACTAAAAGATGGGTTTAGAGAAGCGGCTCTCAATTACAGAGGGCGCGTGCACACCAACACACATTCATGCATTGCTAGGAGCTGAATGAGGTAAGATTTTTTTTTTTTAAGTTTGTGATAAAAGTTGATTGACTAATGTTATTGATATCCAGTCTGCAGCCATGTTTTCCCCAAAAATAAAATTAAGCGTTGAAATAGTTTGTATGTGGCTGTGCTACCAGTCTTATTTTTGCTCAAATACTTCCACACACATGTTTTTGTAAGTTGTGAATGTGATATGAATAAAGTTGTTGTGAACACACATTTGTTGTACAAATACTATGACATAACTAGCGGCGATTGGAATGACCGAAGTGTGCGAGGCTAACTATTATTGTAGTCTCATTCACAACCATCTTTTTTTGTACTCTTGACGCTGACGTTTGTAGATCGAATTGTCTATTTAACCAGACATTTTGTTGCTGTATAGGACAAGACCGACAGAAGACGGAAAACTCAAAAATCCTGCTCAATTAGAAGGCAAGATGCCAAAACGCATGATCGTTGATTAGTTAAATTCAAGCTTTTAACGTGGAGTAAAGGCTGACTAATCGGTTCAACCACTAAAACACACACAGACACACACACAAATACACACACAAACACACGCGCACACACAGGTATGGCTGCAAGAAACATTGGGTCTTTTTTTTTTTACAAGCATACCCTAACAACACATTCAGATATTGGCAATACATATACTAAACAGCTGTATGTCAGTTGTGCAAGAGTTGTTTTTTTTTTTCTTCAGCCCACACTGACTGAGTGTTCTTCACGGAGTACGGGAGGGTTTAACATGCTGGGGATCAATACTGTGAACCAGCGGCAATCCATAGTAATTCATCTGGCTTTTTTTTACATGTTCATTCTCACTCACACTCACCATGTACAGAACCACAGAAGCGCAATACATAAATAAACACACCGGCATACCCCTAACCACAGAAACGCAGTAACACACACCTGAATGTCTGAAACGATTGCAGTCTCTATGCAAACGCAGGTTCAATAAACCCGGGAGGAATTTATTTATTTTTATTGAGCATATCAGCCCATCCTGGTCTCTGCATAACAAGGCTTGTATAATTAAACCATAAATTTAAGGGTGCTCCTTTAATTACCACAGACAATGTCAGGAGGCAGCAGAGTAAACAAATGGCGTTGAAGTGAACTAAGAAAAAAAAAAAAAACACTATGACAGACCAATGGAGATATTCGATTCGGTGGGCTTGTTGTTGCACTTGAAAAGAATGAATTGACTCTACTGTATGTGTAAAAGGAGCATGATATGTATGTCCTCCTTCTTATTCCAAGACAGCTTTTGAGTAATGCAGGCTTTCTGCAAAGTGAAAGGAAGAATAACCAGTGAAATCTTATCACTGAGCGCATGCCTAAGCGCAAATCTGTATATCTGCATGGAGAGGGTGGGAGAATGTTTAAATGTGTGTATTCATCTCTCTTACGGATAATACCGTTAGTAGTATAATGTATTTGTGTGAGGTGCATGAATGGATGGATTTGCGTGCGTGCGTGCACAAAGGCACATTTCAGGTCAATGTCAACATGCAGGCCTGCTTCCCAGCAGCTCAGCTAATTACACAAGAGCCCCGAAGGCCACTTAGAACAGGTTAGCTAATTAACAAACAGACTGATTGCAGATTAATTGAGAGGTGTTCCTAATCTCTCCCCCCCTAAACACAATGACAAATGCTAACTGATGCTAATTAGGTCGGTATGGAAGAGTGGATGTTGTATTTACAGTTGCAGTGGCTCATACGACTTGTAGCTTTAATACAGATACCTTTCAAATCCATTCATCCATCTTCCATCTGTGACTAAGGTCAAGGGTCTTGCAGCCTACCCCAGCTGATTAGGAGGCCTGAGGCAGTGAACACCCTAAACTGGTCAGCAGCCAATCGCAGGTCACAATTAGACAAACAGCCATTCACAACTACGTCAATGTGTAGTGTTCAATTAACCGACCAGAAATGTTACCTGGAGAAAAGCCATGCAGACAAGGTGGAGAACATGCAAACCCCACACACAAACCCAGAGCCCGGATTTAAACCCACGACTTTCACGTATCGAATACATTGTGACAAATATAGAATAATTTATGATATTTCACAGAGTAACTTATTACCTTCAATCAGGAAACAAGGGTAATACAGTAACACAACCCCAAAACTTCCTTGCTCACGAAGGTGTGCCAGTGACCTTTTGGTGTCCAATATGCCTGAGTTCATGTCTACTTCCTTGTATAGGTCATGAAATCTGAAACAGCCTCAACACAATGGGCTATGGCAGATTTCCGCAGCAAATGGAAGCCAATAGGTCCCTCAGGGGACCTGATCCAGCACCCATCTGTGATGACTGCCAGTGGGAAATACACACTGCTTTAACCCCCCCAACACACACACTCTGTCTCGCTCTCTTTCTGACTCACTTTCTTTCTCTCTCTCGGTGGTCGGCTGGTTAGCACATCTGCCTCACAGTGTGGAGGTTGTGGGTTCGATTGTAGCTCCAGCCTTCCTGCGTGGAGTTTCCCCGGGAACTCCGGCTTCTTCCCACATCCCAAAAACATGCATGGTAGGCCGATTGAGCACTCCAAATTTCCCGAAGGTGAGTGTGAATGGTTTGTCTATGTGTGCCCTGTGATTGGCTGGCAACCCTGTTCAGGGTGTCCCCCTGCCTAATGCCCGAAGTCAGCTGGGATAGGCTCCAGCACGCCTGTGACCCTCATGAGAAGGAGTTCAAAAAATGAATGGATAAAAGGATTGACTGATTGGTTGGTTGATTGATTGATATCACTCTCACATATGCAGTGCACATGCAAAGACAGACACACGTGTATTTTAAGCTGCCCCACAATATATACACACTTTCACCTTTCAACCTCTGACCTCCATCAGCACCAAAGTCAATAATCTTTGTCTATGCATTCCTTTCTCACTACCACCTGCATCTTTTGAAATCCCGCATCACCTGATTACACACACGGACAAGAAACCAAACAGTACATAGTACAAACACATTCACTAAGTACGCACGCACGCACACACACACACAATCCATGACAAGACAACAGCCAGCAGCAGCTGCTTCCATCTCCTAGCAACGGCCAGCCTGATACATGACCCAATGATGGATAATTACCGTAAATCACCACAGCTCACACACTAACAGGGAGCTAGAGGTAGGAGAGCTGGGGAAAGAATGGAAAACAAGGACATAGGAGGGAGGGAGGGAGGAGAGCAAACGGGCAGGGGGGGAGTTCAGAAAGAGTGGGTCCAGACTGGTCGTGTGTGCACTAATGCATCTTGAATAGCTCAAATTCATTTGCTTTTTGAAGCACACATTCATTTTGTCTTTGGTGTGCTAATGCACTCCGTCATATACAGTTTTAACACACACTCCAGCAAAGGGCCACGCAAAATAAATCCATGCATGACCACTACTGAAAACACATCAATACTGAGCAAAATGGGGAGGAAAAAAAAGGTCCACCTGCCGCTGCTCTAAGGCCATTATCACTGTAATCTGAAACTGTAGGCCACGCCTCCTACTGAAGCTCAGTCGGACGATTCAGCTCTTTCATAAGCAGGCGCCAATCAAAAAGGCAGACGGTGCTGGAGGGTGGCTTGTGATGACAAGAGAAACAGCTGCATTGATACAAAATAAATTACCACAAAAACTGAATTTTTTTCTTTTATTTGTGTAATTGGTCTACTTAATATATTATATATAAAAATAAATAAAATATTTACTTGATACACTTGATAGTTTGCTTTAATGTAACTGTATTTATATTTTCTAAACGAGATCATGCCTTTTTTTGTAAATAGTGTTATTCTAAAGTTGCAAACTTTGATAAAAAAAAATGCACGTGTTGTTTACTTCATTATCGCTCTTTGCCTCATTGCTTTGTCATTGTTTGTCATGTCCTCTTCTCCCCCCCCTCCCTCCCTGTACGAGTCCTGGCTTCTGCAGACATTTGATCTGGCTGCCTTGTGATAGATTGACAGGTAATGAGGAGGTTGAAGGAGCGACAGAGACAGGAGCAGGTGTTCAGCACAGTCTTTTTGGCCAGCGCTAAGCTGCCATGTCCTTCACTGCTACACCTCACGCGCCACTCTTCTTCCTTGCTCACTTACTGAATTCTTCCTCTCTTTTCCTGCCTTCTCCTCCCTTTCGCCATCCCCCTTTCTCTTCGCGAGCAAAGAGGACTATGCAATCCATCACACAATGACACGCTCGGACATGGACTGTCTTTATATGAAGGGAAAAAAAGAACAGCGATGTGGAAATAAATAGATAAATGAGCACTGAGTCCCATGGCAGAGGGAAAGTAGGACTTCAACTGGTTCATTCAGACCGCTTCAAGGAGAGACTGATTTGTAGCATCCAGTGCAGAGGAAACTTTTTTTTTTAAATTGGTCGAATGAAAAAAAAAACATCCGTTGTGCCTAATATTGTAGAAGATGCAATGCACGCTCAGTATCTTAATCCCTGAACACACAAATGTGCAACTGAGGTCAGCAAGTTGACATTCATTTTCGTCTTTTAATATTATTTAGTTGGTATTTATAATAATGGTGCTTTGATCGATTGGCCAGTGATCACGAACGGATAATTTCCGTGGAAAGGTATATAATTGTCATCTGATGTTTTTATACGTCTCTGAGAGAATGGCGGACATGAACCAAAAATCAGCATTCTTCTCTTTGAAATTATCTCAAATGATTTTTTGCGTACAGCTCTTGTATTGGATCTCAAGCGATTGTGCAGCTGTACATAATCAAGTGTTGTCTCAGTCGGAGCCCCCTCTACATCTGACCTGTTTCGGTACTGCTGACTCTGCATTGCTTAGTGTCATAGCTCACCAACTAAGCATGCAGGTGGAGTACAGAAGACAATTTAGTGAGAGCAGATTTCTGACAAACAATGAAAGGGAAGGATAGACGGCCTTGAAAAGGTCAAGCAAGGGAAAAATGTCTTTCCAAAGAGTAATTTCCTTCAACTTTGCTAGTCTGTATTTAAGTTTGCTTTAATTACAAGTAAAATATCTAACTAACCACTGTAGCATGAATATACGTATCTTGAAGGCAGTAAAGGCGGCGCTTGTTCTGCTGTCAAAAGTGCAGACAGTAGAATAAAAACAACAACTCTTGGGCCTATAAATCCATCTCTCTGCTTTACAACTAGCACTAAAGGGCGAGTCACCCTCCTAAATCAGCAGGCCAGAGGAGACGCCATGGTTAAAATGGGAAGCATTTGCATGTTTCTTCAAGCATTCCTAAGAGGTGAACAAGTAAGCAGTTATATCAACATTATAGTTCAAACACTTCAGATTGATGAAGAATGTTGATTACACTCAACGCGATGGATGCCGTGGACTCGCTGTCATAAAAGACTCTTCTAAAGTTAAGTGGGAGTTTGTATATAAATGAAGATTTTTATCGACATTTTCCTTTGAATCTGCATAACCACAAATGGATTTACTGTTGAAATCCAGCACCTGAGCAGCTCTCTTTCTTATTCCTAGTTACATAAAAGTTGCATCACATGGACAGTCTTACAGACACTTTAATTATTAAAAAGAAAGCCAGATAAAAGTGTGTAGAATTAAAGAGGAAGCCGCCAAGCTTAAAATGAGCCTTCCTCGATTGTCACTGTTCTCAAAGTGAATTTGCCATCAGAAAAAAAAAAAAAAAAGTAAAAAATGTCACCGATGGTATTCAAACACACTTTGCCGTCATTTAATAACTCCAATAGCCACACATATGTGCACAAACCTGCACGCGGGCACACACACACGGACCAAACACACAGACACCCACAAATACGCACTTTTTAAGCCCTCGCTTGGCATCAGCTGTCACGCAACCTGTCTCGGAAAACTAAGCAGAGACAGACGCTGTCAACTTAGAGTGCCTCAAATGCCCACACTGAGAAAGGCAGAGGAGAAATCAGGCCTGTCTCCCGGTATAATTTGCACTAATCCTTCATGGGAGATAGTAAAGTCTATGGCATATCTGCCTAATAGCATCAGTCAGCGGCAGGTTCTAATCTCATATTTAGACCCGTTTCCATCACGGACTGACGACAAAAGCACCAGCACAGTGTGATTACCTTCTTCTTCTGCTTCTTCTTCTTTTACATTTCTGCATGACTTGACTTCTGATAATGGTGGAGGTTTGACAAAATATAAGACGCAAAACTTCATCTCTTAGTGGAGGTGGGAAGAAAGTCATTCCAGGCAACTATAAAAACAGGTAGATTGAGGCAAAGGGAATCAAGTAGCTGGCTTTCCACTGAGTATAAACCTGCTGGAGTCTGCACACACAATCACGCGAGTGCACATTTACATTTACAAAACACGAGCGTATTTGCGTGCAAGCGCCAACACACAGTGCACACACACCTTTTCAGAGCATTTACAACCTGTGGTGTTTGTCCTGTTCTGCTGGCTCCTTTTACCACGTGCATTTGAATGCGGACTGGAGTGCATCCCTCTCTTTCAGACAGCACCATAAAAGAAGACGCACACAATGAGGGCTCCTTTGAGTCGAGTGGGGCTGCCTGGGGGTAGGCAAGCACCTCCAAAACTGCCACAGTGCTTTAACTTGCGTCGCAATGAGGTGCTAAGCCTTTCTGAATAATAAGAGATTACTCATAAAGATGACAAACAGAATAGAAACAAACTACACAAATGCCCTTTAGTAGCAGGTTTTTCTACAACTGCGTGCGAGTGTGTGTGTGCGTTTGTGTGTGTGCGTGTGTGTGCGTGCGTGCGTCAGTCAGCCGAGAGAAGGGAGACAAAAGTAGGGGCAGTAGTGCAAGGATCCTAATGAAGCCGTAAATCAGAGTCCGATGAGAACAGACTCTGAAGGGAGATCACATCACTGGAGATCAATGCAGACAGCCGTACGCACACGCACGCACGCACAAACACGCACACACCAGGATGAAGATGAGAAGCAGCCAGACGCAAACACATGCCAGAATTCCCTAGCGAGGCCGACTTATGGACGTACAAGCGAGTACGTGTGCATAAACGCACGGAGACCAAAGCGCACGCTGTCATCTCCAAGCTATTAAACTGTGTCCATGCTATCCCACTAGAACCCACCCATGGGTTGAGGAGTCCCACCTTTTTTGTTCAATCCAGCTCGTCGAAATCACATCGGCTGTGATATATGGTGCCATAACTCTGATAGCCACAATCAATCTCTGCTTTAAAGACACATCCATCTTCAGGAATGCTGATGGTGTGGGGAGGAATAGGAGGAGGAGAAGCAGGGGGAAAAGGGGTGCTGCTCTGACCTCATTGTTTTGGGTTTTGGGGTCTTTATAGGTCATCTGGGATCCACTGAGTGATATCTGTCAGCTCACATTTGCCTTCAAGAGTAAGGCTCATGAAAATAAATGACAACGGTGTCTTCCAAAACCCATTCCACCAACCTACAAAAAACCTCCAAAAGTAATAAAAAGTAAAAATCTTCATAGAAAAGCGCAAGCTGGTATAATTGCAAATATTGTTAGCTCCCATAATTGTTATGGCAAGTTCCCATAATAGCTACGTACATACGTATAAGTTGAGCACAGTACAGTACATTGAGTTTTGCATCTTGCTGGCGCTTGGTGGAATCCTTGCAGCTCCAAAACCATCACTTGTCAGGAGGCCCCCAAAAATGTTTAGATTGGTCAATAATTGGTAAAAAGAACATCCACACATGTGGACTGACCAACGACCAGTGATACAATGTCAAATACTTTAAGTCTCTCGTTTCACTAGTAAACGCAACACTTTCCTCTGCTCTGGACCAAAAGCTTTTCTTGGCCATTGTACGACTGAAACACTCAGCATTGGAACTCCCACACGACACACTACCTTGGGCTGTGTGTACAGAGGAGGGGGCGGGAAGGATTTAGTAGACTGAGATGGGAGAGTTGAAAGGGATGAACTATTCATGACCTCTAGGAAGGGTCACCACTCTGTGATACCGCCACTGAATATTGGCCACAGTGACATATAACGGCTTTTAACCCTCTTAGACAAAGAAAGGAAACATTTAGACTGTCAGGAAGGCTCCCTTCTGTTTTCTTCTTTTGGGGTTTTGCTTCCCTTCACTGGCTCCTTTTCTTCTTTTCTTACCACCTCATGCTGCCGAAAGTTGGATTTTTAATTATTGAACAAAGACTCTCACAGAATTTCTGCAGAAGCTCTTCAGGCTTTCTGTCCTGTCTGCCAAGTATCAATCGATAGAAGAGTTACTGGTGCATTCTAATGTTATGTAGTTTTGTTGTTTTATGATTTCGATCTAAACTTACTGTAAGTAATGTGTGAATTCTGACCCAAGTGACACGAAGAACCCGGAAGAGTGAAGTAATATCAAGTACAGGGGATGTAAAAAGTCTACACACCACTGTTCAAATGGCAGGTTTTTGTGATTTAAAAATGAGCCCAAACTAAATTTAAATCTAAATGAAATACGGGCTAAACCTGTACAACTTAAATTTAAACACGTGTGGATGTTTTTTTTTTACCAATTAGTGACCTAGTTAATGCCTTTGAAATTATTTTTCCACACTTCTCTGATTGATACCTTAAAAACAATAAGATGCTGTACTCTACAAGACATGGCTTTAAGATGTGACGACATTTGAACTTTATTTGGACTTAATCAGAGGCACTTCAAATGGTGGCAGGTCTGTGCTGACTCCCATTTAACATGAGTTTAGATGTGATCGAAGCCACATCCCCAGTTATGACAGTGTGCGAACTTGAATAACATTTACTGTTTTTTTTTACTTCTTCTCTGGAAATATTTCTTCCCAATTGAGTTGCAAAGTTTATTGTTCATAATAATGGTGGTGAAAAACAATGCTAATTCTTGTTGCTGGAGTTTCCAGTGGTGTGGAACTGAATTGCATTCATCATTGGTAAAATGAATTCCAAGACATTTTGCAGCATCTTTTTGACAATTGGGATGGCTGATGCAACAAGACAACAATCCAAAGGACACAATTAAATCAACAGGAAAATGGCTTCAGCAAAAGAAAATAACAGCTTCTTGAGAGACCAGTGTCCTGATAGCAACGTGATTAAGATACTGTAGTATCGTATCATGAGAGTGATTCACAAGGGATATTCCAAGAATATTGTGAAACTACAGCAGTTTGGAAAGGGGAATGCCCCATATTCCAAAACTCAAAATTCCAACATTAAAGTGAGATGCTTTAATGGTTCTGGAACTGGCTCCGATGAAGTTTACCCTGGCAAGGAATGACAATATGGATGGATGAAGGGTGCGGATGAAAGGTGAGCCGGTGATGGATGGGAGGAAGTTCGAAAAAGTGCAAATGCACGGTGCTGAGACATTAACTCAAAAAGTTGTAGAGAGCATGCCGTAACTTTACAGAACTAACTTGCTATTGTAACTCTCGCTTTCAGACCCCTTTAGACCTCCAACGGAGGTTCGACCAGGCAGGAAAGCAGAAATCTCCTTGTCAAACGACACTTTTGTGGCAGCTATGCAGAATGTCAATGTAAGCAAAGAATGTTAGAGGGAGAGTGTAACCAGAAGGCAGCCAATAAAAATGTCTTCAAGCCGACTCCTTGATTTAACTCCAACAATAAAGTGATGTATGTTATTGGGAGTAAATTATCAAATTGTTGCTGAGAAACCTAAACTGGTTTTCCAAAGTTAAATGATCCTCAATGTTTTTGGGTTTGGACTGACAGGCAATTTCTTATATAATTGTGGACTCACACTGTAGTCAATCAGGTACGCCCAGTTGTAATGAATACAGAGCGGACGGAACCATAACAGGGCCTTTTTTTAGCACCAGTCAAAGTGAACAGGGAGGGTTGAGGTAGTCGGTGGGAAGGGGGGAGAAAATGAGGAGAGTGAACGGCGGGGGTGGGCTGAGGGTGTAGAGATGAGGGAGGAAGGGAACAAGGGAGAGAGGGAGGGTTGAGTGTTGGAATGAACTCTCTCAGGCTTTGTGGTGCGCGTTTCCCAAGGCCCCTGCCTGGCCCCTTTGATAAATGACACATGTCATTCTGTCAGCTTGTGACACTGCAGCTGGGAGGCCCTGTGATGTATGGCTCTGCTGAAAAAGGAAATCAACTTTTTTCCCCCTCTCGCTCTCTCCTTATCCCAATGTCTGTCTGCCTCTCTCGTCCCTTCTCCCTCTGCTCTCTCCCTCCTCCCCTCAGCCTGGGCTGAGTGCATGGCCTTTTTATATGAGGATTTAGGTTTCCCCTGGTCTAGTGAGCTCCCACCTCCTCTTTCTTCCTACTGCAATAGAGAGGCATACGCAAAGCCAGGTTGAGGTTAGTTCATTCTCAAAGCCACGCATGCACACACTGCGTTATTATCATCTTGTGCAAGGCTGAAACTTCAGGAAAGGACACTGTATTGGAGTTGAACACAGGTTTCTTTCTTTCTCTCCGTGTGTGCGCGTGCGTGTGTGTGTGAGGGGTGGGGGGCACAGAATTCCAGTTAAGCAGGATGACTGGTGTCTCCCACTGGGTCATCTGTCATCCATGTGTTTGACTGGAGGATGAGCACATGCAGCTTAACTGTACACACACACACAAACACACGCACGCATGCGCACACATGCAGTCCCACAGGAACTGGGAATGAACTTTGAAAAGTAAGCCACGCACACACACATGCAAGTATAAACATAAGCCCTTGAAAAGCAAGAAAAAGCAAGGAGCCTGCACCATCAATCTTCAAACGGTGAAAACACTTATGATGTAGAGATGTTATTTTGTAGTGCAAAAGGATCCAGCCAATGAACCGTTCCCAAGAGGCCAACCCTCGGCCGCCCTCATGGCAGACAGCCTATCACAGCAACCAACTGACCCCTCCTCTCCAAGCACCGCCCACACAATGGGTGGGCTTAAGTAGAGTAACTGAAATAAATAATTACTTTAATTACAGTATGAAGGCATAGTAAAAAAAAAAAAAAGAAAATCACATCATAGTATTTTTGGGTCATAGTACATATACGGTAAACTGAGCTGAGGAGAAGGATAAAACTGAGACAAAAGGAGAAAGAGAGCAAACAAAACATTGAAGGGAATTCACAGATTGTCCGTACTGCGGCTACCTGGAGGTCATGACCTGTTCACGACCCCATCAGATGTCTTCTCTGGTTGGGGGGTAGGTCAAGGGAGGGGGGGGGGAGGAAGGCATCATTAGGACTGAATGATGAGTGGTGCGAATGTCAGACGACTGTAGAGCAGAACTACCACTGCATTTATACGTGCCAGAAGGCCCTCACAACACTGTAAACAGCAGTGTGTGTTTGTCTGTGCACATGCTTGCTTACTTGGGGGGAGGGGGGGTCATCACCACTGGTATGCACCCCGTTAACAAGCTGCCTCTGTGATCCATGGGGCAGTGACATACCCAAGGAAATTTGTTTTTTGCTGAATGTTTTGATTTCTCTGAAAATCACAATGAAAAAAGAAGAAAGTGATATAAGTAAATGAGGGAAGTGACTTGACAAGAGGGGCAGTATGCTGTCGTTTGCAAAGCCAAAGGGAGCCGTGTAGGACCTCAAGGTCAGCTGATTAACAACACATTCACAAGCCAAAGTGGCGAGAAGGCGAAGAACTTGCTACATCGAGTCTGCCCCATTCCTGTGCTCCCAGTTGCGTGCATGCACCTCAATTAATCACTGCAATCGTTACACCATGGTAATACCAAAAACAATCTTGATGATCACAGGCACAAACAAAATTTCAAATTGCTATCATCCATCTCACCTGCCCCTACAGAATGAGGAAGGGGGTTCGAGGTGGATGAGTGATCCGCTCATTGCTCTCCCTTTCTGTTTTCTAAAGGCCTCGCCAGCACCATGATAGTGAAAAATTAACAACAGGCAGCCAAATGGGTGAAGGCGCCAAGGAGATGGAATCAATGCACGGCATCTGCGGCAAGAGCAGCTATGTAAAACACTTGCCTTAAGTCAGCCGCATCCGGTTAATATTTAATCCCTCCATCTATCTCCACAAAGAGCATTTCCCTTTTAGCTTTAGCTGCCGTTTACTTTGATTACACACAAGCGTTTAGGGTGAGCGGGGGCAAAGCAAGAATGATAAGAGAGCATGCATGCTAAGTGATTTGCATGGGGATGGGAATATTTTCAGGTCTGATAATCACTCCGAAACAGGCCATTGCCAGTTTCAGGCGAAAGAGAAGATATAGGCCGGAAGAAATAAAAATAAATACATAATTTTAAAAAATGATGCATAATAATGTAACTCTAAAAACATCCTGGATTCACTCAGAGGGCTTCTTTTACTATAAAACACGAGATGCAATTAGAGTGGGAGTAGCAAAATAACAGCAATATCTGTGTGAAAAATTATTTCAAGACAGTAAATCCAAAACTCACAACATGAACATGCAAATAAATCTTTTTGTATTTCTGGGCAACCTTCTGTACTAGCATTTATTTTTATTTTTGTGCTGCCGTTTTTGCTTCTTGCTTCTACAAAGCAGCCTCGTGCTTATTCTGTATGGGAACTGAAAACAGTGTGAGCAGTGTGCCAAAAGGTCAATAAAATTTTGAAATACACCAAACACATGTGATATGCTCTATAATTAGAAAAGGTTACTTAAACTAATTTGTATCTGTTTCACACATACCGAAACCGCTATGGCCAACCGTCTGCCGGTCTTTTACTCACTGCACTTGGATGAAACATCACATCATAAAACCTTGTGCCACAGCAGAAATAACATTAGAAAATGTAGAATGGCATCATGAAGAATGTAGAATATTGGCAGCTATGTGTTAAACCAACATAGTGGATAACTGGTGAGAAACATGTTAGTTACTCTGAAGCTGCAATTCGGAAGTATTCAACACATGACAACAGTACTACCGCTGATAGAAATTAAGCTCTCAGTATGATGCAATGCAGTTCTAAAGCCACTGCAAATTACAACCATATAATTGTTAGTTGAATTTCTCCCTGAGACAGTCAATAAAACAGAACATTATGAAGTCAGCAAAAGCATTTGTTTATACTGTTCTCGTGTTGTATCTCATCAAATAGTCTGAGCTGCCAACCTATAGAAATTCCCTTCCAGAACATTTCATCTGAATGCCAGGAACATAAATTAATCATACATAGAGTAAAATATTTACTAAGATGATGATGAAGTTCAGTTGTGTCACTGCCCTTGTTTCTCATCGCTAGCACCAATCGGGGTTGGCCTCAAGTCTTTAGCTTTTGGCTATCACCGAATGTGGCTGGCACGTAGTGTTCACTGCGAGCACTACTTTTAGTGGACCACATCGGTAGAACAATGACAATCTAAAATGGGTTTGTTGTCAAACATTTATCTTGCAACTATTTAGCAAGTATTTTCAGGATTATATTTTTCAAATATTTAAATAATCATAATCTGTGTTACGGTCCTAACGAGCAAGCATTCAGTGATTTCCACAACAAAATACGAACAATCCGAAACAGTTGGGAGCTCTGTATATTGCAGGTCATAATGTTGTTGTGTTCATCTTTTGTCACTGCCATGCCTGCATTTTTACATTGTTTTTGGATAAATAAGCAGGAGATGGCACGTGGAAAAAAAAAAGGCCACTCTCACACCTTCAGTGACAGACAACGATCATCATGATCAAGCACGATCAAGCACGCCGAGTTATTGATCAGCAAGCATCTGCTGCTGGCTGCTGCCTCGAAGAGGAAGAGGAGTGAGGCTGCAACATCTATGACGACTGACAAGGGTAAAATGTTACTTTTCTCGCACCTATATCGACAGCTGGACGTGTGTGTGTGTGTGTGTGTGTATGTGCGTGTGTGTGTGTGTGTGTGTTTGTGTGTGCACCCGTATGTCAGGGGAGGAGCTGGGAAGAATACAACTAAATGTGTGTGAGGAAGAAAATGGTGGGGGTGGGGGCATTTGGCCTGCAATAATTCTTAATTGACACCTGTCAGGATAATGGCGGCGGGCACAGCTGTTGGGGGAGAATTTGTCCATCGTCTCATTCTTCTGTCAGCTCTAATACACATCCTAAAGCGGCACGTCCACCCTTTTCCCTGCCTGCCGACCTTAAGCCCCTATCTCACTGAGCAGCGAACAATTGCGAGTTTTTTTGAAGGCAGCGTTCTCGTCAGGGTTCGTTCAAGGTCGCAAATGTTCACCAACAATGGCCTGCACTTTTTTGTTGCAAGGAATTTCCTTATGACAAGAAAACGGGGAAACTTACTGTAAGTGCAAGGGATAAAAAAGGAAATAGGAAGTGCAGGGGTAAAAGGCGAGATGAGAGGTCCTTAAAAGAGGTGGGGGAGCGCGAGAGCGAGAGAGAAGGGGGGGGGGGGGGGGGGGGCATTAGATGATGCAGAGGAGCATGCCGGGTTTGGGTGTCCCTGGATAGGACTCTTGTGAAGTGGGCCCATCTTGTTTGTCTTGTTTGTTTGTTGGCATCAAAGCTGTGCCTCTCTCACTCCCCCTGCTTACTGATGTAATGAGTGGGTAAGCTCCATGTTGTTGTTGTTTTTTGCTTGCACTGAGGAATTCAAATACTTATTAGACAAAATATTCTGTAATTGCTCATCTTTTATTGATAGAAGCAACATGTTAAATTTGGCTCGAGCAGCCAACACGCATTGCCTCTTGAGCAGCCAAGGCACTGATCAAGAGAGCAAATGTACCCTGCCTCCAAAAATGTAACACTTTAGTTAAGAAAATTTTAGATGTCAATTTTTGCGCCTTAAATCTTGCATGACTACTTCCTTCCAGCGATTCCCTGCTTGTCTTCCTCATGTCTTTGAATAATGCGCCACAATGTTTCGATAAATTTGCCCTTAAATCTCACATTTCCTCTACTAAAAGCAATTTTAAGAAGTCACCCTCAAAGCGCAGATAACAGCATGCGTGCATTTATCAGAAGTTTTGATCCAATCTTAATGTCACTAAACAAAAAGACTTCACTGCTACTGCTTTCTGCTGCGACATTATAAAATTACCAATAAACAATAATGATTCAGAAATTTAAAAAAATTCCACGGAAATCAGGAAAAAGACTTCATGTCAGCTCAGTCCCGGAAGGCAGCTTTCTATCCGTTTTAAAGTTCTTTTTCGGATCCCATGACTTGTTGCTGTTTTTATGCACTGCGAGGCAAGCAACAAAGCACATCTGGCTACTTTAATGATATGATTTCCCATCATACTAAGCCACCTGCATGGAGCTGGCTTCACTTTAACCATTAGGTATGTGTGCGTGTCTGTGCGCATGCATCTATTTCTGTGTGCATAAAGTGCAGCAAGGACAACACAACCACCCGTTCTGATGGGAGAGTGCCTTCGGGGCATGTCTGGTTAAGGATGCCCTGAAACAAGGTGGTTTCTGCATATCTGGTCTTTTTTACTTCCTTATCTATGAAAGTACACAATGTTTAAACTTCCTTAATAGCGGCTATTAGTCACTCGTAATCAATACCATACTGTTGCAGCAGGTATTGAGAACACTCATCTCTAACAGTTGCGAGCACAGATGAGACACAAACCAACAGACCAAGAGTCTTAGTGACATGAAAGTAGCCTTTAAATGGACCAAATTAAACAATTTGTGAGATGGCGCAGGAGGAAAAATTGCTATTGATACATCCAATCAATGCCACATGCTAACAGAAATTCTGCCCTAACTATAGTAACCTTGAGCGGAGTCCGAATAACACACACACACACACACACATACACACACACTGACTACGAGGGAATGCCTCAAACACACACAGCAAAACTAAAACAGGGAAATAGAAGGGGTTGCTGTGGATCAATGTGTTTTCCAGCTCCCCTTTTGATTGTGGGGAGTGAACAGATTTGACAGACTGAGGTGTTAAATGTGAGAGATACTTTTCTAAGGTTGTTTTTGTGCTCCAGTAGGGAAACAAAACAAAAAAAAAGAGATGAGGTGTGTGTGTAGTGTCTTTGAAAATGGGTCCTCCTGCAGAGGATGACTAACATGGTATGGTTACAATTACACCCGTTCAAGTTATTCATTCCAGGAAAACTAACTCCGGTACGTGCTCAGATACACTCTCTCTAACGCTGTTACACTCTTGAAATGGATTCGTTTACACTCTCAATTTCACATACAAGTAATTTTTAGCGTTGATTTTGACACAATTGTTTTATAAAATGCGGAGTCATCATTAGAACGACATTTGACAATTTTGGAGGTGGGGTGAAAAAAAAAGCCAGTTCTTTTGCTTAAACACTTTTTTTTTTTAAAAACTGGGGAACGAGCACACCTCGAGATGACACACTCCGTGGGACAGCGGTTTAGACAGAAAGGCGGTGGGGCACATAAATCCGGGCATACTGTTGATTTCAGGGGGAGAATATCGCATAACAGTATCATCAAGTAAGAGCACAAAGGTCGCTGTGTAATCTTAGCTACCCCGAGCATGCAAAATCATTAATCCCTGGGCACAGCAAGCCTCCAGCTGGGAATAAACTGGAGGCCTTCAGCGAGGCAGCGACAGAACTGAGGCGGGACGCCGTTTTCTTTTTTTTTTTTTTCCCCCTCCAACTTTCACACAGCCAAAATATTATGATGTGGCTGTGATTTAATCCGAGGAGCGCAACATGCGCTAAAGTGTAAACACGTCTACGGAATGCCTTATTTTAAGAGGGTTCACAAGAGGCTTATACATGAAGATGTTGGAAGTGGTCATTAATACAAAAATGAAAACTTCTGCAACAGCTGGGAATGCTCCATCCACTCACTTTTTTTTTTTTTTTTTTAAGAAAAACGTTTCATTCCACTTTTAATTACAGAAATGCATTTGAAGTGAAATAATGTGAAGGAAAAGAATTTGAAAGAAAATGTGGTTCGCCGTCGTTGCTTCAACATGCTTATTACTAGGTTATAAGAGGGGTTGGCGGTGAGGGTGGCGAGGGCTTACTAAAGGTCATTAACTGGCATTGTCTCCTGACGTGATTAGTCAGGTAGCAAAGTCCATTTGTCACCTGCACAGGCAAATTGAGTTGGTGCTGCACTAGGGGCTATGGGGACTGTATAATATCAGCTTGATTACATCAAGGCAGCTGCGGACTTGACACCTTACTGAATTTGTCAGCATTAATCGTTAGGGCCTGTCACAAATCCATCAGCAGCACAGATAATTAGGGCTCTCTCTAATGAAGCCGACGGGTATAGCAACCTTTCCCCCCTCTGAATGTGCACACACACACACACACACACACACGTTTATAATTACCATCAGGAGCCACATAAATAAAAAAATTAAAAAATCTATTTCTCTTACTCATCTGCACCCTTTTAAGCTGAATGTTACCCTTTGTAAAAGACAGCATCAATCTTTTTTGTTATCCTACTTTCTTTCCTTTCAGTAAAGTCGCTCAATGATACAGGTCTATAAATTTGATAAGACCGCACACAGAAGTAAGGAAATTATTATTGTCGCCAGACTTTTTAATGGGAAAAATATTCTTTGTATAAGAGTTATTTTCAAATAAAACAGAAATAATACTGGGAGCGTAGTATCGCCTATTTATGGCCAGTTTAGTGGATTTACAAAAATGACCCAGCTTAAAAAAGTATGTATCCGGTAATTTTAACAAATGTGTTTCATAAGAATTTTTAGAAAGCGACAAAAAATATTAACTGTAAAATAGGATGAATATTAATAGGGTCTATAAAACACCAAGTTTTACTAGAGTGTCACAATAATATTCTGCAATAATAATTTGATCACCTTGGAAACTATCATAAAAACCAAAATGCTGATAATAAACGTATTAAAAACTTCAAGAAAACACATTTAAGAGTTCTTACATTGTAATATATACATTGATATTTGTTTTTAACTTTTTTGGCTCTGATTTATGTCTAAATTTAAGCGCTCTCCGTGTTGTACTAAGTGGTAGCCATAGGCCACTATTTGGCCTCACATTAGTGTGGTGTGTGTGATGTGTGTGTGTGTCTGCATGAGTGTGTGTGTGCGTGTGTGTGTGTGTATCGTATATTAGTTATATGATGCGATTTGGATCATGGCAGAGTGAGCGGGTGCTACTTTGTACGACTGTAGAGTTGATGGGAGAATAGAAAACATCCTATATGCCAAGTTGTGATGGACCATTACAACAGATGATGGCACTCAGTGGACAATGTGATGGATCAATGGGGTGTGTGATATGAGCGGGAGGGAGCGTGGGGAATGGAGGGGTCAAAGAGATGTCATGTTTTCATGCAGAGGGCTAATGAGAGTCACTCTGATTCCAACAAGGGTGACCTTTTCCAGAGGGGGTATTTTATTGAAATAACCAAACCTCCGACACACGCACGTGCACTCGAGAGAGAAAAAGTCTGCCTGAAAATCTTGATCTGAGTATTTTCCACACAGTCTGGGCTTGAATTCACACGAACGCGGCTTTGCTCGAAAGGCAGAGAGAAATAAGTCGACTGTGAGCACCGGTTGCACGTTCTCGACTCCTCCACATCCTCCTCCTCAACATCACCAGCAGCAGCTCTACGCTTAAAAAGATAAAACCTGCCGAGTTCAAAGTCTTCGGCGGCTGGCCCTCCTCTTCGACCCGCTTTGCACCTCATATTTCAAAATCTCTTTAAAATTCTGTAACTGTCTTTTGTTCACTCCAGTTGTTAATGCCTAACTTCAAAGAGTCAGCCTCATTAGCACAGAGGTAGAAACCCCTGTCACTCATTTACATTTGTTTAAAGGCTGCAGGGAGACGAGAGGGGAAAAGGGGGAGTCCAGATCCAAACCACTAGAAGTCAATGGTGTCAGCCTTCTGCCAACACCTGGGTTTATCAGCTGGCCACACAGTAAATATTAGACTCCCCTTCAGCGCTGTATATCGATTCCGATACCACACTGAGTCTTGGCGAGGATGTAAGGTGAATTTGGATGGGAATAAAAAAAAACACAACATTTCTTCGTGACAAAAAGACTGCTTGATGTGACACAAATGTGTTTGTTTACGTGCATTTTTACAATTAACCATGCAGCACGCACACCAGACTTTTTCATTTGACTTTGCTCCCTCAATTTTCCCGTGGTGAATCAAAACTTTTTCTGATCCTTGCTGAGACAACAGAGGGGTTGAACGTTAAACCTGACAGTGTGCCTGTCTTTACAGAGGAATTTGTTGAAGTTTATCAGGTATGAACAGACCAGAGAGAGCCATGTGACAGGCGATCAATCACCAGTCAAATGAAGGATGGCAATCCTCTAATAAATTAAAAGAAAAAACAACAAAGAAAAGAAACGTCACTTGCCAGTTTACCCCTTTCATTCCCATTCATCATTACTCACTCTCGGACCTCAAAAGCTTCCTTTTATTCCCCCAAAACAGGGACATTCTGTTCAATTTCCCATCTCTAAAACGTCCCTGTCAGTGAATAATCGAAATGGATTAACGTACAGAAACGCGTGTCATCTCTGTAATTATACACAAATAACAAAAGTAGGGGTCTGGAGAGGGGTAGGGACATTATGAAAATAAATGTAAATAAAGAGTTAAATCGTGTGATTTTAGCATGCAGCACAAATAAAATAATGCAATGTTAAATAAATAGACTACATGAGTGAATATAAAAGAAGTACAGTATTTCGCTAGGGGGGAGAAAGGGGCGGGTGATACCTGCTGATCGGCGCGGCTCTTGCTGCTTTCTCCTCGGCATAGTGACCGTCAGCCTCCACGATGTTTCTCATGCAGAAATTACAAAGAACTCGAGACTGTCAGTGGTGAAGAATCATCCCTTTTTGGTGGGAGAGCGTTTTGATCTCGGAGCTGAAAATGTCAGTCTTCTTTTTCACACTGGCAGATATTTTTAGACGTAATAGCTGGATCGGCTCCAGCGACGTGGAGCTCAAAAATTACGAACGGATTGGAGCAGCTCGGGAGACCTTCATGTCCATCAAATATCATCTTCCTTCATCTCCTTCGTGGCTGGGTCGGAAAGAGGTCGAAAGCCAAAGTTTGCAGTTCGCTTCGGCTTGATTTAAAAAAAAAAAAATCCACAATCTTCAATGTCTTTGAATGGAGCGAGTTTGCTGCACTTTTTACACACGACAAAACTAAAATAATAAATAAACAAAACAAATAAATCCGACGTGAAAGTCACGCACACTTCTTGATAACAAAACGAACCCCTGCAGTTTCGTCCGAAGCCAGAACCCTAAAAAAGAGGGAGATAAAAGACACACAGGCATTAGATGGGTTAATGTCAGTTCCGTCACCACTACGCCAGTTCAGCCCGCCCGGATCCAGCCTCACGCGTCCGGCGGAGACTTTTCCTCCCTCTCGTTCAAACCACTTTCTTTCGGCGTGAGGAAGAAAAAAAAGAAATAAACACCGATTGTCTTGCGCTCTTACCTACACTCTAGGAGTGGCGCAAACGATCGCTCGTTGCATCTCGAGGACAGAGTCGCATTTTGGGGGGCGGCTGTTTGATGCGGCGAGAAGGAAAGAATCACTTGAGAGGCGAACAAGACGCATCCAAAGCTTTCGCCAACAACACATCAGATCGACATGGACTACTAACACGTTTGTCTCTTAAAAGAACGAGAGGACAAACGAGGGAGGGGGCTACTCCGGCGACAGATCCGAGCTCTTTTCCCCTCTTAAAAAAAGTCAAAATTGAAACACGACGGATCCAGAAGCTGTTTCAGACATTCTCAACTGATAGACAGACGCATCGAGTGGCTTTTCCTGCTACATTTTTACTCCTCCCCTTCTCCACAAGCGTCACCCCTGACAGAGGAGGCTACCTGTCAATCTTTTTAATTGTCTTGTCCCCTTACCCAACCAACTCTCTCTCTCGCTCTCTCTCTCTCCCTTTCTTTTTCTCTCGCTCGCCCTCCCTGTCCGCTTTGCTGTGAAAAGGAAACCCGACAATAGCAACCCATCAGATTCTCATGAAGCCATGAAAAGCACACAATCAAGAACCTTGAAGCACACTGAAATATTAAAACTACGTCCGCGTCATCCTTAAAGAAAATTAAAGTACAAAAGCGACGCAGCCTGAGTTGGCAATTCAGTGCCTGAAATGTGTCATCAAAACAGATCCCCCCACCCAACATCTGCCTATTCAATTAGCTGTCCAAGCTAAGGTTACAGGTGTACTTCTCTGCATGCAACCACGTCTTTCTCAACACGTCGCTTGACCTATAAACGCGCTACGTTCTATTTGTAATATTATTCGAGTGTTGAATGTGAACACGGGAGTCACGCTGTTATTATTTTTACTGAGGAAACGGAGGTTAGGATGTGTTGGGAACCGGGGACTGATTTGTTTCACCTTACTAGGAAGTGAGTGTCGCGTCCGGGAAGAAGAGGAAAGGGGAGGGACTCCAGCGACGCCGACTAGCGTGTGTGGGTCGCTGCTGTGCTTCTCTTCTCCGAGGCTTCGCCTCAGCCAAACGTTTTGTGTTAAATACTCCACATATGGACGGAGACGCTTTGCGTAAGCAAACGAGAGTCGCGCTACGCGGTACCGTTATGTTTGTGCACGGTTCAAAGCAACAGAATGGGCTCGTTTGAGCGGGGCTGGGCCTCTGTGTTGTACGCGGGTAGGACGTGCTTTTAGCAGGCTAACGCCACCTCAAGTTGCCCGTGAACTTTGTCACATTTAGGGGGCAATGTCCATCGCGATGTGGACAAAAAGTGCTCGGAAGGCGTTTTTGTTTTCACTCGTCGGTTCGAGAAGAAAAGGCAACGACTTACTTTCTGGACTTCTTCCGGTTCCGAGGCGCCCCATCATCGATATGTCCTACTCGGCTCACTTCATTGATTTTAAAGGATCCTCCATAGCGAGCAGTATGAAAAAGGTGGTCGTAAACAAGCTGAGCCCAAATTTTAGAGAGGCCGCCTCGGTGCAAACTGTTCCGGTTCCGACACCCGCAGACGCAGACTTGCTCGTCAGAAATCGGTAAGTTGTCATTTTCTGAACGTTTTCAAACCAGACCACAATCGTGTTCTCTCACTATGTGTGTGTTATTCTGATGTGTTTGCAAGTTGTAAATAAAAGAATCGGCTTTAGCCCCACTTGCCTCGTTTCATGCAGCCATGTCCACCAGAAGCAGCAATCATCCACATCATAAGATGGCAAAATACGTGAGGAATAAGAGCTGTACTGTAATTCCAAGTTCCGCCCTCTCTGCATTTGTCTATCAATCCATCTCGGCATCTCCCCCTCTCTTTCTCCCTCTCCCTCCCTCTCTGTCTTCATGTTTGTCTACGTCACCAACCTGCGAATACAAAGTCATGGGGGTCCACTGGCACCTGCACATGTGATGATGGAGGAGACGTGCAGCACTGTCTTTTCAACTATTCAAAGGAGCAGAATACTGGCCACTGTACTTCTAGGCGATTTAATCGCAATTCCTAACTATCTGGTTATTAAGAGGTTAGGATTAAACGTAAGAGTTTTAAGTTACTATAAATCCTACTGAAAGCAATATTTTAAAATACAATATGCTTTTTATTCGATATGCATGCTTGACCAGAGGTTTTATGTGAAACACACCTTTCATAGTCCGCTTAGGTTTTATATTGTGACATTTACGGCCCAGTAAATTGTAGTTTTGCACCAGGCTGAGTGAAGATCATATTATAGCCTACAGGATTGTGATTATTTGCTTGTAAACTAAGACCTTTGACCATCAGATACTTTGCGGTTGTTGATCACGTCGGCGTTACAGTTCTGTATCGCAGATGGTTTAATTTCAGCAAACGGACTAAAAAGCACATCAAGGCTTTTTCAGCAAATATTAATACACTGGTCTTAGCCGCCACAAATATGAATCTGGCAGAAATACGACTTGTCCAATAATTATGTAATACACATTGAGAATATTTGCACACAAATAAAAACTTGCATAGCAGCAATCTGAGGCAATAATGGAAGTGTATCATTTGTCAGGTTTCATTTTGACATTTCCACCTTTATCAGGATAATTGCCTACAATTCCGTATGAAATCAAAACAAGATGTTTAATTTAACTTTTAAAGTGAAGTAAGATTATCCAAGTATAGGTGAAAATCTAGCCGTGGGAGACATGATTAAGGCTGTACAATTGATCTTACTTTTAAATAGATTGGAAAGTCAGTACCACACGTATTTATTTGACCCCATGTCTCCTCTGTATTTTCCGTTTTGTCTGTGGTACTAGTTTTATTTTGAATTTGCAATCAAGTTATTCAATCACTTTGACCCATCCCTAGCCTGAGGAAGTATTAGCAGCATACTTTCTATGCACTGTAATGAGACCTAAATGCTGATCTAAAAGACAGTAAGACCGTTTATTTATTCAACTCCTCCATTTCACATGTTTCTTTCCATCATGTTGCAGATGATGAAGAGTCATCTTTGTGTTGACCCAACTATGTATGGTTTTGAAAATGCAGTCTGTTATGGGTGTCTGAAGGCAATGATTCATGATATCAAGCATTGTGTTGTCATACAAGAATTTCCTGTCAGTGGAGATTGCAGCTCTTTTCAAAAGAAAAAGCGGATTGTTACTAGAACAAATCCAAGTACAGAAGTATCTAGACGGATCAACGTATTGACGGTTTTGTCTCATCTTTCATCCTAAATGAGTTTTTTTTTTTCCCCCATTGTCTTTCAGCTTTGTGGGGATCAACGCCTCTGATATTAATTATTCAGCAGGCCGTTATGACCCGACCGTGCAACCTCCCTTCGATGCCGGATTTGAGGGTATCGGTGAGGTTGTCGGCCTCGGTCTCAGCGCCAGCTCCCGCTGCACTGTCGGGGACACAGTGGCCTACTTCAGCAGCGGCGCCTTCGCTGAGTACACCGTGGTTCCCGCCAAGGAAAGTGTGCCTGTCCCTTCGGCAAAGCCCGAGTTCCTCACCCTGCTCGTCAGCGGCGCTACCGCCTACATTGCCTTGAAGCGTCTAGGGGACCTGGCCAAGGGCGAGACAGTTCTCGTCACTGCGGCTGCGGGAGGAACGGGACAGTTTGCGGTGCAGTTTGCCAAACAGGCCGGCTGTCATGTGATCGGGACCTGCTCGTCCAATGAGAAAGCAGGTTTCCTTAGGTCTATTGGGTGCGACAGGCCAATTAACTACAAAGCGGAGGATTTGGCCAAGACCTTGAAGACAGAGTACCCACAAGGCATTGACGTGGTTTATGAATCAGTTGGGGGCAGCACTTTTGAACTGGCAATTAACTGTTTGGCTAAAAAAGGCCGACTAATAGTCATTGGCTTCATCTCAGGTTACCAGTCTGCATCAGGAATTCCCCAATTCAGAGGGTCAACTCTACCCGTCAAGCTTCTCCAGAAGTCAGCAAGCATTCGAGGATTCTTCCTTCCTCATTTCATCAGCGACTACAGGGAGGCTCTGACTCGTATGATGCAGATGTTTGCTATGGGCAAGCTCACGTGCGAGGTGGATTATGGGGATTTGGCCCAAGAAGGGAGGTTTGTCGGCCTGGAGTCAGTCTTCCGAGCAGTGGACTACATGTATGCAGGAAAGAACCTCGGGAAGGTGCTGGTCGAAGTGGCACCTCCCTGTAATTCAAATAGTAAACTGTAAATGTTTTTTGCCAGAAAGATTCTACTTTTACTTTCAAATCATCCACAATGCAAGTATGGCCTGTAATGAGCAAAACTGGCAATGGCTTTTTTGCCAAATTAATAAATCAGCTATGCAAAACACCTGTGATACATATGTATGCATAATTTTGTAATGCCAAATAAAAAAACTTATTGCAATTTGAAGTGTTTGGTCAGTTGCAAGATATTACTTTGCACAATCAGAATCCAACATCAGAAAAAAAAAGAAATTAATTTGCATTTAAAAAGCTTGCCTAAACTTCTATTTCAGGTGCCGCTGCAAAATGATCCCAGTGTTTAATGTTCAGACCCACTTTCACTCATTTCAGACCAGATGCCTTCACTCCGCTACCTTTTAGCACTCTCCAGCACTTCATCCACCATAAATGTTTTATAGACTTCATTGTTTGTCTTTTAGGGGCTTACGTGGATATGTCAAAAGTGAATACTGCTCCAGGTATGCCTGATATTTTATTGCCCGTGTAGCTGACAGAAACACAATCCAAACAATCAATCTTTGCCTTCACATGCCCCAAAGCTGCACGTAATAACAAAAAAGTGTCAATTTAACTAGTAGTCAAACTTGAAATTGCTGTTTTTACTGCAATAATACCCCCCCGCAAAAGAAAAATATGTTACTGTGCCCTACTTACACTTTGATATTTGTCATTTGTATCCTTTATGGCAATAAAGCAAACATTCCGGGTGCTAATTCTGCATGAGGGGCCTATCTATTTTCAAATGTAATTAGGTCACACTTGGAGACTTTTAAAAAGTTTTAGAGCCTTTTTCTAAAGAATTTAAAAATAAAAGGAAATGAAACGACAGAAGATAGCTGTAGCCTTAATATACCACCGACATGTTATTTCCTCATCCAGGTGGCCGCTCACAGTCCAACCCAGTGTGACATACTATACAGGTGTGACCCAGCACGCACGGTGGCTAACTTCACCAGATGGGACAGGAAATCACAAACACACCCAGCCAAACTCTGTGGAGTAAATCAGGGGGAAACATTCAAATTAGGCATTGCAATTGTTGCTTCCTGGAACTCTAAGAACATTTACAGGTACATGCATAATTATCAATTCAAAGTTGATCTCTTCTTACTGGGGTAAAGTGTATAATTAAGGTGCAAGTGAAACCGAATAAGTTGATCAAAAACACAAGCGGGTGATCGTTTAATTATCACACTCACCTCAGCAACACACCTGTTGTTTCAGCATTATGGAATAATAAAAAAAAACAGCGACAAAAGGTGAGAGGGGAGATGATGGCGATGCACATGGATGTTTAGATAAATTTAGCATGCTTGGCTGCTGTTTGCATCTATGTTGCATGGCAATGAGGAGGCCAGGTTTAGCAACTCTTCAATTAACAGGAGAAGCCTTGTCTTTGCGTCCTCCAGGGCCCACCTGTACCTCGGCTGATTAGTGAGCAGTCACAGCCCCAATTAGAGAACACGGGAACCTGGAGAGACAACACTCTTTATTTAATTGGATTGTGTTGCAGAAAGAGGTTTCTTACTGGCTACATCGGGAAGTAACCTGGAACTGCTGGGAGTAAACAAGACATTAAAGACTGCAATAATCTTTTTAAGAGAGTTTTGGTACAATGGTGAAGCTGTGTTTATTGATTCCATGAGTTGTCTCACTTATAAATTTTGTGCTACTACCCATAGAAGAATTAAGTTCATTATAGCTAATGAGAATTCACAAAAACACTAATTGAAAGAGTCTTTAAAATAAAATACCCACCGGAGTATAAGTCGCACCAGCCATAAAATGCCCAAAAAAGTGAAAAAAAACCATATATATGTATATAAGTCGCTCCTGAGTATAAGTCGCCCCCCCACCCAAACTATGAAAAAAAACGCGACTTATAGTCCGAAAATTACGGTAAGTGTTTAAAAAATATAACTAACATTACATTTTTTTAAAACAAAGTATAATTATAGTGAAAATGTCCTTATAGTTCATTACGCAACATTTAGTGACATTTTTTAAATTTATTTTGCACTTGACAAATAGCGTGTGTGTGTGTGTGTGTGTGTGTGTGTGTGTGTGTGTGTGTGTGTGTGTGTGTGCGTGCGCGTTTTTTTTTATTTTTACAGATGACTGATCAGTCTAAATTGTTGAAAATAGCTTGCTCTCTTTGACTATAATATATTTTTTTGGTAAATATGTCTTTTGCATCCTGGATCAATCCATCCAATCTTTTTAAACAGCTTTCAAGTTACTGTACAGTAGACGGGATCTATTAGCAGGGTCAAGGACCAGCCTGGCCCACGGCTTGCCAAATTTGACATAAAGGTGTTGACTATTGAAACACATTGGGAAAAAAATAATAACACTTAAACTGCAAGAATTCTACCCAAAATGCTAATAAATATTAAATATAGAGAATGTGATGTAGTACTTCACTGCATTATGCTGCAATACTGTAAGTTTTATAATTTGTATTAAAAAACAGCTGTATTTAAAAACAAGGCAACACTATTAGAAACACTGCACAAGTGCAATCGCACTAACATAAATGTTGTTCTAATTCTTGGGGTCAGTTAAAACAGGAAACTTTGGATATACATATACGTATGTCTTGTAATAAGAATATACATAACGATAGATTCATTGTGTAACGTTTATATAGTAATAGAAACAACTTGCTAGTTGTATCAAAACTAGTCTGGTACCCTTATACAAGACAGATAAATCAATTATTTTAAAATTTACCATTCCAGGTGATAGTGTCCAATTCAAAAACAAGATGTTCTGTCTCTCTTCATTATGAATTTGCTTTTTTTTTTTAATTCAGGTTTTTGCCCGCTGTAACATGTGGCACGAAACAAAGACATCATCGCTGTTGTGCGGGCCGGGCCGCCAGATGCCTAAGGGACATTGTTGGGCTGGCTGTTGGCGCTGCCAGACAGTCCAGTTTCTTTCCCTGCAAGTCAGTCAGACACCCTCAACTCCCCAACTCCCACAGCCCCCGTCACTCCTGCCTCTGTCTAATTACCAAACCTAAAACCCCACTCAACTAATTAGCCACAGCAGACCCAGGAACTGTGAGTAAAGGTAAAGAGATGGCTTCATTCAAGAGTGTGCCTGCATGTGCGTGCACGTGTGTGACAGAGACAAGAAGGGAGACAAAATGGAATATTTGAGCCTCCTTTCGCTAGCCTGTCTCTACAGCCAATTAAAGTCATTTATTAAACTCTGCAGAAGCTGTTGAGTTGTGTATGACAGAGTGATTGGGAATGTGTTTATTGAGGCCATTTTTGTACTCCACACTCTCATGCCCACTCATTTATCCTTCTTGTGCATGCACTTGCATATGAGCAAATGGCAATATGTCTGTTCCTCTGTCCATCATCAGCGCCAGAATGCAGTGGGATATAAATTACGATATGTGGCAGCACCACTTGTGTAAGTCTTAATGAAGGGGCGAAATAATGTTATTCATCAAGTCCCTCTGATTAATTGTAATGAAGGTGTCATCTATAAACTTGATTGAGTAGTTAACGGCGGCAGAGTTTGTCCGTAATTGGGGTGTTGGATAGGAAAAAGCGGGGGCTAACAGGTGTTGCTTGGGATTGGGGGTGCAGTGTAACAGAGTGCTCAGAAATTTTGGAAGCTATTCTCACAATCAGAAAGGAGGAAAGCATCAATGACTAAACTGATGGACACATTATTTGAAGGCAAACAAAAACAGGAAATGATGCTTAAAATGAGGCAAATCTCTCAGTTTTAGTCAAGTACTCAGTCCAATATATATCAAAATGGAAATTACATTTTATTTTGTGGTTTTGAATGAATGTCGTTTGATTTGTAATTTTACAATATTATCGCATGTGGCCTAACAGATCTGTGACTCATTAAAATTGCCAGTGGCCTTTTAAAGATATGTATTTGAGTTCACCTGTTCTAAAATAAACATGTGGCAATGAATTTGAGTGTGAATGCTTGTTTGTCTCTGTGTCCTGCAAGTAGCTGGCAACAAGTTCCAGCTTCTCACCCAAAATTTGCTGGGATAGGCTCCAGATCAACCACAACTCGAATGAGGAAAAATGATACAGAAATTAAATACATCAGTGGATTGTATTTGTGGAATATGGTTTTCTTATTGGCAAATATTTAACCGGAACGTTATAGGCATGAGAGATCATGCAAACACTGTATGGTAAAATAAATGTGATAATAGACTTGAAAAGTGCACCGTGTGTGTTAAAATCTCTTAATCTCTAAAAATAAGACCAAGGATGTAAGGATGGTTGTGGCCAAGTCCGAAAGCATTTTCACAACACTGTTTCAACAATAGCATATATAACCGCACGGTAAATGAATCATTTAACACAATACAGTGTGATAAAAACTTGCCTTTAGTGGCTGCGCAGCCTGCAAAAAGATACATACAAACAAACAATTCAATTCAACAGATGAAATCACACAGCACATTCATCATTTTCTCACCTATATTAACCCTTGTGGCAGCCTCTAGAGGGGGTCTGGCTCCCCAACTGCATCTGTGGAGATGTAGATATGTATTCAGGTGAGCGGTAAGGACACTATTCAACACTTTTACGATTAATGACGGCATCATCGCTGTTGCCTTGCTGACCAGCCCTGGAGTTTCATTGGCCGGATAAGAGGAAATGAGAGACGGCGCTGGGAAGAAAAGGGAAATATGAGCATCCTGTCGACAGGATAACGGACAGGTCCTCAGTCGTTCCCCTAGGTCCCCCTGTCCTCATTCTTTACTGGCCGAGAAGGCTAGCCAGACAGCGTTCTCTGCGGCCAAGGACACAAGGGTGTCAGCTACGCGTCTGGGTAACATCGTTCATCAGGGCCGCATCGGTAATGGGTATCTCTCTGTGACAGTGGTCATCAAGACACAAAAGCAAAAAGGCTCATAAACATTACATGACAGATGGCAGGGTGGACAGCTTTGGACACAGGAGGTGGGGGGTGGATGGAGAGTGAGAGATAAAGTGTGATAGTGAGAGAGAGGCAGAAGGACAGAGGTGGAAGAGAGATCTCAGTTCTATGAAAAGTCTCAAGTGCTGGATGCTTTATGAATGCTCTTGTCCGGTGTCAGCTGTGAAAGGATGAACTGAAAATCACAAAGGAAATGCTTTGTGTCCATTGTCCTGCAGAGGAGCTAAGTGCAGTTAGCACCTATAAATCAGGATACAATGTTACACCAAATCACAAATCTGTTCTAAGCCCGTATCTCACTGAGCGGTGAAGGTTTGCACACGTGGTGTTGTTTTTTTTATCAGGGTTCATTCAAGGTTGCAAGATGTGTTCATGCAATAAATTTTGAAACATGGCAACAAGAAAAAATGTGACTTTTAAAAATTTCTGGGAATGTCTAGCGAATGTCTTTGCAACCTTTTGTGACCCTAAATAAATGCTGCCAAAAAAAAGCAACATTTGCCACGTTCGCTAACACTAGCAAACTTTCACCACTTTACTATTAATCATGCACAAACACACCACAACATTAGACCACAGACAAATCCGTAGCTCTATCAAAAGAAAAATGTTGTAATTGACTTTGTCAGTGTGGTATTAATTGAACGATTCTTACGTTTGCATCAGTTCACTGCATTGCATTATAGCAAGAGTTATGTCTAACAAATTTACTCTCATGTAGCTACAAACCCCATATTCAATTGAATACACTACAAATACAAAAGATATTTAATGTTCACGTTGATGAACATCATTATTATTATTATGTTGTTTACAAATATACTCTCACTTTCAATTTGTAACAGACTTAATCATAAGTCAGCAGCTGTTGTTTTGGACTTCATTCAGATAAGCTTAATGTTGTGACTGTTCAGTGTAAAGGAAGAGACATGTTCACAAAAGAGATGGACCGTAAATAATGTCACCACATTTAGCCATTTAGAGTAGTAGCAATACTATATGTACTTTATCCTCCAATTGGTGTATATATAATATGCGGTGTTGGCATGAGTTGAGCTCAGCATAATGAAACTTGTTCCAAGCAGAGAAAGAAAAAAAAAAAGTTCAACTTGTGGAGAGCAAAACAAGCCTACAGCGCTGATATGTCAAAGGATTTCATCAAACACATCACTGGCACGACTCGGTCTTTGAAGAATTTGACGGATAAGCGTTGGAGGAGTCTGCCTGAGGAGGATGTAAATAAATTGTGGTCTATGCAGTTTGAAGCACACTGAAAGTATGCTAAAGAAATAATTATGGAGGTGGCGACAATGACAAAATGTGAGAAACAGGTTGTGTGAAAATGAGGTGAGGGTGTCAGGCCCGTCTTAGAAGCAAGCAACTGTCGAACCTGTTACAGGTCCCCTCGGAACCAAGACGATTGTTGTGTTAGCAACACCTTTTTCCAATTGCTGATGTTTACTTTGTCGGTACAAGTCCCAAATGTGAGCTTCAACAGTCAAATGACTTTGCTTGCTTTGCAGTGATGCTGGAGGCCTCCTCCTTTGTTTAGTTGAAATAACCTTGCCAACGAGTAATCGTCATCCATCCTTTGTACCTGTATAGAAAATGGAAATTAGAATATCCATCACCCGTGCCAAATGTCAGCATGACTGATGGTTTAGTCACAGGATCCCCTTTGCCTTGTACCCGTGTCAATGTTTCAGAGTGAGAAGTGAACATTATCTAGCGCCATGATCTGATTTAGTCTGCACATTTCCATCGAGGAGAGCTTTTGGAGTGGATGATGCACAATGTCTGCAAGGAGGCAGCCAGCAGAAGCTTTATGGAAATCTAATACCATGAGAGCTTTTATGCTATGTTGGACTTGTTATTCAAAGAGTGGCCAGGCGACATGTTTGATATAAGACAATGGAACGAGGCAGAATCTCATATTTTTGAAGTGTTTCTGTCAAACTGCTCTGAAAGATGATGGGAAAATCTGTGCAAACAGGTTTTGAGTGGGGTGTGCTAAGACTAAAATACCAACTGTTCTCAGTAAAAAATCCTTTAGTAAATAACAGGAAACGACCCTTGAGAAGGCGCTATGAATGCCAGAGAGCACAGACGCAAGACTGTCTATTAAAACAAGTATTGAAACACATAAATAAATAAAACGATTCCGTGCAAACAGATGAACTGAATAAAATGGAAGCATCAAGCCAATGTTAGGCTTTTATCAAAAACACACTGCCTGGAAGGATATGGTGGTGCAGCTGTGCACTCAAGATGTTAATTTAAGTGGGAAATATTCATTGCGAATAATGTCAATCCAAACATACCAACAACTAAAACCCCACGGTGGTTTAAGATGGTGTCCCTCCTTGCTCTTTGCCTGTTTATATGTGTGTGCACTTTGACGAGGTAGAGACAGGAGCCCTAACGCTGCAGGATGGAGAAAGGTGAACAGGAAACAGAAGGTGCCCATGGAGGAGGTATATGACATCTGTCAGGTTCCAGGGTAGGTGGGGGATTCGGCAGCCCCCTCCGTCGGCCATGGGTCACCCATTGCCTCTGTAGTCGCTGAAGTTGTCACAATGCTGTGACACTTTTTTGGCAGTGGCGGGAGAGAACCGTCAGGACAGCCATAGACATCCAAGGCACGCACATATTTTGGAGCTAAAAGTATCTAAGGGGAGGGGGTGGGGGCCATTTTGTATATGCTGTTTTGTTTCTTCTCCATGCAGAAATGTCAGCGTCCCCCTCCTCTCTTCATGGCCCTGGATGGAGGGAGGTCAGCTGACATAGCAAGGTCAACAAACAAACAAACAAACAAACAAACAGAAGGAATTAAACCGGAGAAAAAGAGCAAACATGGCAGTGTGTTGTAACCAGTGTGAGGTTGATGACATGGAGCGGCCATTACTCTCAGTTGTGTCCTCTGCCCCCCATTGGCTGCTACAACACCGCCTGGCGAGGTTGCCAATGTCACGTCAACTCGAGCATTCACGAGGAAGATTTCACCTCGGTGATCGTATAATTGTTTCTTTCCGTTTTTGTCTTTGCTCAAGGTGGCTTTAAATCTTGATTTACTATCTAGTTTAGCTCACTCACCAAAAGTCCGTTCCATTTTTACTAGGAACTGCGAGAAGACCAAAATAGCAGATCATTATGGTTATTTTACAACAGAAGAGTTTACAAGCTTTTAGGTTGAACACCCCTGAGGTCTTTTAATTTGTTCAGCGTAAGACATCAGCAGGCCTCACGAGACCTCCGTTCAGCCAGAATCAAAGGATTAACTGTCTGAACTCAGGGTGAGTGAGGCGTTAACTAAAAAGGGAAAAAATGGGAAACACCTGCTTTGTTTGTCGCTAAAACGATGGGACCAAACCATCAAATTTTGTTAATCAGTTCAATTGCGAATCGAAACTTGAAGTAGTATTGTAGTTATCAAGACGAAGAAGACGTCCGACGTGCTGAATATGTTACTGTGCTACAAAACAGCTGATGATCGCCGAGGTAACAGCAATATTTTTCACATTAAAAGACAATAAAATACCTTGAAAATTAGTTTTGGAGGTTAATCGCTTTTAGTGTGCAAGTACATACTGATATGATATTCAAAATAAATCCTAATGCTTTGTGTTACCGCTATAACGATGATTTTAGAAGGGTACTAATTTTGGGCACTAGAATTGTAAAGTTAAATGCTCTCACCGTTTTATCTTCACATTAGAATAATCCTTTTTCGCCCATCAGAGCAGTGTTTGTGGTGACTTGAATTGATTCAAGCTCCTGCGAGCTTCTGCCTCACACATCTGTATGCAGTGTGCCATTTAAAACAAAAAGCATGGTTCTTTTGTTTATTTTCTGCATTGTCTTTTCCTTTCCGAGTGGAATTTTGACATTGGAGATGACAGGTGTCTGTGGGGGTGCGGAGGAGGAGGAGATGGTAAGAAAACAATCTTTGACTGCCTATGGGTGAAGGCAGACTCCTCCAGGCAAGGCGGCCTTCAGCGTTTAGCTGGGGGCGCAGTATCAAAATCACAGCCTCTGCTGTACCCCTAAGGCACTAATCTCAACCAGTTACCGTCAAGTGCTGCTGCTTCTTCATATAATCCTTCATTTCCCCCCTTTCCCTCTGCTCTTGCCATCTCCACCAGCCTTCCACTGTTCCAGACGCAATCCACAGAGGTGAGAGGATAAATGACAGCTTGAGCAAGTGCAGAGGAAACCAGACATCTTGAGCTGCGAGCAATATTTCTTTACTTTGACCACAGTACAAAGCAACTGGACCAAAGTAGATGACAGATGTTTGAGACTATGCTGTGGCCATCTTTCAGATGCCAATGGAGTTTGCTGTTGGTCTCGACGTGATTGCTAATTTAGGAAATGCTAACGTACCTTTCAATGGTTGGAGGAAAAACTCAGAATAATAAATCAACCTTCTTGGAATAATCCATGTATGCTAAGGAATATTTGAATGCATTCAGTTATACTTAGCATAATACTTTGAATATAGTGAGAAAGAAGTGCGTCAAAAGTATTGGGCAGCATCGTTATGAGACGGGCTCAAACATGCTGACTAATAGAAAGGGGCTGCAAGCATTTCTGATTTGGCTTCACAAGTGGGATGCTCTGCCTTGACACTATTTATACACAGGCCGACAAACACTCACAATGAGTCTTGACGCAGACAGTTGGTGAAGGATGCTGTATGTCTGTCTTATGAGTGAACGGCGATGGAGGGAGCGGTGGTCCGGTTGGAGGGATACAAGGGAAGAGGAAATGGGAGGATTAGATGAAACCTTTCAATGCGTGTCATCATCCCTGACATTCTGTAGGGCTTGACCTTAACAGAGCAGCATCGTGTCAGAGGCAGGGGCTCATCACTGACTGGGAACACACACATAGACGCACGCAGCGAGCAAGAAAAAGGGAAGTCTTCAAAGCTACGCAACATGCACACACACACACACACACACACACACACACACACACACACACACACACACACACACACACTCATACACAAAGGAAATAACACAAAATAAAGTCTCCATTGGTGTTCACTTAAAACTCAATTTTAATGTATTTCGCAAATTAGAATTAAAATCTGTGCACTCACTCATTTTAAGGACCTGTTACATAAGGCGAATTGAAATTCAATGAAATGTTTCTTTGTCTAACAGATTAATTTGATGATTAGGTTGCATACTTGTAGCTTGTCGTTTCAAGAACTGAGTAGATATAGTACTGTCTTTACCCACACTCATTTTGTTTAAGTCCCATTACCCATAGAATTTTCACACAGTAACTCATAGGACAAGGATTCCACGGGAATTACAAAAGCAGATTCAGCAAAGAAGTGTCATTGTATTTTGGCGAGGATCTGAATGAAGTTGCAAATACAAGAATTTACTTTTAACATTTGAGTCACAGGAGTATCAAATCAACATTCCACCCTGTAAAATAATAGGCCAATGGCATTAGTGACAGCTTATCATCTATCGTGAATCAGGAAGAAGTGTAATAATGAATAAACTAATAAACAAACACAAATATAATGGTTAACAATTTTTTTGATAATTTTTTTGTGGCGGTCCTCTCCATTGTGTTATAATGTTACTAAGGTCAGTTGGAATAATCAGGTTCGTTTTCCATATTGTTAGATTATTTTCCTACAGGTGAATCTTGAATTGCAGTCTTGTGACCAGTTTATATAAAGTTAAATCTTTTCCTCACGAATGTTCTATCTTGAAAGAACCTTACATAAGGCCACGCTATGAAACAGAAAAAAATCCTGCAGAGTCCTCCCACTTATATACGTATATAGTGTGATAATAAAGCAGGCGCCAAATTTTATCGCCCACACTTTCTCATTGGTAGCCTCCCTATTCTTTGGATTTAGTGTCGGCCATCACACTGATACTCCAAAAATATGGTTGACCTTTGAGGACTCGGGATGGTTTAGAGCACAATTGTTCCTTCTCTTTGCTGTTTGGACAGCCTGCTCCTCTTGGACTTATTAAGATGTGCTAGTTTCCTTCAATGCTCCCAGTCACTTTATTAAAAAATTTAAATGTAACGCCATTAATTTTTTTGATTGACCCCATAACAGAGGCACTCGTAGTCGTATTTTTTCATGGAAGAGTTAACTTTGCGAGAGAAGCTCAATGATTTACATTATTTCCATGTCTTTCTTAATTATTTGAGATATTCTCCAATTCTGCGCTTTTTTGTTGCTAATCCATCTTTTTGTCATTTCAGATGGTACAATTCATTTCAGTGAATATTTCCATCCGCAAGTTAAGAATGTTGCCTATATCAGTCACATAAAGTCACAATAAAAGCGGCATGAAACTTTAGCTGCTTGGGGTTTACATATTTTTTGACCCCATCATGCTATCTGTTCTAATGATGCTCAGGCCTCCATCAAAGTAGGGACCCCTGTGGTTCCTGGGGCCCCTGGGCTCAGGCACTGTTGCTTTGCTTCAGTTTTCTCCCCTTTTTGAGGCCTTGCACAGTAATGAGAAACAAAATTTCAAGAAAAACCAAAATCAAACAACAAAACTCTCTTAGATTGACATCCAGCCTGTGATCTGTCAGCCTTGCTCGTTTTCTGTACATCAAATATAAAGATTGTTTTAATGGTGCAGTTCAAAAACTGTGACTAGCTTTTGTTCAATACATCTTTCTCTTCCTCTCTAAACACATCATGAAGGTGCATATATGCACACACAGACAAACTCTCGTTCTCATCTAAATGGACCAAACGCAACATAAATATGAAGAATATAGATTCGTAGCCAGACTTTCTATTGATCCTTGGAGACGCATACATTTTGTCAGTTACACAAGAAAATCCAAAATAGTCTCAGACTTGTTTTGTCAGCCACCAAGGCAACAAAGATCATCCACGTAAGAGTGGGGTCAGGACGCTAACAAATGCAGTTTCACTGAAATTACATTAAAATATCCTCCATTGTTGCTCATGTTTGCTGAGTTTAGCCTTGGAAGTGTCTTACTGTCAGGTCCAATATTGACACCAGATTAACTGCAACAGCCCTCTATAACCAACATGGCATCTTAGTCTCTGTTTTACATTATTGATAAGATTCTTGTAAAAGACATCTATGGCCATTGAGCTGCCAATCGCATGTGATGTCAAAAAACATTTGGCCGTCAGAGTATCATGCCCAGACTATCACTTGCTTTGCATACTGTGTATGTCACATTTTTAAAGGTAAAATATCTTTGACCAATTAGACATATGTATATACTAAACCAACCATGCTCATCTAAAAAGAGGCATAACCAAATTTCAAAATATTTGTATTTCACAGTGAATATTTTCATTTCTTTTTTTGTCTTCAAGGAAAGTAATATGGTGAGGACCATGCATCGTGGGGCGGACCCTGTCTTGACCAGCTGCCACTGTTTGCACAGTCGTATACTCGCGGATTAATTTTTTTATATATATGTTTTACTGTAAATGTTTGTCAGTGTTTTGTGAAGATTTATTAAGAAGTTTGTTTAGCTTTGGGTTTTTTTAACCCTCACCTAAACCACCTCCACCATGCATTTGAATGGGCAATTCTACCCGGAGTTTCACTATTCGCCGACTGGCCCTCCCTCACCCAAACACATTGACAGTAATATATTGGTAGAACATACTATTTCTGATTAGTTCGAGCATAAAGTAACACAATTAAGTGAGCATGAGAAAACGATATTGCGTTACTAAAACAGCAGATTTATAATAAATTATGCTAAGACATGTTTTAGTTCCTGTATAAACTTGCTTCATGACATATTTAGCCTCACCCAAGGAGCAGTTAATTGCTAACACCTTTGCCCTGAAAAGAAGGAAGTCACCCCCTCGCCCCCTAACACAACGCACAGGGGAGGCGCTTCAAACAGACCAACACAAATTATTACTGCAGAATGAAGACATAATGGTTGTTGTATTTTTTTCCTCGTCACGTTGTAGTAATTGAAAACACTACAAGCGTCACAGACTAATACAAGATTATTTGTCATTTTGACAGACAAATGAAGATGAACTCATCATCGCTCAAGCCATTTTACTCTCACCACGCCTTTCACCTCTGGATGTTCTACAACTCTCTGGCCAGGGTGCATCCTTCATTCTTTCCACTAAATTACTTAGATTATTACTGTCATTGTCTATTTGTTGTCACTGTGTTTAAGTGGTAATATGTTTCCCTGTCCCTCATCCAATTTGCTTGAAGTCGATGCGTTTTGGGGGATGTGTGCAAAGAATAAAAAGTGGAAGGCTTCTGGCCAACTGAGGCTAACTGACTCTCCTCAGGTGATAATTGGCTGCTGATGCAACATACAACCCAATGTAATTAAAGTGTGTGTGTGTTGTGTGTGTGTGTGTGTTGTAACATACAGTAAATAGCATATGCTCATTTCTATGTCGATGATGTAATACACAAAATGTATCACTTTACCTCCTTACTGAGCCTGGTGTTTTGTTTGTCAAAACGAGTTTGTGTAGAGGGGTGGCAGTGTAAAGTGCAACTGCATTTAAATTGATGAAATGTCATCTATCATGTAATACATCAGTGCCAACAAATCACAAATACCTGTACGAATAATATAAAGAGACATTATTCGTTAAATATTTGTACATCTTTACTAAACCAGACTAATTTTTATAGGCAACCATCTTGTTTTCTTTCATAATGTTCAGGGTTGCAGGGAGCTGTAGCCTATCCCAGCCAACTTTGGATAAAACAAAGACGTGGTTTCCTGTCAATCATAGCAAATTTATAGGAATTTATTTAAAAATAATTTGATTTGAGTACTCCGCTTTAAAATGTAAGCGTTTGCATTTGGCATATTGACGTCCGATCTGCCAATTTACAGTGGACTTATGACTCACCCTTGCTGGCAAATATATGGACTATAACACTGTGGAACAAAAAAATGTCTGGGCAACAAGGTGACAGTCATCATGAGAGTACAAAATACTGGTTCAGCTATTCTGATAGCTGTTGGTCTTGAAATGTTATTATTCATATCACAACACCTTAACAAACATCACAACACTTGAGTGGCCTTAACATACCGTGCCATAACACTTGTCTCAGCACGGCCGTGTGGAAATATTTTGTCAGGTGTCTATCCTGAAATACAATAAAAGCACATGAAATGGAAGCAGTGAGAGATATGCCACATTTCAGGCACAGTGATCAAGTTTCCAAGGAAAAGTCAGTGTAGCTGTTGCAATTATATCCTTTCAACATGTCATTTTGGCAAAACTACTTATTTCATGTAAACACCAGTCAATGTAAAAATCTTTCTTTTTTCAGAAACTGCTTAGGTCCTGACATCAGAAACCACAGCATAACCTGTCTGTTTCCGTAAAAGAAAAGAAAAAAATACGTGGAAATTCTAAACAGAAACATTTATAACATCAGTACCATCTTTCTTATTATTTTACATCAGTCACTCTAACAGACGACAAAGACAAAGCAGCTGCTTCTATTTGACTGATGTCAATTCGTCATGGAGGTCTTAACAAAAGGCTGCCAAAGGCCAATGCTAATGTCTTTACTTTTGTTCTGAGTCATTCTGATGGCAGGCATTAGGAAGAAGCAAGCCTGCTTCCCTAAGCTTTGTTCTCTGTTGACTCCCAGTGTGAGTTCCGTGTTAATTGGGTAAATGACGGTGTGTGTACAAACGGTGCCACCCAGCACTAATGGCGAGACCAGCAATCACAACAAAAGGGTCGCACCAACTAAGGCTAAGTTTGTGATTAAAGCAAAGCCGCCATGGTGAGGTGCAACAAAACGGCATACAGTGAGCTTTGAAGCTTATTTATGGCGCGTTATCTAATCCCTACCACCCGTGGCTATGAATGAGTTATGGATGTATTATTCATTTTAATGTATGGCCGTAACCCGTATGCAGATTCATAACAAAGGATTTCTTTTTTTTTTGCACCGCAACATGACCAATTATTTTTTAATCTTGCACCAACTACGAACGGATGAAATAAGAAGTCAGTCAGTGTTTTGATGTTTGATTGAGCCTTTCATTTGCCTATCTGTCTTGGGATGCTCACACTCACGCAAAGAGAGTTCTTCGTGCAAAATGTACTTGGAAAATCACATTTTCTTCACTTGAGGGAGGCCAGAGAACCTTTAGTCTCATCTAAAAGCCACAAAAGGAACACAAAGGGTCCAAAAATAAAGACATATAAATTAAAATTGTGTCTATTACACTTGTGGATATATTGTAATTGGAAGCGAGAATATTCCCAATTTATCAAAAATTAGATATTAAAAAATGTCTCTGTTTCTGATCCTAACATGAAACAGCTGAGTAAAACACAAACACTCTTCTCAAACAGGACACTTCTCGATATGTGGGTTTATCGATCGGCCATCCAATCACTGTTAGTGCCATTTCTATCAGATTACTGTCATGATCTTCATCTGCAGGCCATCTCTGGTCTGCAGATGGGAGTTCATGTAGTTTATAGTATGCCAGTACCCAAATTAAAGAATATGACTCATTTGTGTATGATCAGGTATTTGAAAGTTTTGTCTTGGCCTGGAGTAAATCCTAATAATTTGCAACAACTAATACATGTTTAATTAGATATATATACATTTCATGATGTTCATTTTACGCTAAGTCCTCTTTACTAATGTTGCCAATACTCCAAAGTGCAGCTCAAATCGCTTGGAATACGTCCATAATATTTATTGTACTTTATTAATTCCATTAGGGAAATTCTTTGCACTAAACTGGATTCTTTTTTTCATACTTTAGACAGAAGATTGGATTCACTGCAAACATATGATATTAATGCACTCAGAGGGAAAAATATATTATGAAGAAATACGGATGATATGGAAGGGTGCCCAGGTCACCAATGAAGGGCGAATGACAGACCGGCAAATTTCTCACCTCTGCGTTTAAGAAATATCACACATAACAGAATGGCATAAGGAAGTTTGGTATTTGTCGTGTGTTGATAAAACTCACACTTCTCAGAGCTTGGCTGGTAAAATTAGAGTGTTATCATGTACCTTCAAGTTCTAAAAGGAATTGATGACTGCATCTTTTCCATCTGCATACAAACTCAAAAACCTACACAGTTCCGAATATCAAATGATTAGCTTGAGTTAAGCATTAATTGTAACATATTTTGCCATATCATAAGCTCACACGTTTCCTCATAAACATTCGAGTAATTGCATGAGAAACTCCCAGTTTGAACAAAAAAACGATCCTCTCCTGGGACACAATTCATACTAGATGCTCGTACTTGTTGTGAGTGGCTTTTGTTTTACAGCCCATGATTCCGAACAAAGTTCATGAAGATTGCTAATAAATAATATTCTGATATTCTTTAGTGAGTACTGATCCAGTGCACACACAATACAAAATTAGTAGTGAGTGCCACACACAACACTGTTACTAGTTAATATTTTTAATAGTTGGTTGAAACAGTCAGCAATAGACCTGTTGCTAAAACCTTAAATTGCTTTTAATAACATGGCAGTGACAGATATTAGTATGTACATTGTTCGTCAATGTATTGTACGTATGCTCTAGTCTAGTAGCTTTCAGAGGAGCATGCAAAAGCAGCAACACCATCAGCTATCAATGAATATTTTCTAATCCCACCAACGGTAAAGTGATTTTTTTAAACCTTGTAATTATTGTTATAGGAGGTTTTATCTCATCCACCCCTATGTGTCTTTCTTTCACTGAACCATTTGTTCCCCTTCTACTTTTCAACCCAACCAGTCAAGCAGACGGCTGCCCCGCACCAAGTCTCTGTTCTGTTCAAGGATTCTTCGTTAGAGCTATTATTTTTCTTTCCTTTGCCGCTGAAGTACTTTCTTATAGTGTGTTTAGTTGGTTTTCTTAAATGCTGAGGAGTGGGCTTCTCAATCTGTTCCCGATGTTAAGTGCCTCGAGATCATGTTGTGAATTGGCGCTAAATAATTGAAAATGACTTGACTTGCTCAAATGGTAAAATGTCGAGAGCTCGCTGAAAATGAAAATGCATTAGAGCACATGACGGTGGATGGTCACCGAGACAAATAAGTGGTGCTGGAGTTATAACGTCGTCAATCATGATAGGCAAGAGTAATAAAAGATCAAGAATCCAAGACATCAGATATCAGAAACTTGAGTTTATATTTTTTACATAAAAATACAGACTACTAGAACAAATGAACTTCATTTTAAACTTCTACAAGGATAGCCTTTTCCCCATAGATTTATGAAGCAGTTACATGTGATGACTTAAAAAATAGAATATATTACAGTAATAGAATATATTACTGCACCTAAAATTAATGAACAGTTCATATTGAATAAAATGTATCTTTTTGTTATTGGTTATCACTTATACATTTTTTTCAAATATGTTTTTGAGGTTTGCATTTGGATTAAAACAGCATCTCCCGTGGTTTTTATCTGATCAAATGCAACGCCTTACATTTGAAGGCTATGGTGCAGCACATCAGAAAAACAATGTATGTGTGTGACATATGTGTAAACCACAGCGCGTGTGTGTGTGTGTGTCTGTGTGCATGTGCGTGTGCCACTTTCTCCTTCTGACTGAAGGAGAAAAACAGCCAGGGAGAGTCTATCAGTGTGGCACCCTGCTCCAGAACATTCTTGATGAAGCAAAGGTTGTCTTCATTAGGTGCATTAATATTCATGACAAATGGTAATTTTGACACAGAAAAGGTCTCAGTAACCTTTTCTCGTGCATTTTTTTTCACTTCTCAAGGAAATTACAGTCCGGCAATGACTTAATTAATGCTTGGTTTCCTCGCCAAGTCGTTTGAGGGCCTGTCACTTTGAGGTGGGATATCTGTCTCATAGCGACACCAATCGAGAGGGAGAGATAGAAAACAAGAAATGGAGGTTTTTTGTAGTGATGGGGAGAGACATGATCAGTTGATATAACGTCTTTCTTATTTATCTTTGAACCCTCCATCTCTCCTTTGACTCCACCTCTATACCATAGCATCCAACCCCTCCACATCTCTCTGCCTCTTTCATCCTCTGTACGTTGTGGCGTGTCGCCCTCAAGGCCCCTGAAGGCCTCGAATTTCAGCCTGCAGATCATGAGACGTGACAGGATGTGACTGTTCACTTTCCTCTCTTTATCATCTCAGGGATACTTCTGCAGCAAAGCTTCACAATGCCACTGAGCAGCGGAGCACTGCAGCCCTCCATGCATTCGCCTTCTCCGAGCTGGCGTCGACATAAAAACAATTCATGTCACACAGCGTCACCGGTGGGGAACAGCTCATGGACATCTGACTTATTTGACATATCACCTCTGTTTGAAGGAATTTTACTCATACAGAACTATGTTTATGAGCATATTTGAAAAGAACTAAAATATGTGGTTCACCTTTGATTTTGCTGGATCTCTAATTGATTTATATCCAACACAAGATAATAATGATATGATATTAAAGCAATGTCTATGATGATATGATATTAAAGCAATGTATACAATCAAACACACGCACACGTACGCACACATCAGTGACCCCCATACATGTGCATATCTGAATGTAACAACAAACAAACAAAACGAACTGAAGTTAGATTTACCCGCAGGGTGGCAATTAAGGGTGCTTGCTCTTTGTCTTCCCATCTTCCTCAGAGTTATTATATCATGTGGCAGTGTATTACTTGTTTATTGCATTTTAACCCCTTAGAAACACATTTTTATGTGACTCTAACCAATCATCACACTATCTGTCAGCTCCAACCGTACAGACAATATACAAAACCACATGCGCACGGACACACACACAGATCAGAACACAAAACACACATAGCAATCTACACCACTCAGTCCTTCTCTCTTGTTCTTAGACAGTAAAACATTTGAACATAAGGCAGCATTTCCTTTATCATGTCCCATAAAAAACAGTAATTTGCTGGAACCCCTTGTAGCACAATATGGAAGGCAGTGTGTTTTCCTGATAATGTAGAGATGACAGATAGCTCCGTACTGGGAGGTTTCACTTCACTCCTGGTACCAGTGTAATAAATTGCAGAAAGAAAGAAGGAGGAGAGAAGGAAAGAGGCGGTCAGAGGCAAGCAAGAGATGGGGTAACAGATAGCAACTCCTTTGACATCTCTCTTCTCTGGCCAGTGGAAGGCTGCACTGATTTTACGCTATAAAAATATAGGATTAATTAGGCCGGCAAGGGAAGGCAGCCCTGTCTCATTACTGGCAGACTACCCCACCATGTCCTACCCCCCTCACCCCCCCCCCAAAAAAAAAGATATCGCCACTGACAAAGCTGTCGCACTAATGCCAGAAGACATAGTCCTCTTTTTCTCTGTACACCGCCCTTATTATCTTATTTAAAGCCACTTAAGGAGGGTCCCAAAGGTGGACAACACAGTGGATTCTCCACACTGTGCACCACTTTAATCAGGGCTTCTCCTCTCTTTTCACCTTAGTTACTCAGAAGAAAATGTAGCTTTCACTGACTTTCTCAGATGAGCGCCACATGTGTGACTGGGTGGGACACTGGTGGCACACTTTCCACTTTGTCACAGGAATAATTAGTCTACGGAGACTGTGTTGATCCTCTGTTCTTCTTTCTTCACCCATTTTCAGAGTTAACGTGTGACACAGTCATCGTCTGCCCCTTCCTCTGATACATCAGTGACGCTCCATCATACACTGCTCAGGGTCAGCTCGTTATTCTTAGTCATCGAGTGCATGGAAGATCACTATAGAGGATTTTTCCCATTTTCAAGTGATCATTGAGTTGATAATCTTGCAAAGATTGCTTTGCTTCATCATCGTCAGTGCACAACTGCCACAGGTGGGGGTCTTTTGCTCAGTTTTATTGCAAAACTGTCTGTCTGTCCCATTAACCCATTGTCTTTGCCTCTTCAAAGAAGACTTTGGGGAAGGGGACAGACAAAGGTTTAGGGGTAAGAGGGAGGAATGGGATTCAGCACAAATTCAGCCATGACCAGAATCATGCACAGATTTGCACATTCAGCAAACATTTAGTCAACACATAATAAGAAATAAAGGAGGTAAAACACACCCTCTTACTGACCAACAATCACAGCAATTTTATATTGTGGAACATACAAGTAATAAAAGCAATTTCCATCTTCAACTGTGAAGCATTATGAGATGAGATCATCTACGCCCTATTGTCTGTGGAAGTCATGTCACATATGCGCCAAGTCACGTTTTCTGCACGTTGGCGCCTCACATGTACATACCAATCAAGGAAGTAGAGAACTTCACATTTTTAAGCTGGAAATACAGTCCCTATGTTGGTTTTGTGTCAACTGATGATGACAATATTAAAGTTGTTTCAACACTCCACACTGCCAACAAATTGTATCGAGAAAAAAAAAAAGACATCAAATTTGAAACATTTGGAGTCGCAGCATGGTATGTTCACGCTTTCAAAGTCCCAGCTTGTGTGAAGTAGAGCTGCGACTAATGCACGAGGTTGTTGAATTTTTTATTTTAATGTACATTAATAAGTTTGACCTTTATAGAATCAACAGAGAAGTATGTTATGTAAAAATAAATCTCTGACGGTGAGACAGACGTGCCAGCAACATGCTCTGCCATTCCGTTCAATTCAACCAGATAATTACCATGACAGCTTCGAACATAAGGCTATGTTGACCACTTCTTGTTTTGTCAAGGCGAATGTTCGATGTCTGAAGAACAAGACGTGAGACTGTCAAGAGCAGCCACTCGTGACTGTGACCTTGTTGCCCTGTGCACCATGCACACCTCGACGCCAATTGCAACATGTTGTGGAGCCGACATCACAAAACCTAATTAGATTGTTGAGTCAATCAGCATCCCACAGGTACCTAACATGGCTGTAGAGAACAACAAACCTTTCTAATTGCCTTGAGAATGATTACACCTCTCACCAGGATGAGTGCTTCAAACATGCTTGTTTTTGTTTTCGATTGCCTTGTTATTACGTACGTTAATTGCGCCATGCAAACCCGTTGGAGCGAGCTTGGAGACGGAAGTCGAAGTTGATAGCAGTCAGTAAAATAAGACTGCACACAAACTGGGCTCCTGCAGTGGAAATAAAACAATTTCAACCCACCAAACTGTTGTTCAGAAGCATAGTTAGAGCGTCACCTACGCCAAGCGACGAACATAATTAGCCAGGTTGCACTGCGATAACGCCTACTGTCACTCCTCATTTACAGGGCCGGCTGGAACTCTACACAATTAAGTCATAAAACATGTTCTTTGCTAGTACTCTCTACCACACTGATGCCACCAGACTCTAGTTAAATTGCTAAGAAAGTTATGCAAGGAAAAAAAAAAAACAAGTTCCTCATTGAATCTTTGAACTCATTTAAACTTCTTCATCACAATATAGTTCTGCAAAAACTCATCTACGAGTGAATATGCAACACTTTATGTAAATACATTGAAAGAGGCTTTGCTGTCTTAAAAATATACCACCAATCTTTTGATGAAATACGGAATCACACTTAAAAAATGAATTCCTGAGGATGTTTTCCTCAATAACAAAAATAATAATCAAAGAAAATGGATAGACTGGGAATAGATGAACCGATTAGAATAGCTGTAAAAATGATGGACGACAAAGCGTTAAAGTACTTACTTATTCGAATGTAAATACAAATATGAATACTTTCCATAAACTTCTCCAGCTGTCTTTTTACTTCCTAAAATATGGTGGATTTAAAATCATGAAAAGGGAGAACTGTGCAACATTACGGGGAGTAATGAAAGTGTCCCCCCAGTATTTATGTGCTCACCTACTTGTCACGGTAATGTTCCTTCTCAGGAGTGTCAGCAAGCTGCGACGTCTGTTTGTGCCCTACACTACAGAAGTATAAAAACAGCTATATTAGCACGGTGGGATTTATGCTCTCAAGCAAATATTGCCAGCTCCTCAAATGCAGGCCAGTTGTGGTGGCAACGGGAGACCTGAGTGCTAGAAAAGAAATGTGGTCTGATGCAAATGTTGGCCTGCAGTCAGAGCCCTAAAGTCGAACCTGAGGCAGTTAGCCTCGTCCCACACTGCCTTGTACACTACGGTGGATGCAAAGTCGCCATACTAAAGTTGCGTTGTCGCCGCTCACCTCACTGCTTTTCCACTAGGAGCTCTCCAGGGCCCCCTTCTCAGCAACACTCACCCGTCTATGCACTCATGCCTGAGACCCTCACCACGCCTCTCAAAAGGGGTAAGGCTCCTCTACAAACTGAAATATGTCAGTATTAAAAATGCCAGAGATAAAGTATGTACATGCACCGTTCGCTGGAAAGGAGTCAGCACAGGTGTCATAAAGAAGCACAGTCTTACATGACTGCTGATCATCTGGGAAGAGTCATTTTCACTGGTCAGAATCCAACAGTGTATAATACAGTGCACAATCCTCATTTATTACCCAGGACAAAGTTTTTATTAACTTCCATTTTAGAATATGTTCTCAAATTCTGGTGCGTTTGATTGCAGTTGCTCAAACTTACAAAGCAACCATTACATTTGAGATTCCACATTTTAATTCTAGAAAAAAGTAGCATTATTATACATCAGTGTTTCCCAACCAGGGGTACATTGGGCGTATTGCAGATGGAATGGTCGGCTGACTTATCCCAGTGGACGGCTCACTTGCCTCTCCCCCCCATTCAAGTTTCGGCGACACAAATTGGTGTGTATAATTTTCTTCCACAATGTAAAAAATCAAGTTGTCTGTATACCCCCAAATAGCTCAAATTATGTTGATATTATAAATGTTCCTGCGAGCTTACTAAGATACTAAGTTATTCGGCCATGCGTGAGAGCTTACCAAAATACTGCATGAAAATGATCCAGTTTAAAACAAGATACCAGTAAAAATCTAATGCACATGAAATACATGAGGGTAACATATTTTTAACAAGCAAGAGCTATTTTACTGGAGAGGAGTGCAAAACAAACCTGCGCGAGATGATCACACAAAAATGGCCTCATGAAAATTGGCGAAAACGAGACAGTTCTCACAAATCAGAGTATGAAATATAAAAGAGAAGTTTTCAACCAATTGTCCAGCAATATTACACCAACAAGAAATGAAACCAAATTTTGCCACAAGAAAAAGTTTTAAATCAGGATCAACTGGCTTACTAAGCAGAGCTGACATAACAGCAGATTGTTTTCGTCGTATTTAAGGTTAACACAAGTTGAGTGTGAGGCCAGGGGTCTTCTGACTCTTCTGACTATAAGTTGCAGACCATTGCCTCTACCAGGCTTCATATTAATGAGTCACTTTGAAAACTGGGAGGCGGCTCTCATGTCTCTTAATTGCAACATTTCTTTCTAGCTTCTCGCTCCTTGATGCTTCAACCTAGAAATTATTCTCACTCTGCCATATTAGGAAGCAACTCAATTGGCTTCCATGCACATCGATTGCGTGTGGATTGAGCATTGACTAATTTAAACCAAGGATTCACAGATGTGTATACTTTGTCGATGGAGTTTTGCTACAGTGACATCGTATGAAAATGGGCGGGTGCAAGCTGGATCGTAAACGCAGCGGCACTTAAAATAAATAGTCTTTGTGATTCCTTGAGTATTTTAATTTAAATGGCAATTCTTTGTTAAAATGTAAACAAAATCAGTTTCACTTGAAATTCCTCTCCTGAGTGTGTCAGTCTGTCATAAGGGAGGTGCCCACTGATGACTGAGGGTGGTTCTCCTCTGTGGGAACAGAGTAGAGGACTGGCTAAGCTCTGTGCCATGTCAGCAGCATTTAGCAGAGACCAAAAAGCCTCACTGCTGTCGCTCATTGTGACCGCAGTGTGTTTGCGTTAGCGTCAGCTCACAACACTTGATGCTGAGCAGCACTCAGACATGGGCCAACACAGACAAAGGAGGAACATGCAGAGGAACCATGAGTATTTTGGGTAAGGGGATCCAGCAGGATCATGGCAACCTGCCATACTTTATGGACTTAGTTAAGGGACTGTTTATTTTTTTTTAAATAGGTATATAATTGTAATGCTGTTTTTGTTCCATACTCTAGTAGCAAGGAGCCTATGACATATAACAGATGAGAACATTTGAAAAAAAATTTGGATTTTCAAGTCAACTGCAAGATGAGAATGTTTTTTTTTTAAATTTAATTATGGTTATTATGTAATAAGAGAATGGAACACGATTTCACATGGTACACCTCAGTGGTACTCAAAATGTTTCTTGTTAATCCAAATATAAAACTGTCCCCAGTCACTAATTTACTGCATCCCTTTCAATCTACTGTTGAAGAAGCCATTCACTTCCCTCAGAGATGTTTTAATTTAAAATTGAGCAAACATTTGAAAGGACATCCTTTTACTTTTTTTTGCAAAGCACATTTATCATGATACTTCTTACCTAACGTAAGTGTATGCAGTTTTGAGATGTCAGTGAATGTTGCAAATCAGATTTTTTAAATTCATAAATGAACACAAAGAAAAAAAATGCACGTGGTTGTTATTTAAATGTGAGTTTGTCCTTCGCGCTCATGATAAAAGACTACAAAAGTGAAGTACGACGGCCAAAATGACATTAAAGTTAAACACACTTCTTGACATTTTACATCTATAAAATACGTTGAGTTGCTCAGGCTGTGGCTTGCGGACCATGGTGAGAGGGGGATGAATATCGGAGGCTTTTAGTGGAATCAGCACGGTATGACTCCAATAAGGTATTACGGCTTTATCTTATGGTTTCAAATCATAGAGAGACAATTAAAAGTGTGTTAAAGAACCTGCTACTCATCCCAGGAAATTATGATTCCAGTTTACACCGCTTAGGTGATGAGATCACATGCCTATATTGGGATAGCCTAGAATGTGTTTGTTGTATAAACACCCCACCCCCCCCCCCCCCCACACACACACACACATACATACACACTTCTGCATGTACACATTCTTGCATCAGGAGGCTAATTACTGGAGCTCATGCGTTACTGATACAATCTCTTATTTTTCTCCCCTTCCATGTCTAATGGCTGTGACAGTAAATGAAGAATGCCTGGGGGGGCATTTTCATTGTGACACGTTTGAGAACGCTAGCAAGCATGATGTGCGTGTGTGCATCTGTGAGCGCCAGTGAGCCTCTTTGCGACACTTCAAAGTGCTGTCACAAATCACAAACACACACACTGAAAGCTTGATAAGATCTGTTCAAATTCTCCATCAAAGATCCACCATTAGTTGTCATCTGTCACCACTGTGTTGAGGCTAGGATGAAGCGGTTATATTTCCATCAAGATGCATATTTTTTTATTAGTATTATTACTATTTTTATTTTTTTTTAAAGGATGGATGGCTTGATAGCAGCAAGATAGACCTGGCATCTCACAATTAGGTCGCTATTGTTGGTGTTCACAGCTGACCACAATCTTGTTCTCCGCATCGTCTAATTGGAGCTCTCACAAGGACTTCACTTTAATAAAAGAATACATAATGTGTCAGATAAAGTGCCTTTTACATGTTCAGTTTGTTCCTATTCCATTCCAGTAAATCACAGGTGTCAAAGACAAGGCCCAGGGGCCAGATACGGCCCGCCACATCATTTTAGGTGGCCCGCAAAGACAAATTGTGCAACAAATTCCAATTCATTTCCAAAATTTCAAATTGTTTTCACTTTTAAAAAATAGAGATATTGATAGCAATTTTTATTACCGTTCATTTTTTTAAATAATTGTTATTTTTAAATATTTGATTTGATTTCAATACAGTGAACCCTCATTTTTCGCGGGGGTTACATTCCAAAAAGAAACAAAATAGTGACCTTTATTTTTCTTGCAATTATTATACGTATTTCATTTTTAAATATTTGAACAGTTTTTATTAGTCTCTGTTTTGAAAACTAGTTATTCATCAGTTTGTTGTGTAGCCTATACTATATTACTATATGAGACATTCATACATTTATTTGAGTTGACAATTTTAATGGTCCTTTGAGGCAACCTATGACTATGATGCGGCCCGTGACAAAAATAAGTTTGACACCCCTGCAGTGGGTGAACAAGAGTTGACATTGCAGCCTGCTATCAAATCTCAAAAGTTAAAAAGGATATATTGAGATCTTCCAATGGTTCTGGCGCACTCGATCTTGTCGTTTCTTAACAAATGCATGTCAACATCAACATCATTTTCAGCATCAACTTTGTTTTGATCTTTTTACATGGGTCTTATCCTAATTCTCATGACCTTGTTTATTTTTACAATGACTCCTCTATCCTGATGTCTATTCTAGTGTATCTATAGTGCGACAGATGCTGTCCCTCATGACATTCCTGCAAGGGAATGCTTAAGAATGCAGGAGGCCCAGCACTCATGGATCACACTGACATGTGGTCAGCATCAGCACATTATGAACTCCAGTTACTTGACACCTCACCATTGTTGCTCCATCTAAATATGAACAATAAGGCTCATCCGAGGCCCACACTGACAGCACATTTGCGCTTATCATTTCGGCGTAGTCACCTCGCTTGATATGGCCACTTCGCTTCTATTCATCGGCTTCCCAAATTTAACCGACTAAGATCCCCTAAAAACAGCCCCCCCCACCCCTCTTGATGTTTCAGTCTCTTGTTAGATCAACCACAGGGCAAGTGTAGAAAGCAATGTGGCAAAGGGCATGGAGGAGCTACTCAGTGGAAGATGATCTTATCTTGAAGGCGCCTCAATGTTTTGTCTGAGGCACTTGGGGGCAGTCGTGTTTAGCCCCGTTTTGGCCGACGTGTCCATCTTGATGGTTCAGTGGCTGGATGTTCCTATAATTGCGCGGCCATCGGGTTGATTCCCACTCAAGCCCTTTTGTCTCGTCGTCATTACTGTCTCAGTCCTCAACTGCTTGTCACTGAAAACTGTCAGTTGAGAGCAACGTCCTTTGGATAGATCTTTAAGAGGTCAGAAACTGTGCAACTTTTGAGCATCGTTAGAACATCAACTCAACTTTCATTTGACCTCGGGATGCCATACATTTTCATCTATAGCAACACATCTGTTTGATTGGATTGGTTATGCAAAATAAAAATGTAAATGTAAGTTGCGGGTCTGTGATGGATGGTGAACTCCTGCGTGAATGTCCAATTCACCTTCCGCTTTGCTATTTATAGACACATTACCTCCTATTTTGGTGTTGAATGTACAAGTAAGTGCTTATGGGATCATAAAGAATATTTTTGTGTATAGTGGTTGGAAGTACTGGGGGTGGAATAGAGCCTAGTTTGGTTAATGGACTGTTTCGCCAACCATGACACTGATCTGCACATCTACTGTATGTCACCGTCAAATACTCACACCCTCTACCAGCTTCTAATGAGACTGCTGAGGTCCCTGTCGACAGCATACCTTACATAAAGAGCAGGAAGAGAAGGGAACAGTGGCTGAATGAAGTAGTGGATGAGAGCAGTGTGGGGAAAATTAGGAAGTGAACAGAGGTGGAGCGCTGAGGCTTTGTGAGAGAAGAAGAAATTAACAGGACCCCGGGGATGGTCAGATCGCAGCCACAGTCCCTGGAGAGAACATGCCACAGGGCTCCCCGCCCAATGCTTGTTACGCAAGGCGGGGGCCACTAGGGGACTCCTTGGGCTACACTTCACAAATGTGAGGCTCAACTTAAGTTCACCCAGCAAGCTGGTTAAAAGTCAGCTTGGATGGGAAGGAAGCTCACCACAATTATGGCCTGCTTTAAAGCATTCTATTAGGACAGAAACCGGGAAATTATCATAAACTCAGATACGTTTAAAATCAATTTGGGAATAAATCCTCACAATGACGTAGTCTTATTCTCTGAGAACATTACACTCAATAGGCCGAGTGAGTCCCATGTAGGGAATTTTAGGGGACTGAAATGTCAAGCAGATCACTAGGGATGAGGGAATTGGCCAATAATATGCGTCCAGCTCAATGACACTGACACCTTCCATTGGCAGCACCATAAATTTGGGACTGCACTTTTCCAAAGGACAGGCGTAGCATCACATTCAATAGCAGTGAAGAGGGAAAAAAAACTCAATACAGCAAATGAGATCATGCTGAGAGTGGTGGTGTCACTTCCTCATTTTAAATTAGAAGGGAGAGTAACAGAAAAGGAGAAAAGTCACATTTTGTGTTTGTACTCATTTATATACATTTGACACTGTGATGAGGGCGGGCAATAGCATGGTAGTGGTATGAATGGAAACCAAGAGATGTTTATTCATCTTCACTAAGGGTATTTGTAATGCTCCTATTCTTGCCACTCGGTCAAGTTTGCACAACATAACGGCTCATTCGGAATGGCGAGGTGGAAACGGAGAGTGTAGGATAAGGAGGGACGGAAAGGAAAGGATCCAACGATTAAAAAAAAAAGTCCTTTATGGTAACAAAATCATCACAGAACAATGTTACAGTGGCTGAACTAACAAGCACTTAACACAGTGTGCGTCACAGTTATCTCTCCACTGTGGAAACAAGATGACTGCAAAAATATTCAGTGACAGTGAGATTGCAAAATGTGGTCGCACAAAAAATGAGGCTTTAGTTGAAAATGCGTTGGCACCATTTAGTCAACGTTTGTCACCAAAGCCCAGTATTTCAGCGTCTGTTCTGATGCATCAAATTCTGGCCACACAAAGGTGTTTCCTTTCACTGTTCAGTATTTGGTGAATTAAATTAAATCCAAATAGTCTTATCTACCTACACCAGTTATATCAGTTACATTTCCTCCTACGTATTTGTTTAGCTAAGAGTAGCAAGCACCCACAACACTCTAAGCAATCATGTAAGCTGTTTACACTTTACATTGCTACATTTGGTTATTCTTACAGACTGTGAGAAATTACATTACTGGTTTTTATTCCACATAAATAAACAGAACCTAATTATTTATTCTCCCTTTTTCCCCCAATACTGCCCCCAGGTGTCCACAACAACAAAAACTGTCGAAAATAAACCAAAATAATAAAGGCCTGCTGTCAAATAGTGTCATTTTTACTAACTAGAGCTATAAAATTGAAGCGTAGATGGGTGATTTTTACCTAGGTTTAGATGCGCGAAGGGCCCCGTTGCTTACAAATAAAAAGGTTGATTCGATAGTTAAAAATTTTAACTTAAAATCTACAGGATTTTGTCAGACACAGGTGGCAAATTTAAATTTTAAATTTAAAGGGAGCACGCAGGAGCTGTCAATCAAACAGTGCGAGCTAAACAATTTAAAAATGTCTAAACAGCAGCACAACAATGTTAACTATAGTAAACATCACACAGTGTACTCACTCGATGCAAACTCCACACAGGAAGGGTCGGAGGACCACTTGACAGTGAGGCAGCATTGCAAACTACAAATCCAAAACACCCTACATTTTTAACAACAACAATAATAATAATAATGGCAATTATTATTATCATTATTATAATGATATCTTCTACATCATCTTTTTTCGATGTGACTGACTGATGAGTGTACCTAACTAAAATTCATACACCAAACTGCATTTACAACTTTGCACTGTACTTGACTGGATGACCGCACTGCATGACCCATTTTTGCCATGTAAACTATCCACGTCATTAAACATTATTCCAAGATTTGAATTAAAAAAACAAATCAACAACCCAAATTAAAACATTTTATTTGACTTCATCCATCACACTGTTTATTTTTCCAAGATGAAAACAGCAACAGAATCAAGCCCTATGCGGCAGTGCTGACATAAAGCAGATGGCTGCAGCAGCCGTGTAGAAGGTGTTATCGCAGGCTGACAGTGAAGATCTGCTATTCAAGCAAGAGGGGCGGAGTGTTGGCATAAGGTAAAGTGCCACCTTCTCTCAGTCTAAATGCAGTATTGCCACTGTGTGATAAAACATGAGCTGCTCTAATGGCAGTAGTTAGATTTAAACTTGAAATTCCATCAATCTATTTGCTCTGTTTATTCTGTTAAGGGAACTTGAGCCTATCTCAGCTAACTTTGCGGGGAAAAAAAGTTACTACTCAATCACGATGTATAGAGACAGATCACCTTTCATACTTTCTCTGAGTGGGACCTGGCTGCATGAAACTCAGGCAAGTCAACTAGGACATGACGTTAGCTGACATCTTTAGAACATCAAACAATGACTATTTCGATTTCGAAGTACGGTATGGTTGCTTTCAGAGCACTCTGTTTCAAATTAGTTTCAAGTAGCCTTTTCCAAACTTAGGGTCAGGAACCAAAGCAGAATTTGTTATGCCAAAACACAATTTATTTTTAGATGTTTCAGTGCTGGACTTGCAGTTGTCGATAGATAGAATCTACATGTTTTGAAGTACAGACCTTGCACTGTAGCTGATTTTGTACTGATTTTGTTTTAGGGCAGTTGTCCCTAGGAAGAAGAAATTGCACATGACTAATGCTCCATAAATAGTATTATTTGTATAGTTACACCCCTACATACCGTTTTACTTTTACTAACATAAAAGCAAACAAAAACGCAGATCAACTTACAACAAAGAATAACAAATGTTTTTTGAGTCTGTTACAGAAAAGATTTGAAGAACATCAAACTGCCCAAAATTTTAAAAAAAAAGAAGGAAATAATAGCTAAAGATAAGAATTAGGAGAATGTTTTTGATCTGGTTAAGCAGATAATTAATGGGAACAATTGTTTTGGTTTGTGAACATATCAATTTGCAAACAGTCTCAGAAAGAATTAAGTTTGTGGGCTGAGGTGCCATTGTGCCAGTATTTGACAACGAAGAGGAGTCATTAGCAAGAGATGAATTATTCATTCTTTTCTTTATCATTTACATCCCCTTCATTCAACACTCAGGGCCCTATTTTCATAGACAGGTGCCCTTGCGCTCGTTGTAAAAACAGGCGCAGCTTCATTTTTGTGCAGGAATAAGTCCAGTTTACCATGTTTGAGACCGTGTTGTGCCTCGCTGGGGGTTCCGGTGGACAGAGCTGCTGCCCACGGCGCATCTGGCAATTTGGTGACAGAACATGGACTGCGTTTGGAGTAAAAATGCATGAATTTTCATTTTCACCTCTCGTTTAGTGTGTTTGTGAATTTGGCAAACCATCTTCTCTTTCCACAGCGCTTTAACTGAAACTTACATAATTGTTTTACGAATGTGAGCTAATCAGGTCCATTTCCAATCAGACTTGGTATTTAATATAATACTGCCGACTTTGAATGGGACACAAGTTACTTCCTCTGTGGCTTTAAATTCTTTTTGGGGTGTAAAAGAAAGCTTCCCTATGAAGGAGCAGAGGATGTTTGCCAGTTTAGAAGGTGGCGGTTGGTAGAGTGGGCTGTCAATTTGTGTGTATGCTATGCAGACCAACGATGGGGGAGGGGGCTCTAGACAGGGATTAACATGATCAAAGAAACAAATGCAGAACCACATAGAAAAAATAAGAGAGCCAGAAGAGCCATGCAGGGCCCATACAACATCACCCACTCTTAGTCCTTTCCCATAATAACTCCCAGGGAGGCAAAGAACTAGAAGTGAACCATGGCTTCAACTGCTCTCAACCCCTCAAATACAAAAGAAAGCATTTTTTCTTGTATCTGGCATTAGTTTGTACACATCATTTTGAAATCATGTGCTGGCATGTGCAGTATCGGACAGCAAATAAACAAGCAAATGGAGTTTAATAGAGTTGTACCTGAAGCCTCCAGGACATGCACACATGCACGCAAACACACACACATGCACGCACGCAAGTAGAGCATATCATAGCTGGCATGCTAATACTGCCAAAGGGAAGCCAAAAACTAATAGCGGAGACATTAAGGAAATGATCCCCAGGCTGATGTGTTTTCTATTGATGGCGACTAAACACAATTGCTATATTTATCATACTCCGAGAAACAGAGCGAAAGAGAACCCCACACCATTCTCACTGTCGTCCCTCTCACTTGTCCCCGGGAGAGTGATGAGAGTTGCCTGCAGGAGGGAGAGCAACTTAGTGTTTCGTGTGTATGTGTGCGAGTGTGTGTGTGAGTATGTGTGTATGCATGCGAGTGTGTATGTGTGTGTGTGCATGTGTGTGTCACCCATCATTGTACTGCACTCTCGAAACAGAAATAAGTTACGAGCTATACACTGCACTTGTTTGACTGGGAATATGCATATTCCTAGTACCAAACTATGAAAAGGACATTCTTTAAACTAGATTAAGAAAACAGAAGACATTTTGTACACTTGTATGTTCAATCTCTCTTGCTACATTCTACCTTGAATCCTTTTTAAAATGACGGGGAACATTGCACGAGTGGACAGTGAGTCGCAGGGCATATACTAGATATAAACAAACACAGATTCGTGGACAACTCAGAGTAAATTTCAAGTTCCTGTAAAGTGAAATCATAGATTTGTTTCTGAACACATTGTAGGTTTTCGAAAAGCTATTCATCAATTATCTGAAGGAGTTTATCCTTATAAGGGTCATGGGCAGTAAGGTGCACCTTGAACTGGTTGCCAGCCAATTGAAAGTTCCATCCATCCATCCACGCGGAAAACATGCAAACTCCACATAATCAAACCTGCACCCTCTGAACTGTGAGGCGGACGTGCTAACCAGTGCGAACCAGTGAAAACTTGCAAAGGACTATATCGTACTCACTTGTGGAAATCCTGTCAAACTACAGGTGTCCGGTCTCGGTGGGTCAGTATCCCGATTGTTTGTATAGTTCACTGGCATGGCCACTTTAGAGCGCCTCGTTGTCATGACATGGAACATTTCCACCATGGCCAGATTGGATTTATAGTATTCCACCCAGTGGCACTGAAAATGGGAGAATGAGAAGGATAATTCTTAATTGACAGGGATTAAAATACTGGCACAACAACATGACAGTCAGTAATAAACTAACTTTAATTTACAATGCACCAGTGGTAGGTAGCACCAAGTGCATTTGCTTTGCATAAGATTTTTCAACATTGAGTTCTATAAAATGCTTCAGGCTACCTGCTCCTACCTGCAGAGTGCTAACTTTGCACCGACAGGGAACGGAAGCTGAAACAGCAGGATGCCTAAAAGAAGAATACAAGCTCTGAAAGGAGAAAGGTGTCAGACAAGGTGGATCTGCTCGTGGATCATGTGATGGAAAGTTCTGCAACACTCTTTGTTGTCTTTTCGTAACAGTTGACATATTCTATTAGCTCACTTTAATCTCCTCATAAACTCGGAATTGACCCCCTCCCCTCCACTAAAAAAAATGGGCCCCAACTTTTGATAGGGGTTATTTATTGAATTTTTTTGTTTTTAATTTGGTAGCGACTGCAGTTATCAATAATTTGTGCTGAGAACATCTTATTAAAAAAAATAGTCATTGGCTTTTCCTTCTCCTTTTTAAAGCATGTGCTTGAGATGACCACCATTCAGCATTTCTTCTTAATCTTCAGTCATAGTCTATCTTCATGAGGGTTGCTGGTGGGTCATAATTGTTTTGGATATTTCATGATAGTTACTATCTTAATTTCATTTTGAGTTTCTTTTGATTAGTTTTTAGAGTGGGTTTGTTAGTTTTTATTTGTTTTCTTTTGCCCTCCTCCAAAATGCTTCATTTTAGTTTTGCTTTTATTAGTTAAGTATTATTTTTTTAAATATATTGACTGTATTTTGATGGCAAAATAAAAAGGTTATCTAGTTTTGTGTAATAAAGTAAATAAAACTACAATTCTCACATTTAAAATGAATCCCAAAAACTCACGTGTGATGTTAATTGAAAAATTATAAAAACAAGGGACATTTTTGTGATGATTCCAATTCATTTTATAAAGGTAATATGTAAGTTTACATTGTTGTTGTTGTTGTTAATAACCTTGCTCCGAGGCCTGTTCACACCCCGATGTGCCGCCTTGACTGGTTGCCTGTCTTGTTCATGCAATCAGGGTCATACTAGTTCAGGGAAGAAAAAAGTCAAAAGACAAACAAAACACCAAAATATTTTTCATGTACACTTAAATCTACACTTTTCAGTGAAATAAAGAATACTGATTTCAATATATATTTCACAAATAATGACTTGAGCAGGTGAGGTATGTGACACTGGACCTGTTGTGATGAGGAGAGGCGGGTGAATCCAGGGGGATGGGAGAGGTCTTTGGACCAGTGCCAGGTGAGGCACCCCCTCTCTATTTAAATATGAGAGGGACATTGGCCTGAAACCCAAATCATGTTTTCATTATTCATACTTTTCCTTTCTTCCCATTACATATTTGTTTGAAATTGAAACTTTATACTGTGGTTATTGTTTTTTTCTGTAGTTTATTTTGGTATGATTACTGTTTTTGCGTCTGTAAGTAATAAATACAAACGAGTCTCAAAAAAAGTATTATTCCTCAAGATAAAAGTTTTATTTATTTATTCAAAACAAAAAGCTTTCTTCAAATACACACGTCAAGAGGAGCAACAGTAACTGTTTGTATGTCAGTCCTCTGTGCCCCATGGGAAAAAGCCCAAGTACATTGGAAAAAAAAGGTGTTTTATTGACTCACTTTTATTTTGTTAGTGGTTGCACAAAATAAAATCATCTGGATCCAGATACGTATTCTAAGTAGAAATAAAGTCTACTTTGGAAATGTATTTAAAAATGAAAAAAAATTGAGAAATGATGCAGAGGACACATAGGAAGAATTCAAACCCACAATGTCTTGACTATCAGGCAGATGTGCTAACCACTATGTCCCTCTGCTGCCCGGCTCCAAATTTGGAGGCTGAATTAGACCTTAACCATGAATTGTCAATGTATCACTTTGATGACTTTGTGGTGCTTTGTGAAACTGGCTTAGAGGTGGTCCTGCTTCTCTTGAAGTCGAAAATTAGCTCTTTGGTTTTGCTTGTGCTTGTATACCAGTTCAAATTAGATTTAATATCAGAAGAAAATTCAAGTTTTTTCCACACATAAGTGGTCATTTTATATCACACTGACAGAAATGATGATTTATAAGGGTTATCGGAAAAAACAATATAATTGATTCCAGTCAAAATGTGGGAGGGATGTTAAGTCGGGGGATTAAAATCAGGATGAAAATGCAACCACAGCAATTTACTTTCTCTTGTTGCTACTCGGGGCCCCATTTACATGTTGAACTGAAAATAACTTATTTTCCCAAAATGGTTTAGTTTTGACTTATATACACTGTAAGAAAGCAAGGCAAACACTTCAAAGTGAGTATCAAAGTAAAGTATTAAAAAACTAAACAATACAGTGATCTCTCACCACTTCGCGCTTCATCTTTCCCGAATGTGCTACTTATGCGGGTTTATAAGTGACGGGAGAGCGGCGTTCAAATACATGCTGATAGGAGTTGGGACAGTGGCAATGAGCCCTGATCGCGCGGGGCGTGCCTCTGAGCAATGTGCGTCACTGTGGACGTAACTGAGTTCAAGTGCAGGATGCGGCAGCTGGCCACGCGCACCAACTGGTGCAGAAGGAGTTGGTACACGTAACAATATCACGTGATTGTTCTTTTATTTACTGTAAAGGTACAATACAGTGTGGGAATGGTAATTAAGGGAATGGGAAAGGTTTATGCAGCGTAAAAGTATTGGGGAGGATTCAAAAGGCCTTAATATTGTGTACTGGACCACAATGCAACAGGAGATTCATGCGTGACTCATTTTGGTTTCGCTGTGCATGATGTCCCCTGGGTTAGTGTAGCGTGGTAATTCTGAAGGTGCACACTTTGCAAAGCTAGGCAATAAAACCACTCCCCAATTGACTTGCAATACACCCATGTCCCCTAACGGCCAACAAGAAACAGTGTTGGAAGTTTCATTACAATGGTGTATAAATAGAAATACAGATATCGTTTCGATTTCGCGAGTCTTCGTTCATTGCGGGTAGATCTCGACCGCACTTCCTGCAATAAACGAGGGATTGCTGTATTGTTTATCCTATGTAAAAAAACAAAACAGAAAACTTCAACTGAACAGCAAAGCTCTTATATCTTGCTCAAGATAAGCTGAATAAAACTTCTCCAAAAATAGTTCAGAAAGAAAATACTCCATAATTATCATAGTACTACCATGACTGCTATTCACAACCCAAGGTTTTAAAAATAAGATTAAAGATAAAATTATGGATGAGACCAGGTAGATCAAACAATTGGTTGTAATGCCCATCGTACAGAAGCAGGGTAAGGAAACAAAAAATTTCTCAGGCATTGTGGGAATTGCGCGACTGGATCTTCTGGATGTGGAACTCAATGAAAAAAAAGCTTTTACACTTCAACATCTTTCCCAACAGTGTGTTTTTGTGGCTTACATTCGCAGAGAACAGCAAAGTCCGTTCCAACAAAAGAGTCGCTTCCTGATTAGTCATCCTTGAACAAAATACTTTTACCGTGCATCATTTGCAGCCTCGTCTGTACTTTGTCACGCTCGTCTCTCATTCCCCGACCCCCCTTGTCCCCCGCTGCCCTTTCCTGCTCTCCAATTAAACTTCAGCGGCAGGTTTCCATCAGCCGTCTGGTCATTTGCAGCCGAAAGCCTGTCAGGAAATTAACTCATCACTGGGTGACAGCTGCTAATTTCTCCCTCCTCCGTGTCACACAAGTGGTCTGCTGCAGTTAATAACGAGACATCCTGCACTGATTACGGAGATATAGACAGGGAGAGAAGGTGGATATGCATACAATACAGCACACAATCACTCAGTCAGACGTGGAGAATAATAACTGCGCAGATGAACAGACAGGCGTCCATATTTAGAGCAAGATCATCAGCAAAGTTTGCAGCGGAGGGCATAAAACCTGTTTCACTAGGTTCCGCTTTGATTGACACACAGAAATGCTAAATTTACTGGCAAGATGAAGCTTGTCAATAAAAATTCAGACATTAACCGCATCGCATTAAAGGCAGCAGGGTTCAAACTCCAAACATGGGAAAACGTAGTCCGTAAATTACGGTATGTACCGATAATATCCCCTTTACATAATAATAATGCTCGTATACTTTCTCAGGAATATTATCAATAATCATATTTCTCTCCTGATTTTCTTTTGTCATCTGAACCTCAGCGAGTTGCTAAAATACTTTCAAAATAAAATTGAACTGACTTATCTGTTTTGAACTTGCAATCCTTTTCAATTCAGATCTTATATATATGGTCAACCTTTGCGGACTAAAAGTCACAAACTTGAGTGCTTTATACCAATCCAACATTGTGTAAATGTTGAGCATTCAAATGTGATTCCTCCACTCAGTGGCTGTTAAAACATTGGATGTGCATGACCTCTGATAAATGCGCAGGGTCTTTGCTGAAAGAGGAGGGCGAGGGGAAAAAAAGAATATAAAGTGTGACTTTATGAAATGCTGTATGAGCGTGAGAACAGAAGACAGGTTGAAAAAGCAGACGGGTGTTTTGTGAAATTGCAGGCTCCATGTGTGTTTGTGGGCTTTACTGCTCTTCCACTTCTGTGTGGCTTCACCTCTCTCAACATCCATCTGAAATCCTCTCATTTCTCCTGCCCACTCGTCCACCACTTTCTCTCTCAGCCCACCTCCTCACTCGCTCAGTGTGTGTGTGTTGGTGTTAAAGGGATGATCTTTTGATGCCCTCGTAGTGTTTGAGTGCTTTCTCCCTCTACTTTTAGCGGTCAGCCATTGTGCTCACAGCCGTCATACTGCTCTCCCACTCACTCCATCAGAAACTACAGGCCTGTGTAGCGGCCTAAATGAATATTGATTCTCCCTCCAGTGCCAAATACTGCATCGAGGGGGGAAACGATGAGTGTATTACACGCAATGAAGGGAATAGGCCTGATGGGGGGAAAGGAAGAGAGGATGGCGATTAGGGTGATCATTGTGGTGATAATGATAATGGTGATGATAATGACTGTGTTAGTGATCACAAAGCATGATGGGAGCTATCAGTAAATGCATGTATGTGCATGGAGGTTTCTCACTGGACGGCGCAGTGCTGTGAACGTAATTGCCGTATTGATGCTGAAATGACATGACAATCACAGCGCACGCTACAATAAAGTGTCAGGGCAACAATGAAAACCTATGGATGCACTTGTTCAAAGTGGCTCGAATGTTTATTGTTAGAAATTAAAATGAATTTAGAACACAGAGAGCTTACAAATAAGCAGCGGCCTTCCAAACATCTACATAATGTAGCCAGCCAGCATAGAGCCTCAGCAATGCATAAACCAACAATAAGGTTTTAACTATGCAAAACAGTGGTTCGTCGCTCATTGTATGCTAATAAGTATAAAAAGGAGAAGAAAAAAAAGACAAAGGCTTGAAGTTATGTTATACAAAAGGATAATGGAGGGAAACAACAATACACTGCAACACTAACAAGCAGATTACATATGGACACCCCACTGATGGCCAAATACAATATGTGATAATAAATGCAAAAGTAATTTTCAGAAATGTGGCATGACATTAAGCTTTGTATGGGTTGTGGCAAAACATTTAAATTCACCCAATTATACAAAAAATCCTCTTTCCTTTGTTGTATAGTCAATGATAGGTTGAGGGGTGGTGATGAAAAACTAAATTTCAATTGCTGGCCAAGACAAAATGGTGCTTCTCCAATTACGGGGCATCATCGTGACGGCCCTCGGCCTGCTGCTCTTCGGTTTCGCCTGCTGCAGCCTCTTCATACACACCTCCCTCCACCTGTAGGGTGCAGTTGTCCAGCTCCGTAACGATGTAGTGGGTGCCCTCATCGTTGACAATGACCTGGGTGAGACCTTCTTTTATCATCCTCGAGGCTGCTAGCTGCAGCAGATTCTGCATCTCTTCCTGGCCCGTCTGGTTAATGATGTGCACCTCCTCCTCCTGCTTGATCACAGGCTGCGCTTCACCTAGCGCCGGCTCGGCCGTCGCCGTCGACATGGCCTCGTGAACGGCTGACGCCTCTTCCTGCATTTTCTCCTGCTGGCCCATCTCGCTCACAACGCTGAGCAGGGCATCCAGAGCAGTGGACGACTCAGACAGGATGTGACCTTTTCCTGCAGCTGCACAGGCTTCGTCTGCTTTTTGAGCTGCGTCCTGCAGCTCATTCACAGCCTCCCCTGCTGACAGCACCACATATTGGGCGCTCCCTCTGGCCAGCTGGGCCCCTGAGGACGTCACCTCACTGCCTGAAGCGATCACTTCTCCATCTTCTGTGATGTGGAGCACCTCTGTCACCTGGCCTGCCATAGCCAGAGTCTGCAGGGTGGCGGCAGCAGACTCCTCCAGGGTTTGCTCGACGCCCACCTCTCCATCGCCGTAGCCTTGGATGATGATGACCTGCTGGACAGCTCCTTCATCACTGAGCTTCCTCTCTACAGAAGACTCCACAATCTCTGTCTCCACAAAAGATGCTCCCTGGCCTTTAAGACGGCACTCAAAAGCTTTGGACACGATACCTGAGGACAAAAAGGGAGGCACACGTTAGCACCACATTGGCTTGTGACATTTACTTCGTTCCCCGATCAAAATAATTCAAACAAGCAAGTATATGTTGCATGTTCTCCCACTACTCTATATGTGTTTGTGGAAGAGGAATTAAGCAGATTTTTCCATCCATCTCAGGGGGCTGCCCCTCTGAGGCCGACTAAAATTGACGTCAAACTGCCCTACGGCTCTCGTTGCATATGTCACATGACCAAATCAAACTAATAAACTGCTTAACACTGATGGCCATGTGAGCCTGAAAGCAGTTTGACCTCAATTTCAATCGATAGTAGAGGGGGATATCAGCGTGGCGGAACTTCATTGCATGTCTAAAACAAAACAAACAAAGGGAGCAAGTAGAAATGAGTGATCAGCATACAGTCCAGAGGGGAGGGGCAATTTCAAATAGTGACATGTCACTTTTACATATTTGTGTGACTTTTTGCTTGATATGACACAGAATGGAGAGATAGAAAAGGCTGCCAGAAAAATGTAGAAAGAGACATCTGGTACTAATTGAGCCACGTGGTGCCCTCTTGGATCACAGGTTGCCATGGTGTTACCAAGGTGATAGGAATAGTGCTAAAATGCAATGTCTGGCTATGACACAAAGACTAATCTTTTCCATGAAAAAACGGTAACTAGTAGGACTAATAATACTGAAGTGTGGATGGTGGTAAAACCTCTGAGAATGGATTTACTTATTTGAAAAGCACATTTTACCTGTTGTTATTACAGACTGAGGAAAAATGAAAGAAAAAAGCTCGGAAGATTTGACTTTTTTTTTTTAAAGGAAAAAGATATAGTTTTCATGTATTTTTATGTATGGCTTAGGTGACGTTGACATTTTAGAGGTCCAGGATTTAATGCTCAGATGACATCACAAAGATCTCCGAGTGTATGGAGGGAAAAAATCATCCATCACTGATAGAACTTATCTCTCCCAGACATTTCATGTCCAGCACCAAAGGTGACAATGTGATCACAAAGTCAGATTTGTTTCTGCAAATGCGCCTTTGCTTTGGAATGCAATGACTACAATGCTGTATCATGACAAAACAACAACTAATTGTCATGTTTCTTATCTAAATTTTTGTTACGTTGCATTATTGGAGGCATTTTTTTCCTCTATGAATAATAGAGACACCTTAATGACAGCAACATGAAATCTATTGACTAACAAAACCATGGGTGAACGTTTGTGTGTTGGCAAAGAGGTTAGCAGGGGTTCGTTCTTGTTGTAAAGGTATTTTGAACAACAAGAAAAGTAGTCTGTTGAGCGTTTCAGTTGGATGGCTTGTATCCCAAGTGAGGCGAACATTTGTAAAGCTAGTAAATGTTGCGTTTTTGTCAGGTTTTGTCCAAGGTCGCAAAAGCTCTCCAAACGGTTGCCAGAACTTTTCTTCTGGCAAAGGAATTTTGAATATGTTCCTTGCGACAAGAAAAAACATTAAGACTATTGGCGAGCGTTATATACCGTGTCATACTATTTATAAATCTGATCAAGAGACCTACTTACATGCTGAAGAGTGGACGATTTGGTTGACATTTTCAATGATTTGTTTGCCCTTTTACATAAAACTCTGTCTCAGATTATAGACGGTGGTATGTATCTGAAGGAGGTTACCGATACGAGAAAGATCCTAAGAAGCTGTTTGGCAGGAATAAGTGTTAGATTCTAAACAGAAAAACTAAGAGGAACAAGTGTTACCATTGACAACAACAAAGCACTGCCTGTAAAATAGGAGTGCATGCTTGTAGTCTTTCTTCATTGCAAGCTACCAGCACGACCTGATGTTTAAGTGTTTTCCATTGTTTTTTTGTTTTTGGGCATGGGGTGTGTGATAGGATCAATTTAAGATAAAACCCAATACAACCCCAAAACAGGAAACAATTGCTCGCTTCTATTTCACTCCATTTTTTTCATCCATCCCTGTGACTCTTAATTCTTCATCTGAGTTGAAGGCATTTTGAACTCTATGCTTTTCTCTTTTCCAGCACGACTGATCCCGTAAACGTAATTGAACGGTTTTATTTTAGGTGAGCTTGAACAGAAACGTATTTAATTTTTTTTTCGTCATGTTACGTGCGTTTAAATGCACATTTGTTTATTTTTGCATTTTCGGCATCTGTACCTATATACTTTCATGGACTGTACAGAATGCCATGTAAGAGTCCGACTTGCCAATGTCAATGCGCTATCTGCAAATGGATTGTTTGATGAGGATACCTCAGAACGATCGCCATACCCAACAGAGACCTTTCAATATATAGCCATGCTCAGTATTTTTTTTCTCTCCAGTACTTCATTTGTTTATGACTATCAATCTCACATTACTATTCACAAACTGTAAAATGTTCAGACAGATGGATATTAGTCCGTTCCCGTTTCTATTAGTACAAGATGTCCCTGTATGTGGTTGTGGGCGTACTTATGTTGTGCCATGGGGGTGGTGAGGCTATGCGTTGCTAGTGTGTGTCACATTAGCCATGGGGTGCTGTTGGCAGGTCCCAGTGGCGGCCTGCTGAGGTTTATGGAGTGTCACTCAGTCGTCGCAGCCGTGAATCAAGTTAATGTTGCACATCCCATCTCTTGTGCTGTCCTGCACTCCCGGTGGAAGAACAACATTTGAGCAGCGTGATTTGGCCCTGGCGAGAGGTTGATGCCTGTTTAATATGTGTTCTGAGTGTTCTACGTGACTCATTTCTTTAAAAGGAAGTACTAGAAAGGATGAGAGAGAAAGTCAAGAAGGCTGCTTCATTTACTGAGATGTGAAATAAGATGGAGGATTGCTGAGAGGAGTGAAATAAACACGAAGAAAAGCAGAAGCTGAGATTGTGATGTCATTTAGAGGTTTGATAACAAAAATGTCTAGGGTAACTGTTACTGGGGCACTGGGATCAATAATTAGAATCGTTATGACATTGTTAAGATTTTTGGCTCAATGGCGGTACATTTTTTTTTACTACCGATGTGCAGTGTTGTTTTTGGGAGCCAATTTATTTTTGCTCAGTCTGCTCCACTTCCAAAATCACCCTTAAAAAGTTGTTTTCCCTTCCTCTGTACTTGTGTACAACACAGTTCTCTGATTTGTTGGCATCCTTTGTTATACTGGTCAATTTTTTGTTTTTCGAGTGGCAGAGATATAGTTTAATGGATTTTAAGTAATTCTGGGCTGCTGAGTCTAGAAATGGCATCCATTTATTTGAATGTGCTCTATTTTTTATAATTCATGATATTGGATAAAAAATGAAAAAGTACTGTATTGCGTGAAAAAACAGATACAGCTTCAAAGTTGTGGATTAAAGGGAAAACAAATGCCAAAATATGCATATTTTAGCCATTTTTTAAACAAATAAAATCTCAAAATTTAGATCTAATTGAGAAAACACTGTCATTTTCGGATTCAGCATTATCAAAACTGTAAAAATGCTCTTGCCACGAAAATATTTGTTGACCAGTGTTATCAGAGTGACTATGAATGGGGGATTAGATTCAAAACATACCAATAAAAAATAAATACCTTTAAATCCAGGTTAAAAACTCATCATAATTTTGTCATCAATGAGCCATATTTGGTCTGTCACTGTTTAGTTGTCATCATGAAAAACGGGCGTCAACAAAATCATTTTGTCATCGTCATTGTTGACGAAAACACGGTACCTACAGGGAACATTAATTGCTTGCGAAATTATTGCTGTTTTGGTAGATGATGCTTCTCGTACCCTTCAAGTGGTAATGTATGTCGTTTTTTTTCCATGCGTGCGCTACGCGGAGTGCCGAGTCTAACAGCAGTTGGTGTGTTAGCATCCTTGTTCGGTGTATGCTCCAGATGCAACTATTGATCACTGGATCAATGGGTTGGCCAGAAGCGAGGGCCCGAGGCCTCTAAGTGGCATTACTTAAACTCAGAGAGGCTACCAAGGGAGTGGTCAGACAGCACTTACCAGCAGTTACAGAAATTAACCTTAACACTAAGACACCAGTGCATGCAAACACAACCAATTACACTTGATGTGACACAAACACACGCACACGCACACGCACACACACACACTTAGAACACACACACTTAGAGCAAAGTTGAGGTTAATCCACCCTGGTCTTGAGCACGTCCAAAACACACAGAAAAATAAATAAATAAAGCTGAATTGTCAATTATAGTAATAAACACAAGCATACTGTATCAAACCATAACACACGAGAGGACAACAAAACATGATCAAAATCTGTTACAAGGTCAATGGCAGCAGCACCATGAAAGGCCAGAGTGGAGTGACACAGAACTCAATCAGTTTATCAAGCAATTACCTTCAATTATAGATATAAAGGGAACGTGGTTGAAAAGAGCAAGATGGAGACCTTTGAACCTTACACGCATATGGCTGTTATTTGGGTGGATAGGTGGGAGGGTTAGAGAGTAGGGGTGTAAATGCGTGTCACTGGTGCAGGTTATTTTGAAGGTGAAACTGTTAAGTTGATTAACTGTCAGTTGTTGGTGTATCTAGGTCACGGAAGAACAATAGTATTGTGACATCTATCCATCTACTATCCACCTATCTATCTATACCCGTTTAAAAGTGAAAATTCTGCTTTTTTTTTGTAAAGGAAGCATATTTGATAGAGCTCTTATTAATGTATACAATTTTTGCGTGTGCTGACTGCATGAACAGAACAACTCCTCAGTCATGCATGTCTTTATTATGGTTCTTTGGTCAAGCAGTGTATTTGGTGACCTTAACAGACTTACCTCTCCACACCCACAAGACCTGCATGTGTTTTCTTTTTTTTATGTATTGGTGTGTGTGGGGCGGTGTAAAATGTAGCGGGTCAGCTGAGGTCCAGCTAGTGATGGCTGTACTTTGTCTGGTAGGGATAACCGCTACTGTCCCCTTTACAAACGCCATGAATCAACACCACTGAGGACAGTCCGGTCGACCAAAAAACAACCAATTATACAGCAGGCAGATTGACACCAAGTGGACAGGGCAGCGAGATGGCGACTCACTCAACCCCAAAGGACGAACAAACAGAAGACAAGGAGGGCACAGGCTGACAGAGGGCCTTCTGCCTTCAATTTGATTCAATGACACGAGTGTGTTTAAAAGTCCCTTATGGCTTCAATCTCCTAAGATTGATTTGATTGTTACTGATGTTGTATTATTCAATTGTATATACATTCAGGTATTTGCTCAAATGGTGAATTGAAAGACAGGGGATGACATTTTGTCAGCTTCTCACTAATTCATCTGAGCAATCAAAAGCTAATGTCGAGAAAATGGTATACGTTTAAAAGTCCATTCTTTTATGTCTCATTTCCTACGACTTATATTGCTCAGGGTCACGGGTGAGTTCTCAGCTAACTTTGGGTAAAAAGTGGGGTTCATTGCCAGTCAATCACGGGGCACATATAGACAAACAACCAAGTTAAGTTAAAGTACATAGCTAACGTGACATTACATTAACTGGTGATGGAAATCCACGTCACTGGTATTTCAAGTTTACTCTAAACTATGAAAGTGAAAAAAAAAGAAAAGGTAATAACAATAAATATTGCAATTTGCCGATTGAGGTGCACAGAACTCAGAGGGGGTTGGAAAAACACAAACACGGAGTAAGCGTGGGCCGGGGGGGGGTCAGTGTCCTGCTCTCAGCTCTTTTTCTGCTGACACTGGATGACCCAGTATAATCTAGTCCACAATAACTCGAACTCTATCCCCCTCGGGGTCAAGTCAGCGGTCTAGAAGAAAGGAAACAACTACAAATAAATACAACTTAGGAGGTGTGTAATGTGGTATAGAGTAGATCTGCAGAGTAGAACATAGCCACCCTACAAAGTCTTCCCTATATACTGTATCTGGCAAATTACTTGGACAACCTATATGAGCACTAAATCTTCTAAATCTTTCAAATTTCTGGCCCACGTAATTTTGATTGTGTCAAATGTGAATGTAACATGGAACAGCAAGAGAGCTTGGTAAGGTAAATGAAGATGCACCCGTAACCTTGAACGAGGGTAAGTGGTACGGAGGAAGACATGTTCTCGCATTCAACATGAAATGATGTAACAACACCATGAATTATGTTGACTTTCAGAAGAGCACATCATTTAAAAAATGTATATTCATTCATTCTCCGAAATGCTGATCCTCACGAGGGCTGCGGGCGTGCTGGAGAGGCTCGGTAAAATGTAATATATGACACCCAAAATATGATGACGAAAGGCAAACTTTGTCTCGGAGTGGCGGGAAAAAAAAATGTGTTTGATTTCTTTGGCACTTGATGAAGAGAAACCTCAAATCTAATTCAGTGAGAGGGCAACTGCTGACTGTTGGTTATATCAGCTGATATTGGCCATTGATATTGGCCTTGAAACCCATCAGACAAGCCATCTTTTCAGCCAATCAGATACGAGTAATGTAATACCATTGGTTGACATGCTGGTTATTTCCTTGATGCTGTAAATCTTTGCGATTCGCTCTTTACAGATGAAGGTCAGAAACGATCAGTGTGATAGGGCCAGATACAAGCATTGGAAAAAAAAAAACCCAAAACAGATTGAATATAAAAACCTCATCTCGGAAAGAATATGACATTTGACATAAGAAATGATAACAACGATCACTTTCTCGCTTCTCCCTAATAAGCATTCTTTCTATTTCTTCGGCACGTATCCTCTCTTCATTTTTTCCCTTTCAAAATCTCGAGAGGTGGACCTTTGATTGCTCCTTTAATTAGCCATGTCAGACGGCTCAGTGGATTTACTAGGGATGTTGAACTTGTGCAGATAATTATGTGTCTTTTCCTTTTCTGTCTATTGCTATTGCATTCACCCCCTCCACCATCCATCCCCCATCTTCCTTTCACTTGGCCTCCCTATCTATCCGTCTCACTCACTCTCCTATGATTTAATGATTAATTATGGATGTGAGTTTGAGAATAAAAGCTTTTTTTGCTAATCAAAATGAAATGTCCCTCATTCTTGTAATTACAGTGTGAGAAGTCTCTTTGTTGCAAAAGCCTGGACTTCACTGTGATCAGCAGTCCATCAAGGCAAATGAAATGAATAATCGTAACGTAATGACTTCAGAATGCAACTGAATTTCAAAACAAAAAAAGGGGATTGATTTGTAAGAGAGAATAAACAACGAATAACTACAGTGGAAATAACATAGAATGCAGAACAAATGCTCCAATCTAACGTCTAGATGCCTAGAATGGCTAACCTAAGTTAGCACAGCTGGTGATAGAAAGTTTCAAAACCAAGGACGAATGCTAAGGTCACACTTGACGCGCTTTTACTAGGGGTCACATCTGCTGGTTGGGTAGTCGGATGGTTGATCGACAAGCCCTTGTCTGACGAAATTCTTATTGGTTGAGCAATTGCTGATGTCAATTTAGTTTGTCAGAATGCCCATCATTAAAAATACACCAATGAAGAAAAAATATCATTAGACTCGCTAAAGCTCACTAAAGGACTACGAATGTGGACGAATATTTACGGCCCGCTCTGAGCTTTTAGACATGTTCAAATGTTTTCTTCAGTTCACTCGTCTTGGAACATTTCCTACTCTTTTCCAAGCATCAGCACTGCCAAGATAATGACTGGGTCCTCACTTTGTGACATCACCAAGTGAGGAGGCACCACTGTACCACCACCGCAGACTAAACACAAGCTTGGTTTCTCAGAGCAGCTGTCCGTAAATGTTAAATTGGCATGCAGGTTTTCTATTCAAGACACATTTAATAGATGCACTGCGATGCATCCTCGCAACATCGCAATACGTACATGCTCACCCAGGCGACCCAGCCGGGGTTGATCAAGTCTCAACTTACCTCCCATTGCTTTGCTAGCAGCTATGATGGCCGTCTTTTTTGCCGTCACTATAATGCACAAGCGATTTAGGACTTTGCACAGCTGGGGTCCCGAAAACCGACCACCAATAAGAGCTTTTGGGCAGCAGCTGAGGAATGTTCTAGAGTCTCTTCCACAGCAAAGAAGATTGAATTATTTTGGTTAACCTATGCATTAACATTTCTTATTCAAGCCAATCAAATTCGTTGTTTCTGTACATATATGAACAGAACTGTAGAAACCAGGGGCAAGACAACAAGTAAGATTAAATGCAAAAACAGAATGTGTTTGGATGAATGGGCAAATGTGTATTATTTTCCTCAAAAGGACACCACTAACCCTTTGAGTCTTATATGCATCCAATAAAAAGCATTGGATTGTATTACGGAATTAGGCACGTCTTTTTTTGCTACTTGCCGGGGAAAACACTTTAACATAATTATTTCATTTGATAAGTTATTTTTTATGGACCGTCATCAAAGCAAACATTTTGGAACAAGACCCATTAAGTAACTCAGATCTACCGTATATCCAGTCCGCACCAACAACAATGACGATTTTTCCTTTAATTTTGCGGTACACTAACAACATTCGAGCTTGAGCGCAAAACACAAATATGAGAAAAGAAATCAAGATCTCAGCATTTATTTTGCTCCTTTTGTTTGATCCCAGCCACTTTTCATGTGAGCAAAAGAATTGGAATATGTTACTGATAGGGTTTTTTGTTGCCCATGCGTGTCTTATTGATATTCATTATTCTAACAATAAATAGTGCTGAATGTCTATGCTCAGGTTCAAATTTGGCTTTTGTCAACAAAAATAAATGAAAACCAAACAGCTTTCTGTGGGTGAAAAACAAGCAATTGTAAAGCTGAATGAAGACGGAAAATCAATCAGCGCCATTGCAAAAGTATTGGCTTTAGCCAATACAACCATTTCTAATGTCCTGAAGAAGAAAGAAACCACTTGTTTTTAGCATTGAACGGCAGACAGAAACATGCCTCTGACATATTACAAATGCAGGATTTTGGTAATGCCAGTGGGTGGGTCACACACTAGGTGCCGTTTGCAATTACGTAAATATTGGATTTGCGATTAAAGTATCAGTTCAACTATCGCTACAAGTGAGGTGCTTCACAATCATTGTCAAGCTATATTTTTTCCACATCTGTCCTTCGACCCACCATGCCATATTTACTGGCTATTTATTCACTTAACAGAGGGATACTCAAAATATTTATCGTTCTGATGGCATTATAGGGCCGATGAGCTTGCGAGAGCAGAGGCAGGCGCGGTGGGAGGTTGTTCCTCTAATCTCCATCTCCAGACTGACAGGCTTGAAAAGGCCCTAATGAATGGATCTTTTCATCTGCACGCCTGTGTGTATGTGACAGTATAAATATTTAGCAATATTGGAGTCAGCTCGTGATTTTACACAGATGGAGTGATTGATGCCTCAACCCTGACGCATGCCAATGAAAATGCCGGAGTTATATAAACCACATCTTTCCCTCTAACACCGTCGTATCCAGCTCACTTTCTCTCTATGTTTCACACTGCCTCCTCTGCTCTCCGCCTCCTTCCCAGCTTGTCTTCTCACTGTCGATCTGCCCTCTGTGGCACTGCCAATTGGCTTCATTGTTGAATTTGTATCATAAATTGTGGCATCGCTATGGTTAAAACAAAGCAAACAACCTGACAAGGAAGGTTTGAGCAGATAAGTGCCCTGTCAACATCGTAAAGTTCATATTAAATAAAAAAATATCTTCAGGATTAAACGGCCCAATGCTCGCACGTCTGCCTCACAGTCATAAGTTCAGCTTGTTCTACCACATGCCGTGTTAGTTTCATTGAAGACTCTTCATTGCCCCAAGGTGTGATTAGCAACTGGTGATCAGCAACTGGAATCCGTCTCACGTGCAGTCAGATGGGCTAGGCAACAGCTCACGATAATGTGAGAAAGCAGTAGAAAATTGATGAATGAGTCAAACAATGTTTGACAGTATAAGCTAGGCAAATGTCTATCGGATAGTGACTTTGGGAAAGTCAATTCTCAGGTCACATTTCTCAGTAAACTTTTAGATTTACACAAGATCAAGATTGTTATGTAGACGTAAACTCAGAGGTTTCTGGTTGTGATTGCTATGCTCTTCCTCACATAATATATCAAGACTGAACACTGGGTCAGTTGACACATACATACCACCCAAACAAAATCTCTTCGCCCACACAGAAGCAGAACATGATTCACACAACATTCAGTTAAGTAAATATATTTGTCTTCTCTTTAGCCAAAACCAAACCAAACTATGCTTTCGTTGACCATATCGACTTGAGGGTCACTGTTTAAAATTCGGGATCCGGTGAGGAAAAATGCGGTTATTTATGTGTTGCTTCTGGGTTTCATACCTTCCAAACCGAGGACAAAAATGTAACGGAAATATATTATGCATAGTATATACTGCATTCATAACGAAATATATCTATTAATAACATATTTGTCATCAATATATTTAGCGAGTAATGAACATTTATTGTTTCATTTGGATAAATTTGTTGTTTGCACTTTCACCTTGCGTTTGCGCTCATTTTCATTTATCATATCAATCTGAATCTAACTGTGCATTAGTGGTAATATATTTCAACCGTGATCAGCACCCCTGAGTGACTTTGCCACTGCTTGTAATTCCAACAAAATCTACTCCAATTCAGAAACTATAGTGCACTTCAAGTGCACTTCTGCCACCCATTGACAAAGCATTGATTTGTATTTGTTCCAAAATGAGAACAATTAGTCTTTTACTAGGCCTCCATCTATCATCTACATGTTATTGTGCCACCTAGCCCATCCCTGTCTTTAAAACCCAGCTGGTAGTCCTTTCTTTTGGCAGGCAGCACAAAAGAAGAAAAGAAAAACACAGATGAGCACACCATAGAAGAGCAATAACAGAGAATTGTTTTTCCGACAATGGCAAAAAAGTATGACTATAATCTTGTGCAAGCAGGTCAGACGTCTCACCCTATGTGCTTCTCGATTAGGTTATTATAGTCATCGTCAAACACTGTAGGGGATACTTGTTCCACTTTTTAAAGCAATGAGCAAAACTATTACAATGAGGTCTTGTTGTCATATCCTCCCCAAAATGTTGTAGTATCTCCAATAACTGAAAGCCATTAAATTAACTTCTAATGGCGTAACTGCACAACAACGGGATTCAAATGAGTTCAGTAGCCTGATGGTCAAAAAGTCAACTGGAATTATGGTTGGGTTAAGCGTGAAATGGTAGGAGACATGTTGAGAGAAAAGAATTAATTTGGTATTGGGGTAAATTTTAAAGTGGTCAGTGGAAGGTTTAAAAAAAGAAGTAAGGGCAACCACACCGCAAAAACATTTTGCTGTAGTTATGTGCTTTTATTTATTTTTGAAAGATATATTCGTATATTAATTAGCTAAAGTGCTAAATTCTTTTCAGAATGAAAATATGGGAGTATATCTCAGAACACTGGGGTTAAAAAGAATCAATGATCATCAGTCAGCCATAAAGCTAAACAACCAATCACAATCATATTCCCACCCAAGGGCAATTCAAAGTCTTCATAACATCAAATATATGTTACTGAAAGCTGGGACGATAATTTGTACAATCCAGAGTTTTTCGTATTGCTATTCTTCAAAATGTCTGATGTTAACGTGTATCATAAAAGGCTAAAACACAATCATTTATATTCAGCCATTAGTAGCCATTTAATTTCTGCTATGGCAGAAGAGTGGCAGCTGGGGCTGACTAGCAGTGATCAGGAGACTTTAGATCCAATAAACTACTTGACTGACATGGTGATTTGTGACTGACTGACTGACTTGATAAGTGGCTGGCTCTTTCAGTGAATTTGTGAGAGCATGTGCGTGCGTGTGTGTAACAGCTATGGCCAGTGAGGAATGAAGCATGTGAAATAATTCATTTCTTTTAAGCCGTACTCACCCTAATGATGTATAATAGCCTGCAACTACACTTAGCATGACCATTACTGTGGTAAATACTGACCGAGAGGCACGGACAAACACGTATCCTCATAAAGAACCTGTTTTCTAGAGGCTGTTTACCAAAGGCTTTGAGGGCAGGAAATAACTTGGCATGCAGAGAAATGAAGGAGTCACAAATTACACTCCGTCAAATGCGATCCGATTGCAAGATGTGTAAAAACATGCACCCTGACAGCTGTATCCTGGTTTTCTCGCATCCATCTCTCGCACTTCACTCTGTTGTAATAAGCTAAATGTTACAGTTATAATTTGAATCAGTCATCTTAAAATTAAACTCTTCTTTTGGTATGATTAAACATGCAGTGTGTTATCCAGCCCTTTAACCCTTGATACATTCATTAGTGCAAATGAGATGAAGCTCATCACTAACATGCATACTCCTTAAGTGTCGTGATGAACGTGTATGCATGCAAGACAGGTCAGAGACAGTGGAGAGACAGTAAATGACAGTGTCACGTGAGGCGGCTACTGTATGAAACCTCAGATCTAATCAATAGCGGTGAGGAGGACGCCAGGCGCCAGCCGGAGGGTCACCACTCATCACTCAGGTCAACAGTGAGCATACTCACGTACACATATGCACACATTCAGAAGCAGGCCATTGTGTAGGTCATATTAGTAGACAAGACGATGAGGAAGTAGAGAATGGGTCAGAGAGAGGGTGAAGCACATAGCAATACATAGAAAGCTGGATCAATAGGAGAGACTACAGGACCAGAATCATGGATGTCCAGAATACCGCCAAGCAGAGTAAGCAGACAGCTTAAACAGTTTTGCACCACAGGTAGGAGGCAACAACAAGCCACCAAAGAGCTTAGGTAAAATGACAAATTTTGATTTTCATCACGGTTGAAAGAAACGGTCTAATTACCAGGATCTTGAAAAAGGGATTATTGAAGAGGGATTCATGCAATGTCTGAAACATAAAATAAACTATAACAGGACAGCAAAATTACAGCATAGAATTAATGCCTTGGTATTGTTATGTGTTTTTTGTGTGCATTTGACATTGTTCACTGAGAGAGATGAACCACGCCTGGTGGCATTTAGCCCTCCTCTCTAATGACACTGAGAGCTGGGGAGGAGACACAGCCACTGTTATTGAATTATTGAAGGTGCACAGTGAGGTATAAATCCACCATGGTGTAGCGCGCAGACACACACACGCAAAGTGAATATACAAACTCATACACAGAGGCCAGTGACAGGGCTGGCGTGACGACTGCAGGCTTTGACTTGCTGACCTTGAGGTTGTTAAAACAAGCACTCTGTCAGCTTTTCTGCAAATGTTTACATCTTGAGAGGGACACACATAGAGGAAGGAAAACTGCATGCGTGCTGCGCTGACAGAACTGTGCTTGTCAAAAGCAACAAGGGTTAATTGTTTTATAGCTTACTTATAGTGATAATATTCCATTAATATTGGTGTTACAGCTTCAAATCATAATTACAATGACTACTGTGTTTTGTCTCTGAAAGTAAAAGTTGATTTTCAACTTCTCTCATTCGGTGCAGACCACAAAAGCAAACAAAAAGAGAAGGAAGAAGATGTGAATTGTCAGATTAGAAGTAGAGCACAACATACAGGCCGAGGTGAATATGTCAGACACATGTTAAGATGCCATGAAACATGGCTGTATCTTTGAGTTGTCTCTGTGATCTTCACCCCAAAAAGGTTTTTTGTAGTTCATAATATCACTGTCATTTAATTGTAATTATAGCTCGTACTTTTAAGTATATTCTTTGGATGGATTTTATAATTTCTGCAAAATCTGCCTACGGTTTCATTTGGTGCATGTCTACATTTTGGTAATATTGTGATGATAGTGAAAAGCGTGTTAATTTTTGTCACATTTTCATACCGTTTCATTTTTGCAACAACATTGAAGGAGAAATAAGGTGACAAACTGCCGCGCCTGAATAAAAGGAACATTGTGACGGAAAAGGCAGATGAAGCAGTGAGGCTGCTAACAAACAGATTCCTGTGAAGTCACGGTGCTCAAACAGAATAGCCGCATAAAGCAATATATGGGTAAGTACATGTGTGCACCTGTAGCCAAACTCATACATCAACCACCAATTACTGATTTTTATCTGTTAAATAAAAAGAGGAAGAATATTGTGACATGCATGAAGACCTTGCGATATCACATGTGGTAATTCCCCCTTCCAGCAGATTTTTACTGCATCCACAATTGCATTTGTACTTCTATTATTATTTCTGTATCTTGGTAAAGAACGGGGTGTCGTTTCTCATTTCCATTGCTTTCTTTTTTTGAACAAATGAAAAGCCTTAAGTGCAATACTGTCAGCAAATTGTGTGACGAGAAAATGTCGCTATTTGTATGAATGCATATTTGTGCATGGATATCTGTGTATGAGGGCAAGGCATTGGTGTCTGTCCTGTAGCCAAGGGGAGGGGGGCTCATCTTATTAACATCATCAGTCTGCATCATTACTGGGCTGCCAGCAGGTACCATAACAGTGCCATGGCTACAATGGCCCATACAATTGTACTGGCAAAACACACACACGCATGCACGCTCACACAGCGGACAAAGACAGACTCAAAGCCCCCTTTTTAAATCCTCCAAAGGGTATGCTGGGTGTGTGTATCTATCTGTTATCCAGCGGGTGACCATTGGATGCCTGGCCATGTTTTCACTGGGTGGGACAGACTCCATCCATCCTCTTGACAACAAGGCTGTGATACACAGCAGAGGGTGGAATAAACTCGAGTCAGAACATGGGAGGGTCCCAAAGTCAACCATCTCTGAATGAATAAACACGGGCAAACTATTGGGAAACCTAGCTGTTATCCCTACAGATATGGAAAATGGGAGAAAATGTAGAGCTTGTCTACCTTTTACATATAGGTTTTCCTTCAAGGTTTTACAGGGTGTCTTTTGGACTTTTGCGCAAATCATTCAGGAGAACACTGGTAAGGTCAGAGGTCACCGATAAAGGACAAAAGAGCCTGTTCTTTAGTTAGTAGTGCTTGATGCCAGGACGAAACTCAACCAGTACTTCATAGAGCTTGCTTCGTGCAATGTGCAAGGGCCTTCCCAACATCAATTCACGCTACTGCATATCCTGTTAATGGTCACAGGAAAGCGTGCACCTAGCCCAGCTCACTGCAGGCAAAAAACAGACTTTGCCGTGGATATTTTACCCGTTAATTGCATGGCACATAGTAGCAACAGAACCATTCAAACCCAAATCCATATCTATGGCCACCAAGTGGTAATCATTTGCCAGAAGAGGTGTAAAAAATAATCGATTAATTGACAACAAATCCACGATCACATTAAACACTTTGTATTTTAATGAGCAAATAATCTTTCAGAGCCATTTAAAAAAAAAAGGTTTGTCCAAATCTTTTAATTTAAGGCCCTCAAAAATAATAATTCTCTGATTTCACTAGGGAAAACAATGGGCACCAAATTCGGTATAGTTATTAATCACTGAATAATATCAAAACAAGTACAATTGGTTAATAAACAGTAATCAAAGAAAAAATTAATACACTTTAACGCAAATAAAACTGTGTGAAATTATTCAATTGATTGTTTCACGCATAACAGGTCAAAATGAGTCTGTGACATGCTTTAATTTTGATATTTATACAGTTTGCTGTAAAATAATTGGCCTGCAAAAACAAGCGGATTGAATTTAGACTTTACTCTAATTATCATATCGTACAGTAGCTGACTGATTAAGTTCTGTGTCTGGAAATCTTTGTCCATAGTATCTAATAAAAAACAACACATGGTGGAAATTCCAACATTGCATAAATATTCTGTAAGACATCATTTGCATATTGATAGACGGATAGCTGTAGAAGTGAAGTTAATGGTAATAAAATACTTTACGTTATTATGGCATGTAACTGGAGAATGGTAATGAAAGCTCTACTGTAGGAATGGCAACCTGCCCCAGTCTAAGGCGCCTGTACGGCACCACCCGTGACACCAAAGATGCGTCAAAGGCATCAGACACTCAATATAGCGCTACTCTACCAACTGTTATGGATTATGTAGCCGGTAAGCATTCATGTAAGATACACATTGATTTGGCATTGACAAACCAGTTCATATTAGCCAGGGTTTGCTCTTTACAGCATCAAGGACAATCAGCCCAGCGATACCGGATCAAGCTAAATTTAACCTCCTATCAATACAAATGTGATTCAAGTTATCCTGCTCCTCTACGAAGGGGTTTAGTAAATACCAACCTATTAAAAAGATTCAAGTAAAAATGAATGAGCGACAAGTGATGACTGATACTGAGAGAGAGGGATAGAGTGATAGAGGAAAGGAAATTCAGAATGATAAATGAACGAATGCATTTGCTCTCGTATACTAAAGCAGGAGAAATAAATGTTGCCGGTTAGTTAGTGTTGTTAATTGGGCATGCAAAATTAATATGTTAAAAGTCACCGCTAGAAATGCAGAAGGGCCCTCTAGATGTGTTTGACCTAACAGAGCATGTTTCTTTTCATTCCGTTTCTCTCTGCCACGTGTCTCCAAAACTAATAAAAAAAAGCCGCACAAATCCCCCATGAAACTCTCCATATGAACTGTCACATTAATAACACTGCACTATCGTATTCAAATTTTCTGTCGAAAAGCTAAAGAAAGATTGAATGCCCTGCCGTTGCACAGCCAAAGATTGAAGACGTGTCTCATTGACATTGTTAAAAGTTTATGAAAATATATGAATTCTCAAACGTGGTGGGCCACCGTGCAGCTCCACTCTCAACACTTCTCTTAGAGACCGTGGCTTTTAATCAAAATGATTGAATACCACAAGTTTGGATTCAGGGATTTTAATAGAGGACGGATAAAGTGTCACGGTCCAGAACTAGAAAACCCACATGGGATCACACATGCATACATAAAACCTTACAACACTTTTCTTGCTTTCTAGTTACGAACCAATGACAAATACATGTTTCCCCAGTAATACAACGCTCAAATGAATGACATCGAAGGTGATTGAGTAGTGGCTAGTTTGTCGTCAGATTATTTTCCCATAATGTTTTGGCGCTGGTAATCATTACTTAAATGGTGGTTTTATAATCATTAGTCACGTACTCAGTACTCAATTCAACTCAACTTTATATAGAGCACTGTAAAAACAACCATCGCTGTACATGGAGTAAAAATCAGACATACAAACAAAGACAAGAAAACAATGAATGAATAAAAGAAAAACTGGTGTCCACATCTAACCCTCGAGGGCCACTGTCCTGCATGTTTTAAATATTTCCCTCATCCAACAGACCTAATTTAAATTATCCTGATCTCTATCAGGCTTCTATAGCGCTTGCTGATGAGTTGATAATTTGAATCAGGAGTGGTGGAGGAGGGCAAAATCTAAAACATACAAAAATGTAGTGGCACGCTTGGACCGGATTTGGATACCCGTGACAAAACAATGGCAAGTCTCATGCTGAGTTAAAAAACAGACTAAGAATGGTGTTTTAAGGCGAGTTTTAAAAATGGACTGAGAGTGGGCTTGCTTAGCATTTACTGGGAAGTCATTCCAAAGAGATGGACCTGCAACAGAAAAACCTAGCTTAGTCCGTACCTCTAGTAGCATCTGGTCCACTGAACTGAGGCACTGGGCACATGTTCAGGGGGCCAAGACAATTTAAGACTTGAGTACAAGTGAAAGAATCTTAAAATGAACTCTAAAATGTACAGAGAATTAGTGAAAGGAGGCAAGGGGGAGTTATGTGCTCCCTCCTACGAGCTCCAGTTAGGAGGCGAGCACCAGCTTTTAAGACCAATTGAAGACACTTGAGGTAGGACTGGCTGACTCCAAAATAAAGTGCAGTCGAGATGAGGAACCAAACAAGCATGCACACGTGAACGAGCAGGCAGATGGACAGACTGACAGACACAGTCGGCGGTCTTGTCACTGATCAAGCACTCTTTTCAGTCCACAGTAATGCATTCGCACCAAATATGTTGCCAGTGTTTCTGGCGACGCGATTCAATCACATTCAGTGTAGTTTCCGTATGCGTGTGCATGTGAGTGTAGAGCGTTTGGACTGTGGGATGCGGAAACGTGCAACGCAAATGTCCTCATTCCGCCTTTCCGCTGGATCAAAGTGAAGGCAACGTTTTAGGTGCTACACCTTGTATCAGCCAATCAGCTTCGAGAATATACCACGAGACACTAAAGCATACAAGCTGCCACTCGCATTCGTCCGCTTGCATCACACACACCCCGTGTTTGATGTGCACGTAGCATTAGGCCTAGACTACATTAAGATGACTATACCAAGATGCAGATAGATAAGCAGTCAAAGTTGAGATGGTGTTATTGCATGCCTTATAGTGTTTTTAGATATTTTTATTATTTGTCATTATTTCATGTTGCACAATTGTACTGCAAAAAATATTTTGTGAACTCCTTCCCTGACAATGGTAATAAAGTGAATTTCTGATTCTAAAACTGGGAGTATTTTTTTTTCTTTCTTAATGCATATTTCTGATTGTTGCCTGCAGTGGTTCAATGGGTAACATAAGTGCAGTAGATTCCATTTCCATGTACTGTTTAGTATACTTTGTCTTCTCATGTTGCTGTGGTAGGTGGTATTTTTCTCTCACTCCAGAAGGCTACCCAAACAAAGAGGCTTTTTTGCCAACATGCTGTATCACTCTCTACTTTGACATCCAAAATGGTTGCGTGGGGGGCCGACAGGCTGTGAGGCGAGAACAAGTACAGAAAACACACTTAAGGAAGATGCTTGGGTACACAATGTATGGGCCGCCTGCGTGGTGTTGTGGGAGGTGACTCTTACCTGTTTACATAAGTATCGATGAAAACTGGTTTTACAGTCAAGGCATCACTTTTAGGGGCAAATGAAGTCGCGTTCACATTGGAGATGATCTCTTTCTTGTAAACAGCACAGAAAATCATCCTATGGTAGTCTAAAGATGACGATTTGAAATAAATTTCACCCAAGCCGGATGGAGCAGAGGTTGAAGCCCGTCCAGTAAATGTGGTGAGTTGCAAGTCCTTCTACAAATAAACGTAAAGGCCTCATCTTTCTCACAGTTGGCCTTTTCAAAGAAGCTCAGGAGCCACAGCTATCACTCTCTCTCCCCCCGCCCCCCCTCCTCCACCCATCATCCACCTTCTTGATTCTCCTTTTCATTATCTCTACAGCGAGTGTGGGGGGGCTAGAGGAAGAGCGGAGAGGTCTGAAGAGGTTTTCAAATCCACTGAAGCCTGTCACATTACAAAAACATGTCGCTTTAAACTAAATGTGAAATATCAGTAATTGAAGCCATAAATCCACTTTTGTGTTTCCCTCCTCACCTCCGCCTCACCCCCTTTCCTCTCTTTCTCTAAGCTCCCTCGCTTTCTCTCTCTTTTTTGTATGAGTGCTTTTGATGAGCAGTAAATTGGAAATTATTTTGTGTTGTACTGCTGCTCTGAAACGTCTTCCCATTACCATGTGTCAGTCAGCACTGACAGTGGAATTACTCATCTGTCAATCTGGCAATCAAAAGACGTTGGTGGAGGTGGTTTGCGGAGGAAGGTGGGAAGGCAAGGAGGGGTATAAAAGGAGGAAGAGAATGATCAATAAAGATAGGGTGACGGGAGAGGCTGCTAAAGGGAAGACGTGTGGGGGTGGGGGAGCGTTCAGTCCGTCATTTTTCTTCTGTTTGTCTGATTGAATAAATTGAAGCTCTTGTGCCATTTATTGCCACACTGCTGGAGAATGTTCTAATTATGGGTGTGTGTTTTTTTACATGGTATTGGCGCCATAAGCTGATAGAAGGTTGTGAGGGCAGCGGCAAATTAACCAGAATCGCCAATAAAGGAAAAGGGAGCAAAAAAACAATGTCGTTGTATGGCAGTGTGTATTGTTGGGGTGACCTGGACAAATTTCTCTTCCTGACAAGATGTCCAAGTCTCAGATGGTGGTGCGTTACATTTTTTTTCATTTAAGAGGCCATGTGGACCTCCGGATGATGGTATAATACAGGTAGAATTTAAGTGTAAGTAAAGCCTATTTTTGAGCTCTCACATTGACCTCAACGGTCGCTTCACAACAACTACTTTACACGAACATCATGAAAGAAGATGATTGCAGGATGCAGGTTTACAGTGTGATTGTGCAGAGTCAGGTTTTCTTGCTTTGCTGAGTTCTGTGTAAACGAGGTTTTCAAACCCTAAAGTGAGACGCACCACCAACAACGTGCACTATTTTCAAAAGAAAGACATACTCTGCCAATATTTAGAATCACTTTGGAGTTTAAAGCAATTCTATATTCTGCTAAAAATAATAAATACTAATGTGACCGTTTTTCTTAATACATATAAATAGTGCATACTTTCCAAAAAAATCCTACCATGCGGTCAAGAAAAGACTATTTGCATAAAAACCTTCACCCTCACCTGCATGTTCAAGGATAGTTCATGATCATGTTCTAGTGACATCACTACAACACTGTTTTTGCTATGTGTCTGTAATGAATGCTGGGGTTGAGAGGTTTTGCATTAAATTCGGACATAGAATTACAAAGACAGAGGAGAGTGAGAACTACTCTATTGCTCAATGCTAAATTAATTGCACCAATTATTCACAGAAAGAGTTGTCGAGTGGCGGCCTTTGGGGGGCAAGGCCCTGACCGCTCTCCCTCATTTTTAATTGGGTGTCCTGTTGAATAATTGATTGGAGCAAATGTGAAATGGATGGGAAGGTCCAAATGTCTTTCATCACAACTGGCTGGCTGCTCTGACAGTCGGTCACAAACAAACTCTGCTGCTGTGCGCACTAAACAAAACACATGCACATACACAGCATGTGTAAATACGCGGGCGCACACACTCACACATATACAAACACACACACACATGCGCACACGCGCACATGCCTGCTGCAGTGTGGTTAGAATAGCAGATATGACTTCAGTAAGACCTCTACCTATGACCCCCCCTCCTTTTAGACCCCAAAAAGAAAAACAAAAATCAAACAAATGGAAAAAAAAACAAATCCTGACAGACACAAAAAAAGAAAAAAAGAAAAAACGAAATAAATGAAAAAATAAAAAAATCCTAACAGGGAAGGAAGCACCTGTGCAGGTGAGCACAGTGGCGATTTGTATCATTGAGAAAAAAGGGACATGATGGGAAGAAATACTAAGAGTTCCGTACAAGGAAGGCACTTCATGTTCAGTCAATTTATAGTTATTTTGACATATTGTAACCAAATGATCAGCATGAGGGTAAAGGGATTATCTGTACCAAAAATACTCTCAAATCTGCCTGAAATAATATTTTGGTGGAGCCCCACAATTTATGGAGGTTGTTTTCCAAATGGCAAATTTCCCCTAAAACTGAGTCATTTCCATACCTAATATTGAGACACAACAGTGCTTGTGCGAGTTTTACGGCTGAAACAGCACCAGAAATAAAGGCAAAACTGAGCGGACTATGGAGCTGATGCTTCCTCCAACCACTCAGGAGATAACTGAATGACAGTACAAACATTTGTTCAGTGAATATATTACATTGTTTCATATTCTTAAGTACACACTCGCACGCATGCACACGTGGCAATCTGGTAATCAAAGGCTATTAACTCCTGATGCTTTCACAACAAAACAGATGTAAGATTCATGACTTCCAGCCCATGTCTGTTGTCTTTGCCACAGCCTAGTAAAGAAACAATTAGTGCAGCGCTAGCTTCACTGTCCACTCCAATCGATAGTCCCTGATGGTCTTCTAAGCTTATTGACTGAGAACCGTTCCTCTGTCTGACCCCCATCTGTAGCAGCCGACAGCAGTTTAAGTCCACCTTTCTAGATCATGAGAGAGGGTTACAAGGTTAACCAAGACCCAATCCATACTAAGAAAGCATTTATCAAGACCTTCTGCCTCAATCTGCATTTTTGTGCTGAGATGCAATAAATTTAGGTCAAAAGTGGATACAGTGAGTGACAGAGAGTCTCCACTCTTGAATGTTGCTGTGTCCCTAATGATCTGATTGTCTTGAAAACCTATCCTATGTCTAAACCCTGTCATTACTTTACTCAAGATTTTTTTTCCTTGTAAACGTAGCCACTGAGGCAACATGTTGATGTTAGTTGTCAGTGTCTTGACAAGAATCCGACTCCTTTCTCGCATAAAAGAACATCTGGACCTGTTTTATTAACCGCTACCTCACCTGACGAGCCTCGCCTCTGTGTTGCATTAGTGGGAGGAGGGGACGAAGGAGGGCAGCGAACAAGGAAGTGAGAAAAAGGCTGAAGCAGTGGGACGAGAGCAGCTGTAAAGATGAAGTGGTGAGCAGTGGTGAACAGGTGTCACTCCCACTGACAGGCTGCCGCTGTGTCCCACCATGACCCAGGCTACCACGTGCACACCCACACAGGGTAGGTGTGTAGCAGTAAGTGGAGAACGCGCTCCTTACCAGACGCCTACCCTTCCTTATCCTCAGTCGGCATTCAAGGCCCCTCAATCTGGCTGTTTTGCTGACATACTGACATACAAACACGCACATATGCCCTAATTAGCAAACACAAATGTCTGTACATATTCATAAGTATATGCACTGGGCATAAAATTGCAAATGCATGCAAACAAATTAAAACAGAGACCTTTGTTAGGATTTAGTTCTCTAACATGTATAATCTCACAAAGTGATAGTTCCAGTCAATCATCACAGCTTTCATTTTGACGAAAACTAAATGGGTTGCACAAAAGTGGAGGTGGCACCTAACTGTTTTTGCTAAATTGGTAACATTTAATTAATAAGAAAAATTGGCACGATTCAAGAAACTTCAATGGTAAATGAACTTCTTTTATCCTGTTGACACTACACATTGGTAACAAAAACACAAAATTTGTATTCCAGTTCATTTAAGAATCGTGCACCAGCCATTCCCAAAGTACTGAAACCGTGAGATTCTTTAAGAGTATTTTTGGTGCAGAAAGAAAATATAGACTAGACATCTAAAATTAATAAATATAAAATATAAAAAATATGAGACAGTACTCATCCATCCATTCTCAACACCACTTATTCTGTTCAGAGTCGCCGTGGGTGCAGGAGCCTATCCCAGCTCACTATGGGCGAAAGGCAGACTTCACCCTGAACTGGTATTTAAGTTCAACTCATTTGGTAATGAATAATGTTTTATATATTTAGTACTTGTTTTTTTCGTCTACTTATCTTTCTTGGGGCATTGCAAACATTCCTGAATGTAAAATAGTAGGAGTGAATGATAAGTAGGAGTGAATGATAGATACTGATATCTGTGCAAACCTATCAGACTGGTTTTGGTAAAAAAAAAAGTTCAGACCAATATCAACAAGACTGGACTGACAACAAGAGACTGTCACGTTTAAAAGCTAGCGCAAAGCCTCTGTTACATGATGTGGCACGGCCATCACTCATCACCGTCACGAACACGAGTGTGAATTTTTAACTTTTACTTTATTCCAAGCCGACACTACTTTGCAGAAACGTGTTTTACCAGAACAGTACAATTTTGTTACTACACAAAGCGCGGGACATCAGTTTTACAACGGATGTAAAGACATCTGACATTAGTCCAGTGATTACACGCTCAGCTTGACAGTACAGATGGCCAATCACTACAAAAGATAAGCAGCAAAACTTGTGGGGTACATTCACACGCACATGCGTGCGTACACATAGCAAGGGTGATCTGGAAGGCTTTCAAACCCATTTTTCGGCAGGGGAACATAAGAATATGGTACAGGTCCTGAGGGACGATGCGTTTTTTAAGGCGTCAGGTCGCTGTAAGAAAGACTGTGGTGAGCCAGAGGACCAGAGTGATGTTTTTCTGTATTTCGATCGTTGATGCACTTTCAGGACTGCTACCTACATGTAATGACTGATTCTGATCGGGCATTGAACCCGCACTTTCAGCATGAAAGGAAGCAGCATGTACCCACCACACTACCTCTCTTGAATTTACGTTATTCATCATTGCTAAAAAATACAGTTATAAATGTGAGTGGTGGGGTTCAATCTCTTTCTCGAGGACAACTCACTGGAGCTAAACCATGGCTGGAGAGTCAGAGGGAATATTAACTATGTCATGTCTGATGACATAGATACAAAAATGATAGAAAATCAAAACATAGGTCTATGTCTACCCATCGCAATTGATTTATACTAAAACGTCCCTTGTAGCCTTGGGTTTGTGCATTGGGTGTTGCAGGAAATTGTGGATGGGTAGGGGTGGGTGTGTGGTTCCAGAGGGTGGTTGGGGTGTTTGTATAAAACTGCTATCCGGCCCAATAGATACACCTAGACACAGACCACTATGCCCTCAGCCCACTTCCACTCCCTCCTCTCAGTGTTGCGGTGGTGAGGAGGTAAGTAATTACTCTGGTGTCAGTGTTGCTAGGTACAACTCCTCCCCCAGCAAGGGGCGGCGGGCATCCATAACCCATCGTCCTGCCACAGGGTAAACGCCGCGCCATCCATCACGCACCCACTTGACAAATACCTTCCATAATAGAAGTTTATTTTTATGGGAGGCTGAATCAAGGACTTTCCCATGCATACAAAAACGTGTCAGAATTATTTATGGCTTGTGCTGAGACGCACAATATGTCATATCAAAGCCCCATCCCATTTGCCGGCGTTGCTGGAAGCTGCCTTGTGCTTGGCCTGTCGATATCTTTGCTCGCTATCAATAATGTGGAACACTGCCACGATAAGCCTCGGTATTCGGAGGTCATACGCACACAATCGCTTACACATGGGAGCTGATAGACATAAACAAGCATTACATGCATACACAGGAAAGGACATTTACAAAAAACACACACACAAGATGACACACAGAGATGTGCTTTGAAATGCATATCAAATAAAAACGCACACATTGACGTTTAACTCATGCAGGAAGGAAAGACGCACCCAGATAAAAATGAAAATATAAATTTAGTTTCACACATCTACAACAAAAGAAATATGTTGCATACAAAAAAACTATACAATAGAAATACTTGAGTCCAGGCCAAATTTAATTAATTTCAAATCCGATTCTGTGGCTAAAACCCATGCCTAAACAAAGATGTTCACTAAGCTAAATGTAACCTGCAACGTGCTGAGCAGACTACAGATTGCCATCTGTCAGCTGAAATCACTGCCAAGGTCAGACCAAAACAAAACAGCAGCTAATATACAAGCACATGTGCGATCTTAAAAAAGCAAAAATAAACATGACAACTTAAAGGAAATCCCAGCTCTACAGTCTGCACGGCTGAGAGCTGTCAATCACTTTGAGTGGCAACTCGCTTTGGCGCTAAGAAAAAAACAAACAAACCAAACAATAAATTGGGTTTCCTGATAAGACCCCATTACAGTGTCTGACCAAGAAGAAAAAATGAAAAGAAAAAATGAGACACTTTACCGTGGGCCACTTGAGTGCTGTCAATCAATTTGACTGGCAGGCTTACATGTCACCAAAGAGAGCAATGGAGGGAAAAATATATTAATGTACAGAAGAAAGATCTGTGAGAGCGCAAGTGTGAGGAAGAGAGACAGCATTAAGCAGGACAGAATGAATAAATATGATAATTGAAATTGGGGGCCTGGTATTGAATACACCCAAACGGATTAGCCCTTCACTCACTGTCATTTTTAGCCCTTATGTCCCATATATACACACAAATACTGGGCCCATGTATAAATGCCCCAGAAAAATACATTATTGATGCTTTCTATAGGTATAAAGCTGGGGTGGCTCAAAATTAGAGTGGTCATCTCCCAACCCAGAGAATGGGGGTTTGAGTCCCAACCGTTGCGACCATTTCAAAGTGTCTTTGAGCAAGACATCAAATTGTTCAGTTGCTCTTGATGGTTTGTCATCAGTATGTGAATGAAGAAGCAGCGTGAAGCGCTTTGAGTACAAAGGATAGAAAAGCGCAATACAAGTGACAACCCATACCATTTACCATAAAGCGGAAGGTGAAAACCTTTAAAGTAGTTGTTATTTTATAAAAGCAATGAAAAGTAAAACACAGTTTTAAAAAAGTGAGAAGCAGCGGCATAACTTTGTCCTGTGAGGACAGAAGATGTATGGCTTAGGGTAGATAGTAGCAACAGTAAATGATTACCTTTTTACAAACTGGGCCTCTGTAATAAAATGCATACGGGTGAGTATTATCAATTCAGCAGCCAGGTGAAGATAACATTTCTGAAGCCACAGCCAGGCTGATCACTATCTACAGGGGGACCTGAATCTGTATTCTTCATTGTGAGTCCAGAAGGGTGAGTTTGAGACCCGCTTGTATGTGTGTGAGTAAGGGAAACGTTTTGCTTGTGTGCTTCACTGAGAGAGAAATCCGTTAAGGTCTCTTATGCCCGCAGGTTGAGATTTGACAGAACTAAGATCTATTTTCCAGGAATGAATGTAGTAGAGTGACATATGAGACTCCATGTTCACATGAAATCTCCAATATGCACAAACATACACACTTAGTCCTTGGGCAAAGATCTATGAGGTCGTAAATGAAATCCGGTGTCTGTTTTTGTATCCGTACAAGCTGTGTATTGCATACCGAGAATCTCTATTAACCGTCTCACTCTAGGGAAACGTACGGAGATGTTCGCATACTCCAACATCACGCTTGAGAGCAGTCAAATGGAGGAGATAAAACACCAAAAAGGCAACAAAGACACAGGTAGACATACAATAGTCAGACAACAGATATTATGGATGGACGTTAAAAGCCACTGCCCAGCACATACACAGGAAATGATGAAACTGGCGACACGTTGGTAAAAATAAGTTAATCCCTTTGCCTCACGTTAACACCACACATCATGGTGAGCCTTTAAAGAACACATTTTTGCGTGACATTTAAGTTATGTTGGTTGGGTGAAAACATGAGAAGAATTTGAATTTTGAGGCTACGCTGTATTATCTTATGTATCTTACTTGGGAGGAAGCGATTAAAAGAATATACTGTCATGCAAACTCCTAATTTATTATAATCAGTACCCCTTATCAAAAGCATAATTGAGGGACAACTTTCTTAGAAGATCCAAATCAAAGACTGTTCATAAAAAAATGACTTTATACTGGATAGGCACAACGGAACAACAGAGGCCTTATATGGGAAAGAGTGATAATCTCCCAATCATCATGACACTGAAACACTCTGTAATGCTGGAACAGAGGTACCTAACAATTTTTTTCTGATTATGACGTGACTCTGCTTTTTGTGGTTGTACTTCTTTGATTGCTAACTAATTTTCAGGAAAGAAAGTGCTACAAAAAGCCACATAAAACCAAAAAATACAAAGCTCATATGCAGAGCCATATGCTACTTTGTGAAAATTTTGGCCTACTTCCAAATGGTAATTAATAAAAGAGGACTCAACAGCTTAGTCAGTCTATTGGAAAAAACACTTTAGGAAACTAACTAATTTAAGAGCAAATACGACGAACACTTTAAATAAATAAATAAATAAATAAATGAGCGACTTTCACTTTCGGCCAACACCCAGGATTGCCAGTGACGCACCAATATTGACTAACTAAATATTGCTGTGAAACTGTGAGGTGTCATTTTGTAAGAGCCCATTCATCTCATATAAAAAAGAAGACAATATGTCTTGAGATCTCATTAAGACATTTCCCCTTTTTTCATCCTCCTTGTTCCTTTTTTTTGGCCTTTTTTTGAATTTGCCACACCCCTTTTGAGTGCTAATTTACCCTTTTAGATATAAACTCTCTGTGAGTGGCTTCTCTTGCCCTTTAATTAGGCTGTGGGGAGTCGACACCGACACTAAACACACAGACTTTAAGACGTGCGCACTTTCTTTTTGTAACACACGGACACGCATGCACGTGCACATGTACACACACGTACACATTCTGAATTCTCATATCAATTCAAAAGCTACACTCTGTGGGCCTCTTTCTCACTCTGGCCCCACTTTAGCAGTCACCAAGATGCGACCAAGACAAAAGCAGGGATATGTTCAGAACATCCTAAAAGACAAAACAGGTCCTGTTGCGGAAAGCGTTTAATTCCAAACTTTTTTTCTTCTCAAATCTAAAATCTGCAATAAGACGCATCCAATTTTGCCAGAGAGGCCCATGAGGCAGCAGGAGATAGATGTTTGCATTTGTAGTTTAGCAGCTTCAGTGCCTATCTATTTGCTAATGAGAGGTTTGTGATATGTGCACTCATTAAACCTAAATAAAAGTGGTTGAAAAAACATTTGCAATAGATTAGGTTGAGCACTCCCCGATGTTACAGAGGCACTTGAATTACATCCATCAGTTTCATCATGAAATCAGTGTTTCAGGCACAGCACAGATTTATGTTGACATTAAACTTACTCTGCAAATGGAAGCAGACCATAAAATTTAATCTCGAAAGAAATGGACTAAACTCCTTTGATACAGCTTGTACTGTAAAAGACTATTTTGTGTAGAAAACAGGAATAAACAAAGCAGTGAACCACGTCAATGCAACGATTGAGAGCTTTGTATCTACACCACCCCTCGTTTCAGTAGTTCCTCATTATGTGTGTGGGAAAAAAAAAAGAACAAAAGAAAAACCCAAAACGCTGTTAACACTGAAATTAACCTTTGCCCTTTTATTTTTGCACTCTAAACAGAAACTGGCCGCTAAAAAGAGAACTACAATAACACCAGTGGCAGTAGCGACTTGTTATGTTGGAAATAAGAGGGCACTTAATTGGGATCTGATAGTCTAATAGGCAGGACCTCTGATTACCAACTGCACATTGCCTTAAAATAGCCCACTGATTAGCAGCCAGGGGATTCAATTATGCTGGGGGAGAAATAAGGGTCCTTAATAGGCCACTGTATCAGAAAACATGGGACTCGGCTTTAGCTAAAGCGCTGATAATTGGTTGTTTAGTTGGAAAAGTTGAACCTGCTGGTAATTAGCGATGCTTCTGCTGTGTCTGGAGTCACCAAACAGACGACGAGAGGCAAATGAAGAAGACAAAGGTTGCTTCGTACAGTAACAGAGGGCAAAGGTCACGTCAGAGTTCATAAAAAGAACACTTGAGCCAAAGAGGGTGTAGATGAGGTAAGGCATCGAGACAAAGGGTTGTCTTGGCTCAGTAAAGGTCAAGATTTGGCTGAAACTAAAAAGCTGCTGTCTCAATATGCTCTCCAAAAGTTCTAGTCCAATTCTTTCATTTGGTCACCATTCCCCCCCGTCTGTATATCTCTCGCCTTAGACAGCTCAGATGTATCTGGGTAAGTAGTGTGTGTCTGAATTGAGGGAGAAGGTGGATTGAATAATGGATTAGGATTTATAGGACGACGGCCTGCCTGTCTGGTTTTCGTCACTATCCCATGGAGGAACAGTGCTGCACTCGAATATTCCTTCCATACATCACTCACAGGAAAGGACCTCGTGTGTGTTTGACTGTTTCAGTTTATGTATAATACACAGATATTAAACCGCACACACTAGTGTTGCTCAAAGTATTCCTGCACTCAAACAGGTGTTGCTGTCAGTGGACGAAGAAATGACGCCAAGTCTAAGTTTTGACAACAGTTAATATTTTGTTTCAAGACAGCCATTAGGTGGATGTAGGCATATGACATCTATAGATAACATGTTGTTACAGCAATCAACCAAACGTTTCCTATGGATGCAGTCAAGATGTTTGTATGTTTATTTGTCTTACTATGAATGTCGACCATCTGAAGTAGTTAGTTAAAAGCGATATACTGTGACTTGATGGGAATAAACTGCAGTATGTATGTAAAGCATTTGGATGAGATATAGTACAGATTGTATGTAGTTTATCACAGCAGCTGCTATCACCATTTAAGTGGATCAGTCATTGGATAAATGACGGTTTCTGCAATGCATGACCGTGCACGATGCCTTTCTCAATGTTGCGTGTGACTCACTACCTTTTTGCCTTTCTCGTCATCCAGAAAATATTGGTAAATCATTTTACACAATATCTACACATTTTCATTTTAAAATTCCTTATTTTTCCCAGACCATGATCTACAGGCTTCTTGTAAAAAATAAAATAAAATCAAATATGTGGCATGTGAGTAAATAGATGTTTATCATTTTAATTATTTATATGCCATTATGTCACTAAACATTTTCTAGAAGATTAATGATATATAGCTCATGCAATTCAGTATTTTTTTTTTATGTAAAGGCTCATGAAAGCTGTTTCTGTCTCTATCCCTCTGTCAGTCTTCATAGACTGGTCAGTGGCATATAATTATCCCAATATATCACTCAAAACATCAACAGTAAAGTGTCCATTGTATTTGTTTATTTTTCTGTCAGGAAGTGTCTAGTAGTTTTAATCGCCTATTGTATTGTTTTCTTTGTTTTGATTTCAACCATCTTGATTGAGAGTTGATTTAAAAGGAACCCCGACTTTAATGACATGTTTGCTCTATGAGTTTTGTTTGGTTGTTAGTAGCATAATTGTAAGACACAAGTTTCAAAAATAATTTCCAATTTAATGTTTTGTAGAAACTTCATTTGCATATCTGTCGCCATTGTAGTTTGTCATAATGCACTCTGAGTAGTGATGTAACACGCAAATTACGTGTTTTCTAAATTTCATCATGTGACATTCACAATGTGAGCCGTGATTTGCTGTGGTTTCTCGTATTTAAAAGATAGGAAATAAACATTGCTGAGATACAGAAAATAAATTGACAATTTGGGGGAAGTCAGCAACTGCATAAAAGCCATGTTTTGTTTGAATTAACTCGACCCAAGTGTGTAGCAAAACTGCAGCTCATCCTGACATACTGTCCTGTGCAGAGCGTACTGAATTTGTCTGGCATATCTGACTGCCGATCGCAAAAGAAAGACAATTGCCATTACCATTTGATTACACCAAACCCTCCCTTTTCCTCATTTTCTTCTCAAATTCTAATCATCATTCCCAAGCATTACTTGCAGAGTCTAATTCCCTTCTTTCTTTCATTTGGAAAATCCCTCTGCTTTCATCCCTGAGAATGGTTTTAATTCAAGTTGCAACACTGAATAAAGAAGGGGAAGATGGAGAGAGACGTGGGTGAAGAGAATTATTTGGGAAGACAGAGCAGCAGCCAAGATATTTGGGTGTCAATCAATCCGAAGCGATGGGGCTGCAAGGAATCGTGAGTAGGGTGCGTTTGATCTGTGTCTTTCAAAGGGGAAAAAGCAAGAAGGGCCATCACAGATGATTTGCCTCTCGCTGCTGGCCCTGGTGCCACTCTGACAGAGAGCAATCACATGCAGGTTAATTCAACATCCACCTTCTTAATCTTTTTTCTTCTGTCTCTTTCTTTTGGTCTTGTTCTGCCTAGTTAGATGAAACAGTTTTTTTTTGGGGGGGTGACCATCTCACCTTTTTTTAGAAAGCCGGAAAGATCACAAGCGTAATTTCAGTGATTCCAACCTCCCACCAACCACCTATAGCTTGAATGCATTGATGTGGGGAACACATTTTTTTCCCATTTATGCAATGATATATTACCATGCCATTTGACAGAGGCAAGATCATCACATCACTTAAGATGATCATCGTAATTTATAGTCAACATAAGTGAAGCCATGTTTGTTTGTTTACTGTGTTATATTTTGTATTGGTCATGTGAAAATTGAATAAAAGAGGAGAATACTATTGTTCCTTCACAGGATACATGTTCCATACAGGAGTCGACCTTCAATCTGCAACCCTGACCATGAACTATATGTTTACAGTGCTTTATACGGTTAGAATGAATTGTGGTCATAGCATGATGCCCATAAATGTGACCTTGAAATTTCCTCAACAGGATTTTGGAATAAGTATTGTGTTTTCTTATAAATGACAATTAAAAATGAAAGGGAACAAAAATCTAATAAAAAGCAAAAGAGTCTTTGCAGCAAAGTCATCCATGTAAGCAGTGAAACAGAGGTGAGGGAAATTATGGGGTGAAAGGTTTTCAGGAAGGGCTGGGTGCGAGGTGAGAGGATACGATTTAGGCTCAGCTAGAGTTTTAAGAAAGAACACGTCCTTGCATCTGAAAAATTATTATAACTTCATAACTGTTTGGGGGAAAAAAAATCAGAAACCACACAAGGGTTGTTTAGTTTCAATAAGAAATGAAGAACAATGCCGCAAAAAATGCATTGTAGTGCTACAGTTTGAAGAGGTCAGAAGGATAACAGGATAAAGGCTACCTCCTCTGTTCCTATGAAGGACAAACACTCTGTCAATCGGATTTGGTGGCTCTCCAAGGACAAATGAAGACCAATGGGATCCAAAGAAACCAACCGAGGAAGATCATGATTTCATCTGTCTCTGTGGTCTGAGTGACTGACAGCAAAGACTAGACCGGCAATCTTTGAGAGCAGTGTCTTTGTGACTGTGAATAGCAAGACTTGATCTCCAGACAAAAAGAACATTCAGTGAGATGAGAAGATCTGACCTCTACAATTGTCAAAGAGCTTGGTTTGGTTGACCTTAATTACCTCAGATGTCTTTAGTTGGATTTATACAAAACCCATTAATAGAAATCTATTCCTTGAAAGTTAAAAAAAAAAAAATACAGGGTGAAATAAAAAAAAAGAAGCGAAAGAAAGAAAAACAACTTAGCAATAATACAAATGGTGGAGGACAGTCAGTGTGTAATTAGTGTATGAAGCTGACATAAAATATGTATTTGTGTATTAAATGTGTTGTTTTTTGATAGGCAATAACAAAGATTACATACCTGCATGGAGGTAAGCAAGGTCTGGATTCTCAATATCGGGGTGGCTTTCCTTTAGGTGGTTGCGGAACTCTGTGGGAGAGTTGGTGCCGTAGTCACATTTTGGACAGTTGTACATCTTCACCCCCTCATGTTTTCCCGTATGGAGGATGTGCTTTCGAATGTTTTCAGCACAGTTGGATCTGGCAAGAGTAGAAGTTGGTGAAGGCAAATAAAAAAAATAATATTTAAGGCCCACCACCCACACTGATCAATGGAAGTCGCCTAAAGGGCTCTTTAAACAATGTTTGGAGGTGTTGCAGATCCTCTACTTTCTCAATCTGACCACAAACATGATGGTGAGCTTGTCGAGGAAGATTTCCCTGGCCACTGTAGCTTAAATAATACAAAAAAAGGTGAGTGTGTGTGGATAAAGCAACCGTAGTGTCCAACAGTAGACCACTTCTAAAAATGAGAGATTAAACCCCGCACAGTGCTAGACAGTTCAGTAACATAAGAGTGTGTGTACCACCACAATATCTCATTTATTTGTTCTTTTCCCTTTTAGAAAATAATTTTTTTGCTCAATAGAATTACAGGACTCTCTCAGAAAATTAGAATATTGTGATAAAGTTCTTTATTTTCTGTAATGCAATTAAAAAACAAAAATTAAATTAATAAAAGGCTTGCAATATTTCTGTTGATTTGTAATGAATCCAGAATGTATGACTTTTTTTTTTTTTAATTGCATTACAGAAAATAAAAAACTTTTACACAATATTCTAATTTTCTGAGACAGTCCTGTATATAGGTGATAGGTGAGCATGGTCTCATTTTCGATATAAAAAGTGGCATTTTAACAGTGGTATGGAGACTTTTTCTTTAATCCACGGTAGATGTGATTCTGCATGTACTGCACATATGCTTGTAGTAAGACATCATTTAAGCAAGAATGTATAGGTAGAAACCTTTTTTTTTTTTCTCCGCGGACACAAACACACACCATCATGCGATGATGGATGGGATATCCATGCTCAGTTTGGACCTGACGTTCTGGACAGTACAGTGCACAATTACTCTCCCTTATCACCTTGGCCAGGCCAATAAAGCCTTACTGTGCCATAGCTCACACAAGCTGAAGAGAAAATTTGTTTTCACTTTTGCAGAGACACCGATCTCCATCACGGGCCACAGTCCACTGGAGCTCCCCAAAAAAAATAACCTATATGTTCTGCTCACGCTGTATAAAATCCATGAACACTAGCCATTGATCAACCTTGAGAGCAGGTCACAAGGATGAAGGCCAATGTGTAATGCTGTGTTAGCCCAAATATAAACTGTTCATAAAAGCTGCATTTAGATATATTCTATTTGGCATTGGATTCCTGATGAGTGCATTGCACATATCCAGTAAAACTAACAAGTCAGATTTTCAGGTAAGACCACAAACACAACATGTGAAGGGAGCATAGCAATAGCCGTCATTTCCTTTGTGATTGTTTTCCCTCAGCAGCACTGAATATTTAGTCAAGGTCAACCAAGTGCTATTGGTCACAAAATAAACAACCCAAATAAATAAATAAATAAAAACAGAAACACTTTGTGTATTAAAATGAGTTTGTCACGTTCTATGCCCTCGTAAGTCACTGACTGTATTGTTATGTACCGAGCGTGTCATTGAAGTAGTGACTCCTAACCAGTTGCCTTCATAACTGATTCATCATAACTAACTGATCAGTGTAGAGTCACCAAATACTGACAGTCCTCACAATTATTCATTCATGAATCCAAGGGATCAGTTATTCAATTCTACACATAGCGTATGAATACTGTATGTATAAACATTAGACTCCTCATACATCTGCGGTGGCCATATAATTATATGAAACTGTGAAACTAACGGACATATGAATACTGTATCAGTTGTTGATTAAGACAGAAACTGTAGTGAAATATGCATATATTACAAAGAGTGACTTATTTTGCAAAAGTGAGAGTAAAATGTGTATTTAAGGTGACACTTAAAAACTTCTGCAGGGCGCGTAGGTGGATTCCTAGGGGGTATACTATCCCTCAGATATGGTAATGGTGTAATTGTCATATTAAAACAACACAGCGAGCATTTAGAAGTCAGCAGGTGCCACAGTTAGTGAAAGCCCACACCAGCCCTCCTACTATACACTGTATTAATTAGCCCAACACTGTTTCAACTTCCTCCCCCATCAATGCACTCACCATGGGAATCAGCCATACTGATGCTGAGCGCGTTCATCACCCTTTCTGTCTAATTCTGTCTCTCCTGCTCTTCTGCCCTCCTTTATTTTAATAATTTCCATATTTCTCCTTGCAGCAAGCGTATGGTAATTGGAAAAGTGTAATTGAGAGGCACTTGTGTAGAGGACAGTCAAATGTGTTTGAGTTTGTTAAGAGGTGCATGAGGGGCTTATTTAGATCAGTGGTGTTTTCTGGACCTTTTACTGCCAAGAAAATCCCACTAATAATCATTACCAGCCTCCACATACCTGCTTTCACTTTACAAGGTTGCATACATTTCTGCCGCTGTCAAGAGGCGTGTCATCCTCAAAGCCACCATTTTTCAAACTGAGGCAGTATTTTCATGATTCAGGTATATATAAGACAATGAATGTAGCACCGATACATAAACAGTCATTAGTTGCTGGCAGGAGTCAGAGGCTACTAACAATACGACAATTCAATTTGCAACTTTGACTTTAAGAATATAAACAAAACTAATAGGTAAAGAAATTAATATCAAATAGCATGTTTCGCAATTTGCAGAAAATGCTGAAAAATAGTGCCATCGATAGAATTAATCGTTTGTTCACCTGAAGTACAATTCTGCTCCTCTCACCTACGAAAATCTTGTATGTATGCGCTAAACAAAGTGCTCGATGAAATTTGATTAAAAAAAAATAATATTCGAGCTTTAACAATGGCCTTAATGGCATTCAAGTAATACAAATACTGAGAACACAGAGTAATAGGACTGTTTCCAATTACATAATTTACATTTTTTAGTAAAACAATTTTTTATTTCACTCAATTTCTTGTTTAATTAATGATGTGGTATGATGGGGTTATAATGACATGGACCTGCCAATGTCGGCAACATTGTGTCTGAGTGGGCGATTTTACTGAGATTGTTGATAATGAGATGGAGCAGTGTTGGAGATTAGAGCAGTCTCCGCTTCACCTCCTACATCCAGATTTTATACCAACACACATACATGCACGCGCAGAAACTGTGCCACCTGCTTGGCAAATCACGTATTCCCCCAAGTACCATACACCGGCTCTGATCATCATTGGCCATCAGCACCACCAAGTGTGGGCAGGTCAATGAGCTGATACCAACCTGTATTCGCACCAGGGGCAACGGTATGGTTTCTCCCCAGTGTGAACCCGACTGTGTCTTGACAGGTGGGACTGCGTGGTAGAAGCGAAGCTGCAAAGTTTACATTTGAAGGGTCTCTCTCCTGTGGGGTAGAGATTTAAATAGAGATTTGACAATAAAACAGACAGCAGAAAGAAGAAAAAAAAACAATTGATTGTATTAATACATGCAAGGAAGTGGAAAACAAACTGAGTTGCTCAAAAACTAAATTAGAAAAAAATTAATTTGAACTCATAATGTGATTATTGATCCTTGGGCCCTTTCTTGACAACAGTTATGTTGTTTCATTTCCTCATTTCCTCCCCCCCAAAAAACACTATTATTGACAGCCCATCTAAAAATATCCAATTTCCCTAAGCAACAGACTGACATGGTGGAATGATAACTAAAATTAAAAATCTCAGCCATGCTGCTACACATGCCTATCACTGACAGCGGCGTGTCACACCGATGGGAGTCTTGTTTGTATCATAGTTGGTAAAATTATGTACAGGGGAAAAATACTACTTTTTTTATCTTAAAGTGTCACTCTCAGTCCGAGATTATTGAGTTCACACATTGCTGCCGGTGTGTATTTCGTACCTGTGTGCTGGCGTCTGTGTTTGGTGAGAGCGTGTCGTGTGCCTCCAGCAAAACCGCACAGGTCACATAGGAAAGTCTTTTCACCTGTACAAGGAGGAAAAAACCTCATTTATTCAGATTATTGTCTACTTAGCAAAACACGTAGTAGACACATAATTCTATATGCAGGAACATTATATAATTAGCACACAAAACAAAGCTGAATGTAAATTTCACCAGGTTGTGTTGTTGTGCTTTTTGACCATTGTTATTTTGACACTGGGTTAAAAAAAAAAAAGTCTTTCTGCAACAATTTTAAGTCGACAGTATCAAACGTATTTCTTATTTCAAAACTAGGTGGAAAAAAAGTCACGGCTATGGTACCACTAAGGAAAATAATTTTAGAAAAGCCAATGTTAAGACCAAAAGGGAAATGTGTTAGAAGGGTGATTTAAAGTATTATAAAAAGAGAATAGAACAAGTAGAGTAAATATATGAGAAACAGGTTGAGTTGGCTCACAGATGAGCCATGCAAAAGTCACAGATCAGTAGTGTATATCCATCAGAGCTCTCGCAGCTAACTAATTCCTCCAATCAGATGGATCCATGTAAATATGTCAAATGGGGGACGGGAAATTGCCAGTGTGGTTTATTGACTGTGATAAAATCTGAAAAGCACCGCTGAACATAATTACATACTTGTCAGAGCCATAAAAATTAGCTTTATTATCAATGGGATGGTTTTCTACAACTTCATTTGGGGGCGATGCCTTCCAGATGGGGAGCGTGGAGAGCTTTTTCACACTCCTCCTCCCTTCTCTGCATCTGGCCTTGTCATTAACAGCATGATGAGCTCCCTCTCTCTTTCTCCCTCCCATTTGTGCAGAACTTCACGCACAGTCAGACACACATACACACACCTGCACCTACACACGCACACACAACAACACGTTTTTTGGTAATAATGGAGGCCTTTTACAGAGTTGACACAGATGTCTTGCCAAATAATATGTACTATGTCCAACACACATCGTACTTCATGTATTGTGATATATTTTTCCATGCATGATGATTCAAATACACTTCAGTAAAAACTGAACTCACGCACACTTGCACATAGTATTTTAGCAAGCCAAGCCATTTAAATATTCATGTGAATTCAAATATTGAACTGCATTTTCTGATCATGGAAGTAGGTTACTCTCGCAGCTGGGCCTCTGTGGTACGCCACACGCTTTTCTGAAACGCAGATAGCAACTTTCAGTGAGAGCCCAGAGAGACAAACTTGCATCAAGTTTCCTCGAACCTATCTGTTTAAAACCCCTCAACTGTGAAAATAGCTTTAATGCAGCACCATTTAAAACAGCCTTATAAAGCAACATTTTTCAAGCTACATGAATAGATTCACTTTTTTCAATGAAAACTCATTAGTCTCCCCCAATTCGTTAAAAATCTAATAATGGCGGCCCACCGGGTAAAATTGACAAGATAAATACTGAGATTTTATTAATTTTAATTTTAAGATTTGTTTTTACCTTTATTCAATTTATTACACATTCAGCAGGTAGCTCAGTTCAGTATATACTTCAGTTCAATATATACTTCAAATACTCCAGTCAAGATGATGATTAAAGGTGCACCTATTTTGTGGTCTGCAATGTGACAATGATCACAATAGTGTTTTGAACAGATGCCCAGCACAAACGAGGTCCGTTGTCTCTAGCCTGTAAACCCTATCTGCTTAGACCTTGACTTTATATGAGAAAATACGATGCTGGTCACTCTCGCCCTTTCCCTCTCTCCATCTCTCATTACACCCAGCGCTCCAAGACCTCACCACAGAAAAAATCCATCACCATCGATCCTTATGCCTAGCTGCGGTCGCCACAATTATTCTTGAGCATTCTTGAGGAGAAAACATTGGCAATAAATTACTTGCGCGCTGTTCATCTGCTGATATGTGGTGGAACACTCTTGGCTGACCAAAAAGGCAAGGTGGTGCAGCGGAAGAGTGATACACAGTTGTCAAAACTAAGGGTTGTAGTGACTTTACTAACCCACAATGACATGTAGGGCCTGACGTCAACCAGTCACTAATCACGCAGTTTTCACTTGCAAACACTTGCAAGTACACTGAATGAAATACATCCATCACAATGAACCGGTGAAGAGGAAATAACTATTAAAGTGGAGGGCGGAAATTACTTCATCCCACACAAAGATGTCCCCCATTATTTGCAAACACCGCAAATGCCCACCATGCAGAACCTGCTGCTGTGATGGGCCCGGAAAGAGAAAAGGCCAAGTTTGTGCAAACATTATCTGGTCGTTCCAATAGAAAGCAAGCAAGAGGATTTTTATCTGACCTCTTCCTGTGATTGTTTCATTTACAGTACTGAACAAATATTCACAACATCATCAACGACTAGAGGGCATCGATTCGACACGTAGAAGAAAAATTTAAATTGTGCAGTTCCTAGTAAGATCACCTACTGTATCTAATCTACAACTAAACACCTGAAAATGTTCACATGTAACATATTTGCAGTATTACCACTAAATTCTAAGAGTAGTCATTTTATTATATTCTTAAAGTTCTTTAATGCAAAACAATAAAATAAGTATCTTTAAATCTAAACAGTACAACCTTTCCTACTGTGTGTGTGTTCATATATATTCCATGATATGTGTGTATGTTTCAACCCTGAAGGAGTCTGCATGCTATAATTGCCACCCTCATTAGTTATGTTTTAACAGGAGAGGACGGGAGGGCAATTAATTTTACCGCTTAATTTTTGACACGGAATCCGCTGCTGTATTGATGTGCTCGCCATTTTGGCTCTCATTTTTCAGAGAAATTAATTGACAAAGTACGAAGATTTATCAGCATATCGCCAGATTAAGCGACAAACTGAGGCAATGAGGAAATCAATTGTAGCCCTGTCGCTGTGTTCAGCCCCCAACGCATCGCTCCCCCTCACCGCGGCCCCCCTTCCCTTGCAATGCCCAAGAGCATGGGGGAAAAAAAAAAAAAAAAGCTGGGTGGGTAAGATGCAGCACACTTATTTATTTATTTGTGTCGTTCATTCATCAGCGGTTACAAATGACCCTGGCGGCTGAAGACCACAGAACTCCCCTCGCTGCACCCCCACCCCCCTCCCAATCGCTCAGACGACTGCCGTGTGAGGAAAAGTGATTAATAACAAAAGCACACAAATCAGAAAGGAACAACGCATGCAGTTCAGGGCAGTAAAGGAGAGCTGGAGGTGCTAACGTTTTTCTCTTTAAACAATAACAACAACAAGGGGACCACCGTTTAGGAATCACAGTTAATATGGACTGCACTGGATATCACCCCCCCCCCCCCCAAATATATATATATACTTGCCATTCAAGATGAATGATTACCCCAAAAGTCGTTTGGTTGTTCTTAAAAGACAAGATATCAACATTTATTCTATATTTCCAGGTAATCGCATCTGGTGAGCAAAAATATAGGAACATAGAGATATAAAATACCATAAACAGGAGTTAAGATTTAATTGTAAACTTTTTGCTTGCAACAACTGTACCAAGCCTGTAACCTACTGACAGTAAGAAACATTCAAATTCTTCAGTGATGCTGTTGCAGGATTTCACCTCATCTACTTTTACTCCAGTCTCTTTAGCATGGGAAAAAAATGCATGCTCTACAAACTTTGTGTCTGGAGACTGAAGTGGCCTGATGTTTTTATTGGTCTGTCAATCAACATCTGCAACTTAGTACACACCACTGGGTTCTTTCTTCTTCAGGACATTCCCAAATGTTGTCAGGGCTATGTGTAATGGTGCCGATTGATTGCTTCACAATAGATTGCTTTTCTACACATAGATAGTTCTGTGGTTTTTATATTGGTTAACTGTTTTTTTTTCCATGAATAAAACTCAAATCTCAACAATCAGTGCTTTTTAATGTTTAAATAATCAATGCAATATGACCTGGCAAACAAAACAATACTGTATAAATCAGATGTATTAATATCAAATATTGTTAGCATTATTATGATTTCTCACAGGAAGTAATTTGTGAATGACATCCCCCAAAAAGTTGAAAAAATATCGGATTTGATTAATAACTTTAAATATTGTTACTATAGCAATTATATATAAAAATCCCACGAGGATGTTATTGGAAAAAGAATTGGTAATATTGAAACATGCTGATGTTTATTTAGTATTACTTGTCTTTTTAGATGCCATTACTTAATTAAATTAAAAATTTCAATCGAAAAAAACAGTCACATCTTAGGCATAGCAAGAAGTTTAAGTTTGTTAAGAAAAGTTACCTTACAATGTGATTATTAGATTAATGACTTTTAGCTTTTGAATTGTAGAATAATGCCGGTTTACTCTTTTTATTCTTTTATTTTTGTGGATTCCAGTTTGCCTGAAGGTTGTGGTTCTGATCAGCGCTTCAACAACTAAACAAGGTTATTTTAAAATGCTTGTTTTTCTATTTGTCGGTCTGAAATTACTGAAATATTAATGCAATTTTTGAGTACGGGGCTGTTCTTAGTGAATGACAACATTACAACAACTTTGGGCTCATAACCGCACAATACAGTCACTGCCCTGTGAGTGCATTATTCATTCTCATTCATTCTCTTTTCAAAATGTTCCCTTTTCCATCTCACTTAATTCAGTCGTTTCAAATTGGTGTTTCTTTTCTGTCCAAGACAAAAACACACACGTACAACGACAACTGCACACGGCTCTCCTGGTGACAACTGGGTGACAGCGATGTCCGCAACCTGATGGGGAATGATGAGTGCTTGATACAAATGAAAATGAAATGTCTAATTGTGTCAGAGGTGCCTTGACATTATATCACTGTTGAAACACATTTAAAATAACATCCAGCAAATCTCGCTCTCACACAGCAGGCACCCATGACGGATGGAGAGCTCTCCTGCAAGCATTCAGTCAGGCTGTCAGGCCGCTGGCTGCTGCTGCGTCTGTCACTGACTTAAACGGCCACGTATGGGACATTATTAAAGCTGAGGGGGAAACTGCTTGGCTGCAACAAAGACACATTTGGGTTGACCTGGACTACCATAGAGGTATTATTTAGGGGAGGGGGGGGTTAACGGTGGAAAATTGACTTTTTAATTGATTGTATATAAATATTTGGGTCTCGACAGTGAACCCATCAAGGGTTGTGCGTCTCTGTGTGCCCTGCGATTGGCTGCCAACCTGTTCAGGGTGTCCCCCCGCCTACTGCTCGATGACTGGGATAGGCTCCAGCACGCCTGCAACCCCCGTGGGAACAAGCGGTATAGAAAATGGATGGATGGATGTTCCGATTATATTAAAATTATTTGTGGTTGGTGAAAAAATAAGGATAAGGAACACCATACTAACCGGCGGAACCTGGTCCAAATATCTAAATTAAAGTAAAAAATAAAAACAGTCTTTTTTTATCCCTTTGAATCAAAATTGTTGATTACAGTACTTTATATAAATTTGATGGCAGTGATTGAATCTGGAAGTTTATGCGTTTCTAGTTTCAATGACTGCTCAACTATCTCTGGGTGTTGAAAATGAATACAGATGGCCAATAGTCAGGCAAAAATGTGTGATTTTCGAAACAAATCTGTGAAGTTTTTTTTATGTGAGATGACGTTTTCACAGTTTACACACACATTTCAGCTTTCTAGTTTCTCCACCTATTGTCTATCTTTTTTTTTTTCAAACACAAGAATGGTGTTTCATAAACTAACTGTGGTGTTTATTTATGAGTGCACGTCGTTGTAAATAATTACTGGATTTAAAATAGAAGTCACTCGATTTCTTACCAGTGTGTGTACGGTAATGGTCTTTCATTGCTGACAGGTTGAGGAAGGCGTAGTGGCAGGACGGCCAAGAACACTTATAAGGTTTCTCCCCACTGTGCAGTTTCAGGTGGTTGTTTAGTGCCCATTTTTCACTGAAGGAGCGCTCACACAACTTGCACTCGAACTTCCTGTAGAATATAGGGGGTAAGGAAGAAAGAAGGGAGGCAGGGACAGGAAGTCAGCAGGGGGGAAACTGTTATTTACCGAGATCCTAGCACTAACATAAAATACTGGTAAGTTTATGACATGAGAAAGAAATGGAGGTTGCTGGGTAGTTGCAGTCCTAGTCACAGTGCACGGGAGCATTTGATTGTAAGCTGTATGTCTACACTGGATGGCACGCACGCACACACACACCTATATACACACACACACACCTATACACACACACACACACACACACACACACACACACACACACACACACACACACACACACACACAGGGGCAAACACAGGAGTGTAGTTGGCTACTGGTATGTCATGTCTGTATAAGCAGGCATTGATTTTTCTGTCCTGGCCTGCCACCTCTACCATTTATTCTCTGCTTTGCACCAGGGCCCAGAGGACTACAGAAATTCTGTTACAGACCACACACACACGCACACACACAAACACACGCGCGCACACACACACACGGGGTGGGTGGAGATATTGGAGGCCTGCGGGGAGAATAAAGTTCACCTGTCCAGCATCCCTGACCACTTAGCAAGGGTTAAATGAACAGTTATCAACATTTTAGCCACCATCTCTTGAGCCCCCTGGACCATAGCTTCTCCACCTCCTAAAAACTCCTTTCAAACACTTACTCATCCGTGTTTTTATCATGAACACACTCCTCTGCATTAAATAGACAGTATTAATCTCATAAACGTGAATGTGTGGATACAGTCCACCGTTGCTTGCTTTGCCAAAATGATTTGGGAATGCTTGACAATTGATATGTACAACAATTGAAAAGAACGAGAGCATATTTTCAAGATTTCAAATGGAATCCACATTATAAAATTTTTAATTATAAAATACAAATTGACTGGATTTATAATAGATACTGTATAATCATAAAATATGATCATACAATATAATATGATCATACAGTATAAAACATGTACAGTACACAATATTAGAAACACCTCTCCAATACAATGCAGTGCAATTTTACGACAGTGTACTTGTACTTACTTGGAAAAAAACAAAAACAATTGTAAAATAATTTTTTTTTTTTAGTGGCAATTAAAATCTGCTCTTATGTTCTTTACAAAGGCTGTTTTTTTTATTCCATGTTTGTAATGCATCAGGATAGTAGGTGTCAGGAGTGTGAAAACGCATCTTGTTTTTACTAACTCGACATGTGTCTGTTCCTCATGCTGACGCCTACATTATTTGACACACTGTGGTCTATTTTGTCTCGTGTGGGATGTCTGCCCCTATATTCATCTGCTGTGCTATTGGGCTTCAAGAAACGAACAGAAAGTGAACACAATAGAAAAACTTGGGCTGGAATTAATCTTTACCCCACTCTATAATTTAGACGCAGAATGACTAATGTGCAAGTCATAAACAAATGATGTCAGGTTTTGGGGAACATTTGTCTTGCAGTGAGGCCCGTGTTATTTTAGGGAGGGTGGCTGTCTTTAAGTCCTGATTGTGTCGTTTAATCCCCATGGTATCTGTTTCATAGCGAGCCGCATGACACTCACCTGAACAAATAATGACTCCACGCAGCATGTAGCATGTGTCTGAATCAATAATTCATACTCATACATCTTCCTTACTGGAAAAAGGGGGGGCAACGGAGTAATAGTAGAGAGACGTAAAACCAAAAAGCCAGGAATTAAAGGTGGTGGGGGTAGGGGGGGGGGCGGCGTATTAAGAGCAAAATGACTTGTCATGGCTACAATAACAATCTATATGTTCAATGAATTTGACTTTGGATCAGATATGCAATAGATGTTTCAAGCACGCTTACGAGAAAGGAAGGAGAAGCTGTAAAATGCCGCCAGTAACCGCCAATGCTTTATTAAACAGCCTTATTTCTTTCATCACGTGACTTAGGACAAACATAATTTGACCAATAGATGTACATTTGCATCTGTTTTTCTTCATTCCCTGCGGTATTTATAGAACAACTCATTGCTCGTGCCACCATGGGAGAGATAAATAAGGTGAGTGAAGAGATGCTATCTTTTATTGTAAGCAATATGAGCAACAGTCCTGCTTTATGAGCTAAACAGGCCATTGTTTATTATGCGGCCTAATCACAAAGTCAGGCAGGCCTTGACAATGCTGCGATGGAGAAAAACGAGAACCAATGCAAAACAGAGGAGAACATGGAGGAAGGTGCGTGCGCTACCAGCACTGACTATCAGTCGGTGGTTTGTAAGGATGAGAGAAGAGCTTGGGTCTGTTTTTTATGGGATCTTTGATCTTGTTCCCCACATGTCAGATTCCGTCACGATTTACTGTCTCACAAATCCATATGCATATCGCTTCTAAATAGCAAGGCACCTTGCAAAATTCATTGAAGGATCATGTCCTTGCTGTTAATGTGCAATTGCAAAGAACAAAGAACAATTTAAGGGCTGAAATTTTTTAAATGCATTTGCAAGCAAAGGACATTTAAACCCTTTGGACTCTTTTTATGTATTTTTGTATAGTTTGCATGGTAGTTTTTGAGGTTGTTTCTGAACATCAGACATTTAAAGGGTCATGATATTAGGTATGGATGCTGAAGTTTGTGTTTTATTTTGGTATTGACTGGACTACTGAGTACCGATTCATAATCAAATGGTAACCTTGTTGAGAGTTGGTGATTTTTCATGGCACACAAACACAACAGAGCACGTACTCAGGCGTAATTATGTTACTCGCTCACGCTAAAAATACCTTTCCTGGTTTGAAGCGAGTGAGATCTCACTTCAGTATATAATTTATATTATACAAATATATTGTGTTTCGTGGAATGAAGACAAACACTAATACACAAATAGCTTAGGCTCACACTGTAGTTTGTAATCATTTATTATTTATATTTTTAAAGCATTATACCATTATTTTTACTGATTTTAAACTCAATGTTATTTTGATATATTTGCTAAATGCATGATTTGAAAAAAATACATTTTATTACTGAATAACATTGAATGGCTCGAGGTCACCATATTCACAAAAATGCAAGTGGAAGGGATTGAGAATCAAATTCGTGCCCATGGCACCTGTATGTTTTTTTTCCCGCTTTTTTTAAGTGATATATATTAACAATGCACAGACCAAACAAATCAGCATCACTTTCAAGGATTCGACCCGAATCCTGACTAGAAGATCACACGATAAATACGCTTTTGTGACTTCGAACCCGTTCCCTTTTGAGTCTTTATAATGCCTTTTCTTCCACAATATCTTGCCTCTGTATCCCCAGGTCAAGCAGTGAGATGATATGACTGGCATGCGGTGGAGATTTATTCAAAGACCCAGGTGGGCTTGTTGCCTCTACTTTCTGAAAGCTGCCGGCTTCCACGAGTATACCGTCACTCATTACCATATATCGTGGTGTGATCTTGTCATGAGTTCAGGAATAAAATACTGGCAAAACATCACAGGCCACACTGGCCTTAATTGTGATATACTATATATATCCTAGGAGGTTTAAATTTGTATCGTTATCAGTAGTTGTATTATATAGATTAAAAAAAAACAAGACCTGGTTCCTTACCATAGACTCACTGCTGCCTCCAAGTGGTAAGGTGTAAACGTGAGTGTTTAAGTGACACAATTGCTGGCAATTATTTGGATTATTTAGGTTAATTGTAACAGGGGGAAAAAAGAAGACTCAATAAAAAGATTCACCAGAAATCTCTGTTCCTGGTGAACGTCACACCAATCAATGACGGGAAAACGTTTTTCTTTCAAAGAAAGACATTTTTGATGGACCGCTCAACAATATTTATTTGTCAAGGTTGTTGGCCAGTTGGTGTGCGGAACTAATCTCCAACACTCTCTCATGGCAACACAAAGACAGAAAAAGAGAGGGGCCGACTCTCGCCCGAAGCCAAACTGACACAAACAGACAACTTCAAAGTGAAGACTGTTGTTTATTGGGCAACGGGAAAGGGGGGAGAAAATTTATCTGATATGCAACTGTCAGGAGAGCATTTTCACATGCAAAATAGCGAGTGAGTGAGAGAGATTACCTAGAGGGAGGAACATGACAGCATTCACTAGGGTCAGGATGGATCATCATCTTCAGCCCCCTACTGCATCATCTCTCTTTTTCTCCATCCATCTTTATCTCTCAGCTACCCTCACTTCTTCCTTCCATTTTCCCTTCCCCAGTATTTTCCCTCTCGTCCTGTTTTCAGACTTCATCACTCTGCACTTCGACAAGCTTTAGATCCAGACTAAATTAGCTGAATGAAGATTAAATCATTGGCCATGAGCTCTTTCTAGATATTGGGAGAAAGAGTGAGTAAGCCTAATATGCTAGCTGACTGATTTCGGACCTAAATATGTGTCTAAAGAGATGATCCTCTTTAAATAGGGATCAATGGAAACCCAATTTGATTGTGGTACAGGGTAAAAAAAAAAAAAAGCAGAACAAATTACATTTATCTTTCCTCAACACGGATGCTGGCTTTGTTATTTGTCACGGGCAAAGCCAATCTGGACTAAGCTATCAAACACTGCTCAGGGTGATCAGGATAATTCTATGAGATTTGTAGTTATTAAAATAAGTTTTCTGCTTGGTGTGAGTCAACATTCAAATAAATAAAGAAAGCTCTCTATTGCTGGCTTCAGCATAAACTAGGGAAAGACACTCCTGTAAGAGAATTCTCTCTCCTGGGAAAGGCCAAGAATTACCCTAACAGAGGGCCGTTTTAAAGTATACAGCCTGCATACTCATCACAGGAAAAACAAATAAATACATAAAACCACAGTGAAGGGGCTGCGTGTGTCTACACACAATTGTGGATGAACCTCCTATAGAGGACCGCTGCAGATGACTGCAATATAAACAACGGCACACAACAGAGATGGTGTGGCTGATTTATGTTTACCTTCTATCCCAAGAGGAGGAGGAGGAGTGGAAAGAAAAGATAATGAAATAAATAATAAAAGGCCGAGCCCATCAGATAAGCTCCTGTTTATCCTGCTGTAGGGCAAATACAAATTGTCAATTTAATGAACACGGCAGACGTGACGAAAGCGGGGTGAAGGAGCCTCCCGTCTGACAAACAATCAGGAAATGTTATCTTAATATTGTTGTGCTGTTATTCAGCCCATAACTTAAGGACGGAGAGAGGAAAATGAGGTGGCATGACGGCAGAGGGGAGTGAGGGGATGGGCAGTGAGGTACAAAGGCCATGTCCCTCTGTGGTGGCCCTGTTATTGCCTATTTTTATTATTAGCCATAGTTCAAGAGTCCCAAACACACTTGGAAACAGGCAGTCCTAAATCTTAACACACACACGCACATAATTATGAAACTAAAAGAATAACAAAACATACCCCAGGTGTTGCTTTTCTATCGTGTGCTCAAGCAAGTTTGCCGTGATGTTTCACCACAAGCTACTGGCCAAAAATATACCATGGGGTATTCTCTTCAAACATAGCAAACATATTGATTTGCATGATACACTTTGGCTCACGCTCAAACATTCATCTCCACCCATCTTTTACGGACCGCTTAAAAGGGGTGTGAATGGGTCATTCAAAGCTTCATTATAATTCTTTAATTTAAGGCTTTGCAATCTGCGTAGCCACCTAACTTAACCATTATCTCTATATTTATATATTGCGAGCACTAAATTGCGTCAGGAAGAATTACTATCAATATGAGTATCTGCAACAATAACTCAGCCCTGCAGCTAAGGACAGGATGCTCTTTATCAGACTCCTGATAGGCCTTAAATACAGCACAAGGCAGCCATATCAGAGCTTTTTCTCTCTAATATCAAGCTGCATTAGCACGTCGTAAATCAAATTACACTCAGAGAATTTCATTTGGGTCACCTGCCAGTGCTGCGCTGCAACAGAAATATTTATGTTTCCATGCTGCAGATCAGCGCTTTCAGGTATACAAAGAGATGGGGAGGGGTGGGGCTAAGTGTGAAAATTGGGTATAAACCTAATTATCTTTTCAAAATACAGAGAAAGCATGCTGTAAATTGTGGAACTCATGAAGCAAGCAGGCGTTATGGAAACCTGTGAGGACGAGGGGAGCTGCTTTAGCGGTTATCTCGTCCCTAAATTTGCTCAAAATAGAACAGGACGATATGTTGATTGAGCGGGCCCTCATAAACAGGCTAATATGGTAAGGCAAACACAAGACTCCTAATAGGGCAAATACCTATTTTAACAGGATTGAAATGTTATGAGAAGGGTTCTGTCTTTATTATCTAATCATCGCCAAAAAATTCACTTTCAATTTGTTTATTGGATTATATTTGCGGCCCTATTAGGATCATCTTCCTGTGGGATAACACTTCATAGGTCCGGATCATAATCACAAAGGGGAGTTTGATTAGACACTGTCAGTGACTGGGATGGCTGTCACGTCATAGAAAGTGCAGAAAACATGTCAAACAACATGAAGCAATAAATCATTAGGTCTACAACAACAATTCTCAAAGCCGAGCGTCAAACGGGCTCCTCATATTTACTCTCCGAAATGATTTTAGATGAATGAGCACTGGTTCTAATCCAATTACATGGGGGCTAGTTACATTCATATTTGTTTTTTCTTTTCTCCTCTTTTCTTCCTTTTCGGAAATTGGGTAAATCATTTAGCTCGCAGATAGCAGTAACAGCAAATTAGCTCTTTGGCCTGACTGCTACAAGATGGCTGTAGTGCTATCTCATATGTAACACCGATACATTGCAACAATAGGCCGTTTATCCAGAATTAAGTGTGTGTTTGTGTGTGTTAAGTGTGGGTCTGTGTGTGCTTCAGTAGGTACAAGTGAAAGAGCAGGTCCATTCTCTATTATTACTGGAATTGTAATTCAATGATCACCTTAGATCACATGCGTGCCATAAATCAGATAGGCATGACAGAGGATGAAAAATTGTATTAATAATGTGAAACTTATTATACGGTCCCAAATGCTCCCTTGATAAATGACATTGTTTGGGTTTGACAATGATTGCATTTAAAACATTATTTCTGTGTGTCCGTGTGTGTGTGTGTGTGTGTGTGTGTGTGCGTGTATACTGGACATTGCAGCAGTGTCAGATTGTTGGGTGGGGAAGACAGAGGTGGGGTCCCCTGGTTTCATAAAATATTCAAGATGTTTCTTCCACTTCTCTCTGGAGTCAATGGGCATATAGTAGCTGTGGCAGTTAGGGTATAAATATTTGTGTGAGTGTGTGTGTGTGTGTGTGTGTGTTTGCGTGCGTGCGTGAGCAACATTGTGTGTGCATGTGTGTGTGCGTGTGTGTGTGTTTGACAGAGTGTGTCTGAGCAGGAGTCAAATGATGAATAACTGAAACATGCACATCTTCAAGTTATGAAGCAATTATAATCCATCTCAGTCAGATATGCACATCTTAAAAAAAAGGACACATAAAAGCTAAACAAACTACACTTTTCTAAGCTCAATTATTTATGAATTGTTTTGTTGGATTTATTTTTTACCTTTTCATAATCTATTTATCTTGGTGTGTGACAGAAAAGGATCCAGTAGTGGTTTCCTTTCTATTACACGTGCACAAACATGCACAAACACATTAATTAATGCACTAATGCTTGTTTATGCTTGTTTCAACACCCATTCATATGGATTAAGTGCCTTTCCTTAGTGCATTAGCTATATTGAAGGATGTGAAGTCGAACATGGAGCCAGAAACCCAAACCTGCCTGCCAACTTGGACTGTAAACTGCTGGACGGCAATGTCAGCCATTTAAAAAAAAAAAAAAAAAAAAAAAAAAAAAAAAAAAGATTGTACAGCAACTCTGACAAAATGCCACTAAATAAGTACATACAAATTGTCTTCCTGGAAAAAGTGCATCAGGTTGTGTGTTGAATGGCTTTCTTAATTGTCTGGATTATTTGATCAAGGAAATTACATCAAATCCACAGCAAAAGATTTTGTGTACCATTTTGTGCAAAGTTTATTGTAATGGAAGTTTTTTTTCCCCCAGTTTACAGGGCAGCTCCAAGTGTCTGCAGAACTACTTTTAATTAAATTTTTTGACTTGAATGACAATAATGAACATGTGCAGTGTGCACTATGTTTCATAGAGACTTCTAAATGTTGGGCTGGTTCTGAATTTTCCTGCCTAATTTTATTTTGGCTTTATTTTTGGTTGATTCAAAGTTGTGAGTAGTAACACCGTGACCAAGAATGGCCTTTCCCTCTATTTTTAATCGCCCAGACCCTTTGTCATGTCCTGCGCAGAGTGACACAAGTTCTTCCTAAGGAACTTCTCAATACCACTACACTAATCATTTTCCACTCCTTTTCTCTTCCTTGCAAACAACAATAATGGGAGGCTATTCATCTCTCTCTATTTGAGACCACAATGAAATAAATCAAGATATTTTCCCACAAATATAATAATATTTGTATTTGGGGTAGGGCAGACATAATTGATGACTGTGGCCGTGCTAATTAAAAATGGCAGAGGTTTCATTAATCTTGGTCATTGTGTTGGGAGATAGTAGAATAGCAGCTGCAGAGCTTGCCGGACAGAAGAGACATCATCATCTATGTGATTTGGCATATTGTTGAGTTCATTGGCGGAATTGAGGTAATGTGAGACCTCAATAGTATCTACATTTAGCGTTGTGTTTACAGCATGTTGGAGAAGTAAATTTATTTTGGTGGATTTGCATTGTAGTCAGCGTCCCACTATTACATGCATACAGTTCAACACAAACAAATCTATTGTATAGAGGTTTTCCTGGAATGAACGCATAATGTCATTCTACCAGAGCTGCCAATATATTAAAATTGACTTCCCGAACAATTTGTCTGAATGTCGATGCTTTCATATATATTCTCTCTCGCTCTCGCTCTCTCTGATTTTGAAACACAATTCTGAAAAAAAAAATTTAGCTAGTCATTTTTTTTCATTTTCCTTAAAAATACAGCCATGAAATTGTATTTTGTGCCGTTTTCCTGTTGTGATTTTTTGGGGGATTTTCTGATGAACTCAAAGAATATGTTATATAATATATGTTAATTCAAAATGTAAAAGTGCAGGGAGATTTTAAAATTTCTAGTACTAGGCGAACGAAAAACATTGCTTTAGTCCGTCTTTCGAAAAAGCAGAATCAGGCTAGCAGGAGTTTGAAGACATGGACATTAAAGAATTAGAATTGACCAAAAATGCTGAAGGAGTAGAGCCACTGGTGGCCGGGCATCTTACGTTGCCAATCTCTGAACCTGCCTATCTTGAATACTGTACATTGATTTCTCTGTGGCATTTTCACTGTTTTCTGTCTCTTGGTTGAAGGTTCCACTGAGTATGGCATACAGTTGTACCAATAGTTCTAGGGGAAAAGCGTTAAATGCTCATTTTATCAGTGATCATTTTTAATTTTCCGTTTTAAGGTGTATATCTCTTAGCGCTACTTAAATATTTGCCTGCGTTAGGTTGTCAGAACCATCAAGAATGAAAAAGAAGCAAAGCCCATATACGTACAGATATACATAGTTGCAAAATGTAAACATAACCTAGGGGAGGCGTAATCTGCACGACTGACGTAATATACTTTGAACGAACGATGCAAACAGTGAAGTTGGTGCTTTGAGAGGCTCTCATTACCCCATTCAGGGAGCCTGTAATGCGAACCTAGAACAGTGTTTTCAGGGAGAATATAATAACAATGGCAACCTAAGATGGAGGCCCATCGGCTTCAGCCGCGAGGGGCATGTTGTAGTCCATTCTATGGGCGCGTTCGGAAATCAACACTGCCGGGTGAGCATCTAGTGGAAGGCAAGTTTATGATTGTTCAGTGACATCATGAGAAATGTCATGCCAAAAATCATTCAAAAGACAAAGATCAAGACGAAGGTACAAGAAAACCAAAAAAATATTCCTCAGACAAAATTATTCACAACATACTCCACAGTACATAAAAATCATTATCAATGAACTATTTTTTAACTGTACATGGGTGTATGAAACACACACATGCATACACATTTGCATGTTGCATAATATACTATCAAATGCACAGCGCCTATATGTTAACATATACACACAAACGTGTCTGCAGTTCAGAAGGACAGCGGCAGCTCAGAGCCAGCTGTGACCTGGCGTCCAGGTGCTCAGGAAAACCGCTGTTAACAGCAACGATTGATGATCTAATCAAACTGTCACCACAGCAATCTGCTTTAGGGGAGGGGAGTCTGGGTGCGTGTGTATCAGTGGAAGGTGAGGAGAAGTAGGGTGAAAGCAGGTGGGGTGGAATATCCAGGAGGCCTGGTGCATGCTTACTGTTAGTCCAAATTGAGAGTGACAATCTCAATAGTGAAAAGGCCTCGCCACCCCCTATAAGTAATGGAGGAAACTGCTACAGCCTTCTTCCGGAGGATGTCACATAATCAGGGGAGCCCCCCAAAAAAACCCTCACCCCACTCTCGTCATTATGCCTTGATTCAAGCGTGGTGAGGGGACTACCAAGAAACGTATAGCGTCTCGATCTGGCATATACAAAGCATAGCTGCAATGTCCGGACTGCCACCTGTTATTTACAGGGCAGCATTAAATTAAAATCTATCCCGAGTCAAACTTCTGTATGTGTTTTGACACTGGGTGGCACTGCTGTTTACAAGGCAGGGGAACAGTAGAAGAAGAGGTAGTGCCATGGTGTCACTGGTGTGATACGTAGACCAAAAAGCAAGTAATAATAAACATTTGAAAGAATACAATAAACCTCCACTATTCACAGGGGATAGGGAGCGGCAAAAATCTGCTTAAAATCATGTAAATGGTAAATGGACTGCACTTATATAGCACTTTATCTACACCACATGGTGCCCAAAGCGCTTTACAATGTCTCAAGTTCACCCATTCACACACACATTCATCCATGCCGCTGTAATTGTTACTATTTGATTTTTTTACCCCCCGAATTTCTTGAATAAGTCGGGATATACCGGCAATAAGTGTTTTCTTGACTGCTCAGTGCACAGGCATTCATGCATCGTGGTCTTACTGCGATTGTTTGATTGTTAAAGCTTCGATTATAAAATGACACGTGGCTTGTATCAAAACTGGATGTCTGATGTTTGTGTCAAAATTGCTAAAGAATTCATTGAGTTTTAATGAACAAAGAAAATCACAAAGACCAGCTCTATGGTCTTCTTGTTCACCGCCTTCTTAGTTTTCTTCTTTGTCTTTGTCCACCACACTTCCAGAGAACCACTCCGAGTTTTATTATTTTTTTAAAATAAATACTTTTTTTGGGAGGTCTTTTCAAAAATATCCAAATTACACATATAGCAGTTGTAACTGTAATTGCATTGACAATTTAGGTGAAGGGTTGCAGGTGAACTGGAGTCCATCCTAGCTAACGTTGAGTTCCAGGCAGGGTACACCATGCTTACCAGCAAAAGAACCTACTGGTTTTGTGGGGTCATGCATGCACAAAAAAATATTTTCAGTTTGGTACTGCTTACAGTTTCTAAGTGCATCATGCACATATGATTTCAATTATCTTTTAATTAAAATTGGTTGCAATGCCTTAGGTACTTGCATCTGTAATGCTTTGTTTTACAGCTAGGGATCATTTAGATCACTATAATCATTTCATCTTTAGCGAGGACCTTCTACAGCATCGACTCATGTAGTCTTTTTATCCGATAAATATAACAAAACGTGTACAGTAAATTAGGGCCAAAAATTATTAAATGCAAATTGATGTCATTTAGCAAAGGGTGGCAAATATTTGATTATTTTTAAATACAAATAAAATTAGTGCATTAAGAAAGATGTAATATATGCAGATTAAAATAAATATGTATACATATGTATACCGTTGAATTGTTATCCGACATTATCATATGTTATTTTCCATTATATAGCCTACTACAAAATCTACATAGAACATGATGGCTAGATACATAATGTACCGTAATTTTCGGACTATAAGTCGCGGTTTTTTTTTCATAGTTTGGGTGGGGGGGCGACTTATACTCAGGAGCGACTTATATACATATATATGTTTTTTTTCACTTTTTTGGGCATTTTATGGCTGGTGCGACTTATACTCCGGTGCGACTTATAGTCCGAAAATTACGGTAGATAGCTAGACAGGAGCCTTCAAACTTAATAGTGGCTTGTTAATCGCTGCCTGTTATGCTTGTGTTAATCACCTTCCCCAGGATATATCCACGAATGCCACTTGCCTGTCCAGTTCGCATTAATTTAATCGCTGCCCGGCTAATGCATTGATTAATTGGTTCATTAGTGATGCCTGGCAACATCCATTTCTACCATGACAGTCTAATGTTTCAATCGAGAAGAAAAACAGGCTGGCAACAGGCCAGTTTTGGCACAGTCCCACTGTGCGTAATGTCTGACCACCATCACCGGTGAACCTCACAATTGTGTCATCGTGCAGTCGAACTCCGTGGGTTTGTGCCACGGGATACGGTGAACTATGTGCATTTTTTTTTCCTGTCTGGTTGAGTCATGTTACTTGGATTATAGAAAGGGGTGCCATAATTATTTAGGCAAGAACAGCTTCAAAAGTTAAAGGGACCGATGGATGGTTCTTACCGCTGCCACGAAGATGAGGTAGACACTGTTGTGAGGAGATAAACTACTGTCGTAGGGTTATTCCATGAGTCAAGGTCATGTCACTTTGACATGACAAGTGGCTTCCAATTCTGGCACAAGCTGTCCAATACTAACTTATATTATTGTTCGTAATAAGATCCAGTAGGGCCCTGCTGCACCCTGTAACACGGCGCTGGATTATATTTTGATTTATATCAACACGCAGCTTGACACAGGCAATGCATGTGACAACATTGGCTAAATGATGACAGTATTCTCCGACGGCTTTACTTCAAATTACACAGGCAATTTGTTGTACTTTTCTCACTGTTGCTGTTCTAAAACACTGATAGCACTGTGTTTTATTTAACTAATGATGATCTTAACCACAGGGGTGGGAATTTATGTTTTACAGAGTGTCAGCAGTATACTTCCCTCACGCACTGTACCCACAAAAACACACATATCTTGCACAATTCTGCACTATATGCCCATGACAAGTGCATAAAAATCGCTCCCAAGTGATGGCACAAGCCAAGCCATAAAAACTTAATGCATCTAATTTTCTAGTAATCAAACTTTTATAGACTGCGATGGCTTTTAAACTAACAAATTGTAATTATCGCTTAATTTTAACAGCAATATTAGCGCAATCCTTCATTCTGCGAGTGCTCATTCTTCATGAAATATTGAGTAGGGTAAACAGTGAGCCGCTGTCCGTGCAACCCACAACGCTAAAGGTCTGGTAGGGGTCGCTGAGACGTGGCCAGTGCCACAGTGGGGCGGCTGCAGAAACCTCTGGAAACTGATCTTCATGATTTTCAACACACAAACTAAGACATACAGCAAAAGAAAATAGTGCTGTTAGCAATGGTGTTTTGTTACGACCCTCACTGTACTCTTTTCATAAGCTTTGGATGCCGTAGCTGAGACAAACAAGAACAGACTTTAACGATGCTTAATATCCCGTAGTGAGTTACTTTGAAGTTAACATTTTCTTGCTGCCTTGCCAGTGTTTCGTGGTACTAATCACTTGCTTATGGTCCCAGCAGCATGGGATGTTACTGACTGCTGCCCTTGGGTGGCTAGTAACTACGCCTTCCCACCCAACATCAAGACAGAGAGACAAAGTGCTGACACAAGCAGATAAGGAAAGGAAGAAAGAGGAAGATGAAAGAGCAGATTCATTATCAATAATTAAGCGAAAGGCTTTATTATAATAAATTAGAGTCTGTTTTATCAACTCTTATCTCCCTACCACACAACGAAGACCCTTCCTTAGCCAGCACAAATAGAAATGTTGCATGCACTTCTGGGTATGTATACTTTTTGGTGTGGGGCCTGCTCTATTTAGTCTATGTGCTATCATCATACTGACACCAGGCAAGATTCTCCTGCCCAGTGTCCCCATCTGGCCAGCATAGTCAATATGGCTGTACTGTGAAGCATGCTGGGATGTGGCTGCAAGCTCGAAGCCAAATTGTGACCTGGCACAACCACTTGACCACACTAAGTAGGAAGGTTTGCATTACTGCTAGTTTTCTTGGTGAAAACTAGACGAAAATGTTTTTGCCATCACATACCTTTCACCGGACAAAAATTAGACTAAACGAAACAAAAAAAAACCTCAATTCCTTAACAATAACTGGGATGAAATCAGTATGCATTTTCGTTGACTAATGAAGACAAGATGAAAATGTAGAAAATTATGTAACGGGGCGGTCAACTATGCTTTTATACGTTTCCCCTGACTAAAACTAGACTAAAACAAGGTGAATAAAATTACGCTTTCTTGGACCAAAATAAAGACTAGAATTCTTGACTAATAGTCGACTACAACTAAATTTAAAAATGTCTGACAAAATGAACTGCATACATTGACACAGTCGTGCAAAAATTACAAACTAGATTTTAACTGATATGGAAAGAAAATCTTGGTAGGACTCCACCCCACACTTACTCCAATATATATAACTTCTTCTTAACGGAGACGTAAAAATAGTCCGTGGTGTAAAAAGAGATTTGGGGACCACGACACTACTACTAGAACTTTGCCAAATCAGCTGATCCCTTGGTCCAATACTGAAAAAAATCATCCAGTGAGGTCAGTGGGTGGAAAAGAAACAAAAGAAGCATCAAGCAACACCCTCTGTTGGTAATTTGAGAACCAGTCCAAAATTGTTATATGAACCCCTGATTTTGTATTAAGCCATTTTCTTTTCGCTATAACCAATCATTATTTTCCCACCATGACTGGCTGTTAAGATAACTGTAAACTACAGCAGCGTCAAATGCTAACCAAACTTTGCAGGCTGTAGCAATTACACATCTCTAAAACAGTGAAATCATTATTGCCCCCAAAAAAAAAAAAAGTTAAATAAATATTTCTTTCATTTGGGCTGTCAGCAGCCCCTGTTTTAAAAATGATGAGTGTATTAGTTTAAGCGGTTTATTATAACAAGCAGGAAAATTACTGGCGTTTTAACAATTACCTGTGAAAACAAGTATGCGAGACAGGCCAGTTGTCTTTAGGCACCCGTTTTGAAAGACTAATTACAAGCAATTGAGTCAAGGTTGCTGCTGTCAGTCATTCTCCCATGAGCCACTCCCCTGACTTTTTTCAAACGAGGACTTTTGACACTCACTCACACGTGCCTTTGCTTTCACACAAATGTGCATCCGGTTCGATGCACACACGCGGGTGCCCCTACCAGTAAATCATAGGTGTTTCGATTTAATTGACTACATATTTTAAATATGAATTGCATCACCGCCAATATGAAAAAGATGCTAAATAAAGTCGTCACCTACTTCATTGTTCTGAGCAATTTCAACAGTAAAATTATACTGTAATTCTCTCTTTGAAATGAAATCAAGATACATCCTGTCACAAGTCATCAAAACACAAACACATGGAATGCTTCCCATGAGAAGAGTGCACATACAGTTAATACATGCAAAAGGACAAAAAGCCCTTATCTCGGCTCAGTGCCTGCAGTGAGGAGTGGTGGTATGACAGAAATGAAGACCCAGTTGTGTCACTTCCTAACAGTTCAAACATATGACTAATATTTAAATGATCTTGGACGCTAAACAAAAGCATCGCCAGACTTTTTTTTACTGGGCACATGCCCCAGTTAATGAGCTGTGCCCTAGTATTGGGTGCGGACGAGGCATCACACTGCCGGTGCGGCCGAAGCGGGAAGAAGACAGAAAAAAAAAATCCGGAGTACTTATTAATTTGTTGCAGGCAGCCACCCACAGTGTTTACATACATTCATTATTTGATTAATTTGCTCTCTGCTCACGATAGACCCTCCCCTTCCCATTAAATTTGGGGCATAGATGCTCCGCTACAGAAAATATATGTTCAAATTGGTGGTGTTGGGCGGAATCCTCATATCTCCAAAATCATCACTTTTTAGTAGAGCAAAATATAAAAAGTTCATTCAAAAGTTATTATTGCATCGTGAAAAAGATCGGGGCATTTCTAACACTTTAGACTACCGTTTGTTTCCATGTATAATGCGCCCCCATGTATAATACGCACCCTAAAAATGGCATGTTGATGCTGGAAAAAAGCCTGTACCCATGTATAATACGCACCCAAATTTTGACTCCTACTTAAGTCCGTAAACGTAAAATTATTTCAGAAAAAAGATCATCTTTGGGAACAACCGGATGTTATTCTGCCGGTCAGTATCACTGCGCATGCGCTAGCAAACTCAATAGCGAAGAAATGTTTCGGATTTGTGTAGGGTACATTGTGACAGCAAGCGAGCAGGTGATCGAGCAAGCGTCTGATATGAGAGCATTGTGTTCGTATGGAGCGTGTTTGAAGTGAACAGCAGAGAAGAAAGCGCATCTGTAATGGCGGCCTCCGTATGATATCCGGATAAAAAAAATAAAAAAATTCAAAAAAAAATGTGTACCCATGTATAATGCGCACCCCAGATTTTAGGACAATAAATTAGTTAAATTTTGCGCATTATACATGGAAGAAAACGGTAGTCAATAATTTAAAAATAATACCAGGGTTCTTGCAGGTTTGAGTAAGTGAAATGTGTGTGGAGCAAACGGACCCCTTGGGCTGCCCAACAACATGCCCGACCTAAATTAACGTAACAGAGGACCCCTTTGGCTATATTTTTGATAAAAAAAAGCTACATGTGTCGAGAGGTACCAGTCTCTGAACAAGTTCTGAATTTGTCTTAGTCCGCCATTGCACTCGACCTCCCATTTGATTTCCTCCTGTTCTTTTTCTCCTGTTCTTTTCTTTGTCAGGACTGTACACTACTCAAAGTATATAAAATTATTTTATTGGATTCTCCAAATGGCTCTGGTAAATAGTGTGTTGAAACCGTATTCATAACACTTAGACTCATTCACATTTTCCCACCTTACAACCTCAAAGGGTTTCTACAGAGATGTAAAATGACAGATCAATACAAAGCACCATATAATTGTGAAATTTTTGGAATAATCAAAATTGGATGGAGGTGGTCTCCGATTTTCCAGTCTTACCGCAGATGCTTAATGAGATTAAGGTCCGGGCTGTACTGGCCTATTCTGAAACTCTTTTGATCAAACCATTCCATAGTAGGGTCATTGTTTAGGGTCATTGCCTTCTTGGAAAATAAATCTACTACGCTTTTGCAGCATCAGACAAGTTTTCTTCCTGAATCGTCCTGTATTTACTTTACTACTTCTCTGTCCGTGCACACTACACTTTTTACTATTATATTATTCTATTTGCTGATAATGCTGAAAACTATTCATAATTTTTATTCACATTCATAATAATATGCTACTTCAACAAACTGACTGTAAAGTTAAGTGTCAGCCGATGGCAAACCTGGTGTCTTCCTGCTGTACGACTTATTCTTTGACTAACAGTTCTCCCCAGCATTCTAAAAATATCAGGTCACCAGAGGTGGTGATGAAACTGCCTCTCTAACACTGTCCCATTCCATCTCTCCACTGGTTGCCAACCAGCATAAAGCATATCCGCCATTGGCTCCCCCCCACAACACACACACACCTACACTTTCTTTCTGTCTTTCTTTTTTTGTCATACATCCAAATTTTCCATTTGTAATTGTCATCCTCCTTCATACATTTATTCTCTTACATTTACCAAATTTGTTCCACTCAATAAGCCCTCCCCAGTGATTTTCTTCTAATTAAGCTGTTGAAAATGTGATAGTTAATTAATGAGGAGAGATAAAACATCTGCAGGATTGTTGGAAAAATGGTGACACCTTGTGCCTGATAGGTTTAAAGAGACCTCATGATTGTTGTTCACCTGCACATGAAAGGCACCCATGCTTATTCCCCTGCATATGCTGTGCACAAAAGAGTGAAAACTTCTGTAAAATCTCGAGTATAATACGCCCCCTCCCAAATCAACCTTAAAATGTTGCTGGTATATTTGTTTGTAATTGGGCAACTGCATGTTTTTAAGGCTCCCAAAACAAATTGCACGATACAATGGAAAATATTCAATTGAATCACTGTGGAAATATAAGAAGTTGCAGACTTTACCTCTCTTTACGTTGGCCGATTCCATGTTTGCCAAGTAGGTGGGTGCTGAGGTGTTTCTTCATCACAAAGGCCCATCTGTATTAACAAACAAGGAGAGCAGGAGTCAACCACATAGCAATCTCAATGGACTATTTTATACCTGAGCGCATAAGTGAAATTCAAATGATCAGTCTTAATTTCAAACTTTTTTAACAAATGGTATCACATCTTGTGCATTGACATGTTAAAGAACTGTGCAGAAATAAAACATACCCAAATACTTGTGTATGTGGAGTACAACCAAAAAGCAAACAGTCCAAAAAAAACAGGGATGAAAAGGAAAATAATCATGGAGTACTGGAATTTCCCAAAACAAGCAGCTTGTTCTTATTTTCCTGGATTTATTGTGTCTCCAAAACAGCACATGGAAATATAATGAATGGATGTCAAGACCTAAATACTCAAACATCCAAGCTACTCCCGCAATGATTCATCCTATGGCCTTTTCATTTAGCACTCATCATTTCCAATTATTGTGGAACAAATAGACAATAGCCACATCTAACAACGGAGGATGGAGCGCTAAAAGAAACCAAGTCATGCGGTCACGACTGTCGCTGCGAAAACTCAGGTCCCCTTCTGTACAATTCTTTTCACTTCCCACTTTTCTAACTTGATGTTCATCATTCTATTTTTTTCCCCACAGCAAATTAGCGTGTTTTGCCACTGGGAACGCGTCTATCAAAGAAAAAAAGCATAGTTATTTCACCATTTATGTCACTATGTCAGATTGAGAAGACTAACGAGTATTACACACACGAACACACACAAAACTATGTCCCCGCCAACATGGACCATCCACGATGCCCTTGAGGCAAATGCTAACACCACTATAAATATTCAAAATGTTCCACTGTGTTCCTTCATGATAATGACGCTACATTTTCTCAATCTTTTTCTAACTCAATCTACTTAGAATGTTGCCTCAAAGTCAATCTGGGAGAGTGACTCTGACTTAGTCTTGCATACTCCCTACAGGGAAACTTAAGAATCCCAAGGATCCTAATAAGTCTAGCGCAAACTAACTTTAGAGTGCACATTGGTGGAGTTTTCTTTCTTTTAGTATTCTCACAGATGTGCACAGTTAGAAACTGGCGCTTGTAGCATTGTGGGCGTGAAGACAGCCGACTTGCTTTCCTGCCAATGAAAGTGACTCCTCTCGTAATACACTCAGAGCAGGAGAGGCTGAAGTCCATGCAGAAGATCAAAACGTACCAAGTATGTTTTAAAGGAACTGCAAGAAGGATGATGTAACGTCGGCCAGCGAGATCACAGATCCCTGCTAATTTGTATTTGTGTGTGACAACCTCCACATAGTAAAAATATATAAATAAATGATGATAATAATGCTTTCATTTAGGGCTGAGCAACAGCAACATATCAATATGTAATATGATAGACACATGATCAATATTAATAGAAAATACAATTGATGAAATGTTCAATACAAAAAATAGAAAAAGAATTAGGAAGAACAGATTGTAGCAGATACCGCAATTTCCGCACTATAAGGCGCACCTAAAAACCTCAAATTTTCTCAAAAGCCGCTTTATAATCCGGTGCGCCTTATATATGGACCAATATGGATTCGTGGATGAGGACTAATTTATTAAAGTAAGCTTTATGTGTTGCTGCACTTTGTACTTTATCACTGCTGCACTTTGTACTTTATAATTATCTTATTTCATATTTTTATATAGAATGTCACTTTTTTAACCAGCCGAAATACCACTACATTGTTGAAAGCCGTATGCAACGAAATTTCGTTTTGTACACACCTAGTGTTGACAAAATGACAATAAAGTTCTGTCTAAGTCTAAGTGTTTATTTTGTGTGTTGTGTGATATAAATGTTTGAGTTATTGATATATTGTTATTGTTTTCACTATTTGAGGTGTACTATATTGTGATTGCATTAACGTTTGAGCAACGTTGAGTTATTTATTCTATGCGCCTTATAATCCAGTGCACCTTATATATGGACAAAGTTTTAAAATGGGCCATTCATTGAAGGTGCACCTTATAATCCGGTGCGCCTTATAGTGCGGAAAATACGGTAATAAAAATGGACAGTTGTCAGTTTTTTTATTTTTACTCCCCCCTTATATATACGTATATATATTTCAACTGAGTTCTACAGAAAGCATTATTAGATGAGGGGAAAAATTGATATATCTTAGTCTCCTTTTTTCATTTAACAAAAAACTGGAACAGGAGCAGGTGTCTGTAGATTATTTTATAGCCACTTAAAATAACGACACAAACAAAAGCATAATTAAGCATAATTAATGTTTTTGAGAGCAGGTGCTGTTGATGCATCAATAAAAATTGAGAGAAAAGCGAGGCCTTGAGAAAGCTTAATGTTGTTTGTGTTTGTATGTAATGTGCTTGTTTAAGTCGTCGTGTTTAGAAGTGACGAGAAAAAAAGAAATTTGCAAACATCTCTGTTAATTATGTATTACAGCTGTCCATAAACCTAATTACAGAGCGCTGAAAGGCAACAGGGGCAATTTACATATGTGCATGAAAGACAAGTTATATGCAAAATATGATTTTAATTAGCAGTTCTTGATAGCGAGGGGTACAAATCAAACTGGCATTTTTTTCTACTAGATTGATCTCAGAATATTGTGAGTAAGACGGGTGGGTAATGCCCTGAGGATGCCCCTCGCTCAAACTACACACAGTCATGCTGTTTGAAAACTGAAATGGTTAATAATTAACAATAATAACAGTAATAATAATAATAATAATAAATAAACTGATCAATATACAAACAATTTTATCCTAAGCATCCAATTACACAAAATTACACACATCAGTGCAAACTATATCATTGATCCCATAATACACGTGTTTAAAGGGAAATAGGTTTTTAATTTATTCGTCAATCAGTCCTCCTGCTTTATATATGTCTGGTTTCCCTGGCATCCAGGTCAAGGCCTCAGCTTGTTGTGCCGATGCCTTGGGCTGCATCATCAACCTGAACCATCAGCCTTGATGGTTATTGTAACAAAGGGATACTTTAAAACGCCTTTCATTCGTATCAATTCTCCCCCCCCCTCCCCGTGAAATGAGCTAATAAGGCTGTGCCTATGCCCTCCAGGGAGGCTCATAATATCCATAGCAGATACGGAAAAAAGAAAAGAAAAAGGAAGACAGAGGCCGTGGTGTTTCACGTTCGACTTTCCCTTCAGACTAATCGCCGCGCCACAGCTCGTTAGGTCCGTGACGTGCCGGAGCTTTACCGATAAGCTTGGGAGACACGGCTCAATTACCCACACTTACAATCTTTCTCTCTCTTTTCCCTCCCACCGGCTAACGATGAAGAGATAACGTGTCAATATTTGATACAAACAACTTCATTTGACTAATGGTGTTCCTCGATAGGCCCATCTACAGGTCTGGAAGCCATGTAAGATCTAAGAAAAGGCCCCAAGGAACACTTGGCTTAGACATATTGTCTCGCCCCCAATTGGCGTAAACTCTCTGCACAAGGCATGCCGCAATAGTGCTCGATCAGACACAGTAGAATAATATACCAACTCGTTTGATGACTTGGAGCAGAAGTTCAGAAATCGGTCAGATAATAGTAACTTCCTTTCACTGGTGGACATATGACTTGACTTCAGCGATTTTTTTTTTTAATTCCAAAACTTAATGGTCTACATGTTAGACTTTAATTAATAAATCAGTGTCTTCTTTCCTCTTCAGGCTATTCCAAATTGTTGTAATGGTTGCTCTGATAGACTTCTCATCCTTTCAATTGCTTTTTTTCCGCCCACTGACACCTAGTTTTGTGTTGGTTACACCACAAGATAATACCCATGCAGCCTTCACGGGGAAAAGCTGAAGCTCATAGTAGATTGTCTTTTGTTAATCAATGTAAAACAGACCAGGGCAGAAAAATACCACGTTTGAAAACTTTTACTCGAATGAAAACATTGAAACTTTAGGTACTTCTTCTGCTAAGTTGTGCCTCAGATTCAGATCTAAACACTTGGAATGAAAAACTGAAAATGCTTATCAGTTGCCTCAGACCCAATGTTTCCCCAAGAGGAGCAAAAATAAAGATAAAAAAAACTACCTTGATAATTCTCAAGCTATTCTGTCCATAATAAATACCAGTTGATATACTTATGTATGTACATTAGGCCCGTGACCTTGTTTTGGTATGCAAGACAAATTCTATTAAATCCTTTGGTTTAAAGACACTGGTAATGTATGCGAGAGCTGCTAGGTGGAGCAACGACTCATTCCCGTTCCAGTGAAGATGTCGAACCTTGGCTTAAAACTACAGACGTGTCACGATGGGAGAAATGAAATACGGGGCCAAAAAGAGTTCTGCAGCGAATTTTGAGGAGATGCACCAAACCCACAGACAAATTGTGAAATGGTCTACTACGCCACGGCCCCCTGTGCCTGCCCTAATGATGGCCTCCACCTGCTGCGTTAATGTCACAGCTGGATCGCCCTCCATCCCTCACTGACTCAGACTGCTATCAGCAGCAGGTAGTTCTCCTCAGTGCACTCCTCCCTCACTTCAAAAATACCTTGACGTCCATCTTTTTCTGACATGGCAAACTCTATCTTGATCTGCATTGCTGTTTTACTACCCCATAAGACTTTACATTCACATTAAACCGTTACTCCCATTTATGTTGATATATTGTCATATTTTTTTTTTATTACTGACATACTTTATCAATTCTGCATGCATCCATGTCAGCTCACCTTACCGTCTTCAGCTGCCCGGTTATTAGTTGTTTATGAAGGGCAGGGTCTTTACGAAAGAAAAATATGGTCTTCATTAACGAGCCTGGAAGCATTCTATCTGGCAGATCTCATCTTGACAATAAATCTTTTAAAAATGTTATCAAGTCAAAAAAAAATTAACGAGGATATAGAAAAAAATGGATAGAGGTGCTTCGACGCACATCACCGACTTATTTAGCCATTAGAGCATTCTGGAAAAAACTTATACTTATAGAGCTCTTTTTTTTATGCTAAGAATCCATTTTACAATTTTACAATTACAAAAATAGCAAATGCTGTTCAGGAAGTGAGTTATGAGTATTTCAAGGTACAATTTTGGCCCATTTCTGCAAATTTATTGAGGTCATATTTTGACAAACTCCGCTTGGAGATTTTCTCAGATTGTTTTCAAATTTTGGATGTTTCCTTTGGATGAAGTTATTGAAAGCTCTTTATTTTGTCGGACATGGTTGCAGTGGCAAAGCGCGATTTACAAAGCAAAATCAAGCTGGTTTTTCAGGGTGTGAACCTTGGCAACATTTTATTTATTGTCTTCTGTGCAAGTACATGCCAGTAACCCAACTTGGCCAGGGTTACGAGGGCTCTTCATAAAACATATTAAACAGAGGAACATGCTGTGAATTTCCATTTGTTAGTTAAGCTATTGAGTTTGTCAAAGAGTATGATCAAAGTTATATCAACGCATTTGACATATGGAGCTGCCAACCTGTTCTGACTTGAAGTATGGTCCTCACACATACAATCCAAAAATGTAAATAGTCATGCTTGTAAATGAATTATTATTTATGAAATTAGTATTTTTGAATTAGTATTTACTACCATTTCCCAAGTAAATGAAAGCAAATGATTGCTCCTTTCTTTTACAACTCATCCTCTAAAAGTAGAAACATCGGAGATACAGTACGAAGACATGTCTCATCTGAGTAGCTTTGACAGGCAAGTGATTTGACAGAAGAACAGAAAGTGACACTTGGCTGACAGCAAGCCTGCAGCACTGAGATGTCAGACAAACATATAAACAGACAGGAACAAGAAGACGAAAGATAAGACATTTGTTGATAGACAGTCAGTGTCTCATGACAGTCGAACTCAAGAACCAGGACTGAGAAAGTACGGATTCTACCAAGTTTCGACTTTCAAATGTTTGATAGCTGGGTTCTAGTAGCACAGAATGTGAAGAAAGCGCAGTATCATATTTTCAAATACAGTTGTAGTGATAAAAAGATGATTAAAAATAAATAAAGAAAAATCACATGACGAAAAAAAATAATCCTGTAATGGAATAAATAGTATAATGTCACGAGTGAAGTACAGTTTCACCCGATATCCCTAATCCTGTTCAATGAGAATAAAACACCTGGATGAAATTGATGGACAAGTTGCATCAAATGTAAATTGACAAGAAGAGCAATGTCATTTAGCTTAACAGAAGCGAGAGGTGACTTTGCATCAATATCACTCGGCCCTTAAGAGCTCCGCTAACCGAGACATCCCAATCGTGTAACAGATATAGGGGGAAGAAATAAATAAATAAAACAGTCAAATTGATTTTGGTTTTTTTCCCCCCCCCTGCGCTGTTGGGAAGCAAGCACTTGATCTACTCTAACGTGATCTTCATAAAAAACAAAAGGGAGTGTTTCCTTGATGACCGATCAATGTCAAGTATCTGAATGAAACAGACACCATTTCTGACGCTCCATTTTTGAGTGCGTAGCCGTGTGCATGCACACGTGTGTATGTGTCCTACTACTCTAAGATGAGGTACATTAAAAGCTCACTTTGCTTCACCAAAGGGGTGTTTGGGTGATCTGCTGAGGCAGGTGATGGGGCTTGACGGATTGATTGAGGCAAAGTTCTCATCGGCGGTGGCAGCGCCCCATCGAGTTGACAGCTCCAGTGCACACTGTTCCATTAAAGGATCATTTAGAGGCAGAGCAAGTTCCACCTGTATGTGTGCAGTGCAGACCCTAATGTGAGATGAAACAAGACATTTCCAAGCTATGGGGGGGCAAAAAATATATAAAAGGGAACTCGAATAAAAACCATGTTCCCTCCCAACAGCGCATTGTGTTTTTCACGAGAATAGCAATTGATTAATTATTTATTATTGAAGAAATGATGATGCGCCGATGGCAGTTTTAGTGTTGCGAAGCCTAAAGCTCAAAGAGTCGTAGTAATAGTTGAATATTAGGCTACTCAACTTCATTATATTTTCTAATTAACAGTTTTCATTTGGTATTCAAATCTTGAAATATGCTGAATATTGCCGTCCTTTGTCTCAGATGAAAGGGGAGCTGTATAATGAACAAGGTAGAGACATATTTTATTGTTAACGTATTATGTTTATTATTAGGGATGCGTTGAGATTAGCACATTCATAGCTCAGGTAAAAGGGGCATCGTGACAATAGCCAGAATTCACACGAGCAATTAAATACAACTCATTGATTTTTATTTTGCCACAGTAGGATGGTGATTGTACCCTTACAATTCCTTGTGTTGCTGGTATGTGAAAATCCACATTTTTTTTTTTTAGGGAAATGATTTTAAGAAGCTGGTTGTTAAAGGGGTTTAGCCACTATTGCTAATGCATCTCCAGTTTTCCTTCCTTTCTAAACTCTCTGCAGAGCAGTTAAAGGTATGAAAAATATATGCGCTTTTCTCCCTCTCCTCTCCACTGTGCCATGTTAAATCATTAAAAGAGAAGTCCTGCTCATTATCTCTCTAAACAAAACTCCTCTTATACCAAATAAATCACAGTTGTGCAGCGCGGCTAACAGCCGTGAAGGGATAAATTACAAAGCGCCGCTCTGGCAGCATTGGTATTTTAAAAAGCTTGCAGCACAATTTCTATGATGTGAAGTAATTTGTAATTCACGTTTCCTTGTGTTTATAGCAGTCTTTCCAGGTGTATAAATTCTGAAATAACATGTTGTGCAATGGCAACGGCGAAACACCTGCACTAGTTTAATTCCAAAAAAAAAACTATTTAACCATGCAATCTTTTTCAGACTCCCCCAAAAAAATTAACATTTAATCAGAAAGTAAGATAATTAATTAATTTATTAGACCTCACTTAAATTGTTTTATTTTTTGGACTGCATGTTGAAGATGTGACATTCTTTTTCATCCTTACTGCACAGCATGTTTACCTTTTGGGTTTTTTATAAGTTACAATATCTGAAACAGATGATGATTCATGATCGCACGTGGCTGGCTGTGTTATATGTCATAAATTTGTATTTTTGTTTAAGAGGTTTATAAATGAGGGGTGGCACGTCCACCTCACAGTTCGGAGGGTGCAGGTTTGATTCCACCTTTGGCCCTCCCTGTCTGGAATTTGCATGTTCTCCCCATGCCTGCGTGGGATTTTTCCGGAAACTCCGGTTTCCCCCCACCTTCCAAAAACATGCATGGTAGGTTGACTGAGCGCTCCAAATTGCGAGTGAGGATGGTTGTTTTGTCTCTGTGTGATGACTGCTGGGATAGGCTCCAGCACGCTCGCGACCCCCATGGGGACTAACGGTATGGAGGAGGATGGAGGAGGTTTATACATGATTACAATGATAATCTTTCGCTGATCTTTTACCAAAAGACTAAGATATTCAAATGAATTAGTCACCCAAAAGAACGTCTTACATATCAGTGCCTGGTGAGGTCACTATCACCCCAAACTCCACCTCCAACCTTTCATTGCCCCCCCACTGGGCAGATTAAACTGCACTTGGGTCCTTTTATAGCAGCAAGTCCCACCCCCCCCTTCTTATTCCTCCTGAGGATAAAAACCAACACTAGCCTTAAGACACCCCCACTTAAAAAAGAGGGGGGAAATAGACCCATGATTTATTCAGTCTGTTTACTGTACACTATCTGCCTATCCTCTGAGATCAAATTAAATGTATGAAAAAGAGAGTGAAAAAAGAAGGCTAAAATGATGGATGAGAGAAAAGAAAGGGAAATATATCAAAATATAACTAAAATGAAATTCCTTGACTATAAAGGCTTAGGCTTATTGATGGTGCAAGTTGCTTGGATGCCTGTTGTTCTAAAAGAAGAACTGTAATGGCCGTAGACAACTACATTTTTATATCTGTTATGCAGGTGAGCCATTTTACATTGATTATTCAACAATGAATGTTTACACTCTGTTTCAGATTTCTGTTTTGTCTCTAAGGACTAAATTTGGACAAGTTAGAAATCATGAAAAACAGAGAACAGTCTATGTGTGAGGAATCCTTCCAATTGTGAAAAATCTGTCACACGATTGACAGCCATCCATCCGTCCATCCATCCATCCATCCATCCATCCATCCATCCATCCATCCATGCATCCATCCATCCATCCATCCATCCATCCATCCATCCATCCATCCATCCATCCATCCATCCATCCATCCATCCATCCATCCATCCATCCATCCATCCATCCATCCATCCATCCATCCTCACAAGGGTCACGGGTGTACAGTTTTAAATCCTAGCGTAAGCTTCTTGGGTTTCTTGTTTAGTGAGGGCTTAGGCATTAAAAAACAATGTACTTTGAGGATATTGAGCAATACAGCCTAGGAATACACAATACACTGTAAAGTGTTATAATAACTGTTGTTGCCTCCCACTCAAATTGAACATACATCTCTTTGAAAAGAGCACGCTCACTCACAAAGTCACAAAAGATGTCTTTGTTTAGCTATCGCTGCTGTTGTCTTGACACCTACCATCTGCTACCCCAGTAACAGAGAAGAGTGAAGAGGGGTTTGAACAGGAAACTGTCCGCCTGATCCCCACCCCCAAACGCACACTGTGTAGGGGTTTAGTCATAAGAGTGCAGGCCTCCCTCCCACTGCTACTCAGATACTCAGATACTTGTGCAAGTTTTAACACTTCTCTTTAAGCCCTTTTTATTTTTCATGATTATTTTGAAAAGTCACATTCTAAACATACAGGGTCCGGCAAAATGATCGGACACATTTGTAGGTTTAATAAAATGCAAATAAATTGAAGAAACTTTTTTTTTCCGAAAAGTACATATAATGCCATTTTGTTTTGTTTCATTTGATTTTGTTTTCGAATAATGTTATTTTGTTTCGTTTCAGTTGCTAACATGAATTGGACCGGAGCATCGCGCTTTCATTGTGGAAATGTTTATTAAGAACAAATCTGTAAGTGCAACACAACGAGCGTTCCGTTTGCGCTTCAGACTTCGTAGACATGATCCCGTACCTGCTCAAAACACAATCTTGTTATGAGTTACTAACTTCGTTTCAGCATTGAAACTCAATAGGCCGACCTCGCACCGCCAGAACTCCAGAAAATGCGGCAGCGGTAAGACCAAAATAACATTATTCGAAAACGAAACGAAAATGAAACTAAACAAAACAAAATGGCATTATATGTACTTTTCAAAAATAAAAATACTTTGTTTCTTTAATGTGTACATTTTATTAAACCTACACATGTGTCCGATTATTTTTGCCTGACCCTGTGCATGTGTGCATTTATGTGTCCACAATGGCAGGGTTGAGATGAGTCCTCCTCAGTCACCATCTCCAGGCACACAAATCACTCAGACCAACCAGTAAATGAATAAATAGTGTAAGCAAATAAAGTATGTTATGCAGATAAGGGTGACAAAGTCTCCATCTCGACCTGTTCCACAATGCCCCCACCATTCATCACCTGCACATGCAAAGCGCTGTCTACGGTCCTTAGCATATTCGCATATTATAATGAAGGCTTGCATGCAAATCAGAACGACCTTTTCCTATTGGCTTTTCTTTTTTTTCCCCACATCACAATTTTACAACTTTACATTAAGAGGAAGAGAGTGGAGAATAGAGGCTGTAATGGCTGTTAGAGCACAGGCTGAATATGTGACGTGATCTAAACTCACAGACTCTGTAATTATACTAATCTATTAAAAGACGGTAGCTGTCAGAGATCTTTATAGCAAAGGACAGGCTTTTCCAGATACTTTATTTATTCAAAGTGTGGATGTGGTCAGTTACAGTCACAGAATGTAGCAACATGGTCACATGAGCTCAGCCATGGGGAACATCAACACTGGACGATACAAAGGCTCTCAAACCTTTGTGGTAGCTACGTACATGCACAAACACAACATTATAGTAAAGGCAAGTTTCATTTTAAAACAGAGATGTCTATCTCAAAATTGAAAAGATACATTTTCAGTCACCATGACTGCATCTGAAATGGTAACTGCTAATTAAATCCAAATCAAATAAAAACCAAATTATATGACGTGAAATATCATACAAGCTCCTAAATGCTATGTTTGTGCTAAATATAAAAAAGCCTCTTCACCTCTTCTTTTCCATTCTGTCACTAGTGACCAATGGGAGGGGGGGGCGTCATAAAGTCCACCAGGCGCGGTCCTGTGGCGGGCCGAAGTTATCCTTCCTTACTATGACTTTGAACTTCCTCGGATGAGGCATAAATATTGAAATATTAAAATGAAAGATGCGGCAGACGCAGAGGGAGTGGGGGTAATGTTTGTGTGTGCATGTATGTGTGTTTGGGGTATATGGAGGGAGAAAGGCAGAAGACAGAGACAGGAAGAGCCGATAGATGGGGTGGGGGGCGGTAGATGAGACAGGAGACCCACTGAGAGAAGAGACAAGGCCCTCACCCCTCTGCCAGGCTGCATTCTAGCAGGCCGACAGTTATGGATAGGAAACATTACTGCTGCTGGTAATTAAAGCAAAAACTAATACTGTCTCTTGGATGAGGGGGCTTCATAGTGAGCATCCATTTGTCACTGCTGCACACTTGCCAAGGCCAGATTAAATTGCTCACACAGCCCTGCTGCATGCAGAGGATCTATCAACCCATCTATCAATCTATTCACTTTTCTATCTAGCCAATATCAGAACTAACAAGGTAAGTGTGAATAGTTTGTGGGGAAAAAAAACATGTCTCAGCCTTCAAAAGTAAATAAACTGTATGTGAGCTACTGCAGACATTAGTGACTGACTGAATGACTGACTCTAGAGTAGAAGTGAAAAGGCCACTGGCTGGGTGGGGGTAGGAATAGGACACGAGAACATGGAGGAGGGGATGCCATGTCACTAGACGGAGGGGATCGGTGACACTGAGCGTGTCACAGGGTGACGGCTGCACTCTGCTAGGACCAGTAGCCCCTCCAGCGCTGTCAGAGGAACCAGCAGCTCCAGATAGTGACACTACCAGCCATACTGACAGGCCAAACATGACTCGTCTCCACTCTAGCCAAAGACAAGGCCTGACGGCGCACAGACACACGGGGCTGGAGCAAGAGGATGGGGGGAGGACTACAGCACATTGATGTCTCCCATAAATGGACAAAAAGAGCAAGGTTTCCAAACAATGTCTAAAACGCAAAGTACATCAGTTGTGACATCGAAAAAGTGATAATATTGGCTTTCTTACTTTAAAAGATGAGAGAAGATTGAGAAATGATTGTCTATCTTTAGCTTTAATCGTATAAGCACAAACTAAAGTTGTGAATGTCACCTTCTTGTGTCTAATATTTTTCTAAAGCTGTAAAGCTACCATATTTCTGACTGGCTGAAAAAGATATCTGAGCAGTGAATGATAAGTGAAAATCTATTGTCTTGTCACTTAAGACAAAATAGGAGATGAATCAAAATGTAAAATGTAACTGAAGGAGTGTTGACTTCATACCTTAAAGTAGGTATTGGGTGGGCAAAGAACACGTTTTTAGAACATTTGGATCAAACAAGAAAGTAGATTGTGGGGAGGAAGTAGAAGACAAGAAAGCTGACAATGGTAAAATACAGATGGAAATATGTTGTGAACAGGAAAAAAAACAGGACTGGGGAGATTGCCCGTGGGGGAAAGTGAAGAAGACGGAAAGGAGAGGAAAAGAGGGCGGAGACATAAAAGACTGTGAGAGAGTGCAGTTGTGAGACTGATCGCTGTTGATCTTCACGATAAGCGCTCTCGACAACTTGTGACCAAAGTGGCGCTTCGACACTAATCGGCCGTGAAGGCTGACCTGCAGCAAGAAAGTGCAGTTCAGTTCACATACAGCTACCGCTGCCGCGCAGACAAGATAAACTCGGACAGGAGACATTCAGGCATCAAAACTCTCCGAGAAATCGCAACATAGCTTCAGTGCACTATGAAAGGAGCTTAAGAGGGAAACACACAAGCAATGATACTCTGCTGCCTCCGTCAAGGCAGACGGAGTTGGCTGAAAATGAAAGAGAGACAGACAGAGGCAAGAGGGAGACAGGGAGAGAGTGGGGGGCAGGAAGAGAGAGAGAGAGAGAGAGAGAGAGAGAGAGAGAGAGAGAGACACACAGAGACACAGAGAGACAGAGACAGAGAGAAAGACAGAGATAGACTGAGAGAAAGACAGAGAGAGAGATGTATCTTACATATCAGTCATCAAATCCAAATCTGTAATGTTTGTCTTTCTTCTTCTGACGTGATAAAAAGGCAGCCTGGTTGTTAGCAAATCTGCGCCACAGTCAAGAGGCTCTGGAAGCAAATCTCAGATGGAATTCCAGGGTTCCTACACTTTTGATATTTCTAAATTCCCTACTTCTTCCCAGACTCTAATTTCCAGACTTCTCTGTTTTAGAAAACTCAAAAAGTTTGTGAAATTTGAGAAAATGGATGTCTATCATTCAGATTAGGAATGCAAGATAACTACGGGGCCGATATGGGAAGGCTCAGTTTGCGCGCGCACACACATACACACACACTCACACACACACACACACACACACTCACACAATGTTAATTGCATGCTTCGATGTAAGGGGGATTTACCCACTTCAAGTTCTTGTCACAAGGCAAGACGACCTACCATTATATCAACAAAGAGCTCTTATGATGCGGGCTTCATACAGTGCGTGAGAAGAGTTGTGGCAAGACTAGCTTCACAGCTTACTTAATGACAATGCACTTACAATGAATTCCATGAGCATCTGCCAGTTCCTGGTTTAAAAGAGCATCACCATGTTGGAGGAGCCAAATCACTCAAACAGGTTCAGCATGCCTCCCACACCTTTCCCGAGTTCAAGTGTCATTAAGTGGACCCATTTTGATTATTAGACTACAAAATAATTTTTCTGAAGGAGAAAATGCAGTGTAATGTTGGTATTGGGCATACCTTTTTTTAGACCAGTCATGAAACATTCCTGACACCTCTTATAGGACATACAAAAACTTAAGATCCACTTATTGTGATTATGTGAAAACAACCACAAGGTATCAAACTGGTTGTAACTCTTATCGTGACACGGCACGTATGCACGCACCCATCCTGTTTGGTTGAATCTGAGACAGGCACTGGGATTCTAGAAATATTATGTTATTGATTTGTTGTGGGAAGATGCTATCTCGTTACATAGCGTGCAGATCACTGGAGCCAGTCGTCACACACGCACGCACACACAAAACAGTGAGAATGTGCTATCATCTACAAAGATACACATGAAATATTTGCAAACCCACACGCGAACTTAGATAAAACTTTTTTTTGCAAGACAAAAAGATGCCGATATAAAAATTGTCCAATTATTCATCTCCAATTCTTAATGATTATTATCTGTGACAAAACAGCTTGCTAAATCTGTAAAATGTGTAAATCTATATTGCCTATATCGCGATCATTATCTACATATAAACTGTACATATGCACATTTACATATCGATATCTACCGCTTATCTGTAGTCGGGCCGTGGGGGCCACATGCTTCAACGGGGAAGCCCTGAAATGATTAAATGGGTGTTTTTCAGACATGGCAAGAAGTGAAGTTCGTTAAACTAAGTAAATTGTTAAAACACCAGTGTCGTATTTTAACTAGGACTGATCAAACCTTCTATTCTAGTGCTTTCTATACACCTGAACTAAGACCATAACTTTTCATTAAGTTCCAGCAGTCTCCAGCACAGCTTGTATGTAACACTGGCGAGTTTCATGTAAATTAAACCGTTTTGTTTGCCTTCCCTTCTTCAGCTGATTGTCAAAACATCTTGCCGGGAGCATAAGGTTTTGTCTACACGTGTAGGAGTATGCTGGGTATAATGTATGTGTGCATTACATGCACATGCAACACAGCAACAAGTGAGCAAGCGGATGTGTATGTGCAAGAGCTATGGTATCTACAACACACACACACACACACACACACACACACACACACACACACACACACACACACACACAAACACACGACCCCCAGTCAACCAGATGTGCTCCTGACCCTGAGCTCAGTCACTGATATGCAAAGTGGAATGCCTACTTGGGCGCTCTTCATTTCAGCGCCCGTACAAGCAACTGTCACAAACAATGGGGGGGGTTAAGAAGAAGATGGAGGTTTGGGTTTGCAACAACATGCTCTCAATATAAATCATATTTCGCACGAGACAAGCCAGTCTGCTACCCAGCCAGTCACCCAGTCAAAGAGCAACAAGGTGCTCTGCTGTTTTTCCTTGCTAAATGACACTACGTGCAATAAAAAAAAAAGCAATCAACCATGTTCAAAGATCCTCCTTAAAATATGAAAACTAGAAATGGTTCAATTGTAGACACAATTGAATATCAAACAAAGAAACCAGCAGACTTCATTAAGATGACTGTCTCCTTTTAGACTGAAGCTTTTTTTTTTTCGAGCATCTTCCGACACACGTTAACAAGATAAACCATTGTTCAACATCTGCAAGGACTGTGGGAAGAACAAAGCAGGTCATTTGAAACACACTTAATGTATTTGAAGTGGTTGACAACAATGCTGAAGAAAAATTATGACTTTGTATGTACTCATAAATGCATTTTTGTTGATTAATGGTCAAAATCTTGGTTGCTGGGTCTTTGGGTTTTTGAAAAGCGCTATACAAATTTAATTAATTATTATTATTATTTACTTGAATGACATGTCTACAGCAGAGGGTCGCCGTTCCCTCGGCCTGACTGATCGTGGCCTCCGCCTAGGGAATGGCGGCTTCGGGATGGGATTCGGACGCTACAGGGTGAGGATGACGAGCCACTGAATCGGAGCGGCAACCAAATGAATGAGAGTGAGCGCTCCATTCAAAATGAATGAGCACTGGCAGCAAGCTTTGCATACCGATCGTGAAACCACTATCACACTATTTCATCCATGGTATATATGAAATTGAAAACGTAGTTCAATATTGTTATGAGACAACAAAACGTGTGCTGAAAATACTTTTTGTCATGATGGCGCCCTGCAGCTGTCTTAAACTTGGAAATAGATTTTTCATCTAAATCAGGCATGTAGCGTCTGCCAGTAAATTAACAATGTGTGGCCTGTCAGCAAATTGATCACAGTACAAAATATACATGTACAAATATCTATTTTATATTTCACCAGAAGATGGCAATAGACCTGTGGCCACACTCTCGGATGCTTTCGGAAATACGGTCCGAGCTCATTCTGCCCTTCCGAACACAACACGCTGTTCTATGGGACGTTGCCACATTATACGACGACAATTTATATTTTGAATCGCCCCACGGTGTCTGAAACTCCCGAGTTGTGAATATTATGACACGCTGCGAGTGTGAATAGTGCGGCGCAAGTTTGCAAAGTACAGTTAGTTTTAAATCTCAAGAAAGTCCATCTACGTATAGTAGTTTCATCGGATAATACACAATAGATGACATATGCTATGCATGGAATGTAACACAAAATCAACAGCATTCTAAATTTCTTACAATCACTTTTGATAGCAATGATGACAACTAAATCATCCCATCCAGTGATTGGAGCTTTTTCCGATCGACTTTGGACAAAGTGAAGAAAATGATTTTGTGAAAGTGAGGTTATTCATCTTAGGAGCAGGTTGCATGTACAACAGATTTAACTAGGGAGCCTAAACATCCTTCTTCTCAGCCTCTTCATCCAGCTCCTCGGGGAGGATTACAAGGCTTTGCCAGGCCAACCAGGAGACTTAGTCAGCATGTTTTGAGTCATCCCTTGGGTTTCCTCCCAGTGGCAAAGACCTGGAACACCTCACTGGAGAGGTGCAGTGGCTCTACTCTAACTAAGCTTCTGTGTTTCATCATTGGTACACATAGTATGTTTTCCCTATGGTGTTGCTTGTCATGCTCTGCAAATAACAATTATGTCACAAAGTTGACACATTGATGAACAATAATAGTCTTACATGTTCTTTTTTGTTTAGGCCTGGCGAGAAATCCACTGGATTACTTGTCTTTACAGGTGTTAGCCACAACTGTAGTCTGGTGCTAACTCAGATCTAGAAGTTTCTACAAACCTTGGTCTCCTTCTGTCACTCAAGCTGGAAAAGCTAATACTGAGTTGGGCCTCCCTCACCACTTAATGACTCTCAGTGCTGCAAAAACCTCATTTGAAGTGAATGTGTATAGTAAAACAGTCAGGGCCACTGAGAGATTCTACTGGACATCTTCCGATCAATTAATTATTGCAGGAAAATCAAGAAATGCAACATCAACATATCAAGAATAGCAAGAGGCTAAACATGTGCCCAATGAGACGCAAACAAGTATGTAGCAATGCAAAAAACAACAATGCTAATATCACACATTGGGTTTGCTAAAAAATGGAAATGTGTGAATTTCCTGACAAAAAGGAATCACTTTTGTGAAACTGTGAACAGATATAGAAAGGTGTGAGTATCTTAAATTAATGTCCAACCCCTCCTGACTAGGGGGGGGGAGTTTGAACAAACAGGGTACAATTGTGTCCTATCATTATTCTTCTCGATCGCGCACACAAACTGACTCGCACACCACACACTGAAAGCATACGGTGACCCCCCCCCCCCCTTTTCTTCCTCCTTCATCTTTCTTATTCTAATCTCAAACTAATCTTTTCTCATTCTTACCTCCCCAAACTGAATCATATTTCACTGGCCATATCTTTACATTTTCTATTATTCTGCACTGAAATATGTGACCAATGGAGGTACTGTTTTGAAATAATATATGAATCACCCAGATGAAGACATGTTGTGGCTATTATATATTTATTTATCTTTAATTCATAGTTAAGCATCAGTAGCCTCTGTCTGCTATGGTTGATATCCTCCTTTTTTGAAGACTGCAAACTGAGTTATTTTTCTTCAACTCAGTGACATTTTTAGAACTAGCAATTGTATGTTTTACTTTTTCCGCAAAACAGTGAGGCCGCGAACGGTAAGCCGCAATGTCGCGACAAAGCACTGTATTATTTATTGTATTTTCAGTACTCTGTAAATGTAATTATTTATTTGTACGTCCTATTATTTATGTATTATGATTGTCAAAATAGAATTCATTCCGAAGCCTACAAAACCATTTTGTCGGGCATTTTACAGGAAAATTCATCTAAACCAATGTGAACAAGCTTCATCATGCAACAAAACCATGACCAAAAAAAAAACTGCCCAAAAAATAAAATTTCAAAAGGTGTGGCAGGGAAGACCAACCCCTGCCAAGCAAGACGTATAAGAAATTGAAATTGAAGCGAGTTTAAAGAGGAATAATAAACAGGAATTGAAAAGTAACAGAATTGGAAAAAAAAGTATGAACTCATTTTTGTGCAAAGCAATATGTATGTGCGTGTGGTTGTTTATGAAGCTACAAATCAAACATCTTGCATGTATGCAGCTGCTGTTAAAAGTATGTCTGATGGTGTCTGCTTTGCATGCATCTGTGTTTAATTAAGAGCAGTGTTTTGGCTTCCCAAGCCACCACTACACACACTTACACAACAACTCAGCAAGCAAGGGTGGATGGCTGGCCCTAATGTGCATAATTAACTTAACCCCCATCACTTGACTTTAAAAGGGCTGTTTGGAGGACTGAGCCAGGCAAATGGAGGCTGGGAGAGTGGCCCTTTATGTCTAAAATATTCATTACTACATTTGGAAGTATTTTGAAGCATCCGCTGATTTTTGTTTTCTCGTTCGGGGGACAGATTGTTGCTAAGCACTTCTGAGACAACCGGAGAGGCTCGTAGGAAATGGGGACATTCCTCATTAGACACAATGAAAAAAAAAATTACAAAAATATTACATATATAAAGACAGAGCAAATAACAAAAGTGGAAGAATCGCATGTAGTACACTCCGGTACCTGCACTGTACTACTCAAGGACAAGCCAGAAAGTATTTGCATGAGAAACAACAGTCGGGCGAAGGACATGAGTAGAAAAGACTGTCCAATAAAATCTCTAAGCCCTCCAGCCCAGTCCTTTTTCTTTCTCCTTCTCTTCACCCCGCTGTGCCAGAGCTGACTGCTACCAGCCACACACTTCACCTCTCATCAGGGTCAGAGCGCCAGCAAAAAGGTCAGCAAGACAAAAGCTGATTGGCTAGGACGGCTCCGGTCAGCATCGGGTAGCCAATGGCTATCCTGACACACCTGAAGTGACACACCGCTTCAAGCATCCTCTTCAGAACAGGCCACACAACAGTGTACCCCACACAGTTTTGAAAACTTCATTTTGGAGCCAACAATATATGTACATATATGTATTTTGTACTTCATTGACCAATATGCACAGTAAATGTGCAATGAATGACTTTCGAGCTACAGTGGTACAAGTTTTGAGGTCAATCGCAGGCCACAAACTGTTGCCTATTAAGTATGAGACAATTTTTATGGAAAAATATGCCTGGTAATAATCACCCGTTGAAGTTTTTTTTGTGAAAATGAACCAAAGCCGTTTACTCAGTTTCATAAAAAGCATGAAAAAGAAGAAAGAAAACATTGGGGGAAAGTAGACGAGAAAACAACAAATCACTAGCATGTAGTCACTAGCACTAAAACCTACACCCTGCATAGAAGTGATGAGCAGTACATAAAAAAGAAGGAAAAAGTTGATTTGAAAAAGCTGATGTGACATTCCTTTGTACTCTTTTGCAGCATTTTGATTATTTTTTGTTGCGCCTTCTGTCGCTCACACCAGTAGTTGACTTACGCAGGAAATGTGGGTGGAGGTAATTGTTCATGTTGTGCCCTTGAGCATCCGTGCCAACCCGAAAAAGTTAATGCACGACTTGTTTTGGAGCACTGGGTGGGCTGGTGGTTAGCGTGTGTGTGTGTGTGTGTGTGTGTGTGTGTGTGTGTGTGTGTGTGTGTGTGTGTGTGTGTGAGGGGAGAAACTGATACCCGTGTGTAAATTGTCCACTATCCTTAGCCAAATTCCTGTTAATGGCTGGATAAATATTTTAAGCTAATAAGCATCCAGCCACATTGATGGTTAGCTTTGCAAATGTGATTTGCTGCTTCTGGAAATTGAATCTATGAGGCTTGGACTGCTTTGGAAAATATATCTGATGACTTTTATCTATTGTGGAAATGTATAATTTAAAATTCAACGTTCAGACATTTCATTTTAAAATGTTCCCTCCCTAAATTTACATCAGCCTTGGCAAACGTAATTTTTATTTGTTCTTATAACTTTCAAACATTCTACAGAAAAAAAAAATATATTTTTCAAATAAATGAATAATTGGCTTACTAACACATTTTGAGCAATTTATGACGTACTTAGATAAAGCACTACGTAGGTCTTCTGCAATCAGTATTTAGGAATAATATTATTCATGTTCAGGTAAATACGTACAAACACACACACACACACATACACACACACTCCAATCCCCTTGATATAACAAATCGACTTGAAAGCCATTCACTGATATGGCCACAAATGATGAATGAGAACTATAGGAGCAATTCCAGGCTATTTATGGTGTAAGATGCATTTCGATTGATATTAAGAGATTTGTTGATCATAGTATTCAGTCTTAAGTGGTTTCAAATTTTAATTCAGGCATTTATCATAAATTCCTGTAGTCTACAGTGTTTCACTACTTCGCACCCAAACATGCTCCCTTTTTTTCCTGTTAATAATGTTGGGTTGACCATAAATTGAAAAGGTAGTCTGCAAATAAATTATTCAAATCGATCATGTTAACCATAAACACACACGATGTTAACTTGAGAATGTTCAGTTTTATTTCATAGCAATTCATCAAATGTACCGCTTTCATCGTGTCCCTTTATCAACACCTTGATGCCAACACGCCACCACTGTAAGGCAGTCTTAATATTTACCTAGTTCATTTCTAATACACATCAGCATCAGGAGTGTGTTTTCACTGTGCTCTTGCAAGCCAGAGAAAATATTTGCTTGTCTCAATGCTCCCCCTCATCCTCTAAAAACCACTGCGCTCCAAGAACCTGCACGGACATCTATTTTATATATATATATATATATATATATATACACATTTATATGTATTTTTTTTCATATGTATATATGTACGTACATATACGCACGCGCGCGCACACACACACACAAGCACATTAGCAAGAGATTTTTTTTTTTTAACCTTTACGTGTTTAGTAAGTACTTGAATGTAAGAAAATAATCTGTGATTGAAAACCATTTTGCTTATTCTTTCCAACAAGCAGCAGGCTAGTTGAAGAAAAAAACATGTTACACAGCTTTACACAAACTCTTTCTAACTGGTCCAGTGAGGTGGCTGGTCGACTCAGGTTTCAACATGTGGGAACTCAGACACACAAACACATGTAAGCCTCCTCCCCACAAACGGTGTATATTGCGTCTCATTTTCTTCACCTTTGTGAAACATCCATGACATTGTGTGTCAGCTCCATTATGGTATGACATTAAAGCAAACATTACAGTGTCTTTATACAATTTAGACCTCCCTTCTGGTGGAATATCAAAGCCAGATGAGATGTCAAAAGCCTATATTAATCAATTTCAAACTGAACAGAAAATTGTTTCCTACTCTACACACTAACAGCTCTGATGTGGACCAATCTTGAAACCTCTGAAAAAAAGATTTCACCTCTTTTAAGTGAGAAAAGAGGAGGAGGCATGAGATGGAGTTGAGCAGAAAAAGAAGAAAAGAAAACCGTCAGTCTAATTAGGAGTAATTACAGCCTTTTCATTTCAAACATGATGAAATAATTTGATTCTTTTCAAAGATGGGGTCTGGTTTGCCTCAACGCAGACAAAGCGCCCCTACGTCGAAAGTTGAGAACTGTAGCAGGACAATGGTGGTCCTTCTGAGAGCTGTGGATCACACCAGCCCATAAATCATGGCAAAGGTAGGCTTCAGAAACAGTTACTTGACTGTGCCTTGCTGATGACTGCCATACAAAGGTGACCCACATTACCGACAAAATAAATACGGGCGATGGAATAGATGAGAGAGAATGAAGACCTGAGGCGCCACAAAATACTTTTAACATACACCCATAGTGCATCACTAATGTTTCAACTCTGTTTGTGATGACAAAAAAAAAAAAAACTATGGAAATAAATAAGTTCATGAAACAATATGCCTTAACACTTGAGCAGGAAGATGTTTCACCGGCAACAAAATGTAGAAGCAGATGACAGTGAAAGCAGAGCAGGGGAAAAAGTGATTCTGGCATAATTACTGAAGATACAAACATTAACAGAGAATAACAGCTCTAGTCTGTTTCTGTGGCATGATCTCAGAAGTTTCACCTTTTGAAATGTCAATTTAAACAACCTCCACAGACTTGAACAGTTTCACCTTATAAAGAAAATGGGGAGATTATGAACAGCACAAGGTTAAAAGACCAACTTAATCATCAGCAATGCTTTCATTGAATAAACTCAACTTTTGAACTGAAGGTTGGACGGAAACTTGTGTTGGGTACAATTTCATACGATATAGAACGAACGTATGTTTAGGAATATAATATTTGCAGACATACATTTGAATGAACTTGTCAATGCTGCCAATGTGCCATTTCTTTCTAAAGTTATATAGATATACCTCCAATATAAGACAATTTTGTACATATCTGGGTGGTCCTCAGAAGGTGTGTTCCAGGGTGTGAGGTCAGTGGTCACGTTTTAGCATCTTGGTGCCATGTTGAAGCCAATTGGGGAACTTCATTTAGACAAAAGTAGTGCTTCCTGCTGCACCACTTCTCATGTCCTATGTTGACTTATCTGCGTCTATTTATGAGTTTATTTTTTTGTGCAATGCAGTATGGTCTTTTCCTTTCTGTATCACAATTTGTCAACAAATTACACTGCAAACAGCCAAAATGAATTGTAAGCACTTTAAATATCCCTTCAGAGTATATTGTAGTTATATTGACATCATGATTTTGTAATTTGACTGTCATTTCCCAAAAATGACATAAAGCTTGTCGTTCTGATGGCACTGATGTTCGGTGACACAAATAATCATTTTTGAGAGGAAATGGCTTTTCCAGGAGAACCATGATGTTTTGCTATTCATATGTTGTTTTGAGGAATGTACTTATCGTCACTGCCGAGAATAACTTCAAAATAAAAGCATATTGATACCCAGTATATTCTCTAAACTAAAGTTTGAAGTTGGCCTTCTCGGATGTTGGCAGCGTGTTACTGTCAGATATTGCTTTAAAATATTATACCTGCGGTTAGCTTGTACAATAGTGCCAGAGTTAAATAAAAGGATCCTTTTACAGTAAATGTCAAAACTTGTCTTGCTAAAACTGGTTAAAGGGAAGGTATTCCTCAATTTTACTTGAAGCACTAAGATATTCAATTGGGGAAAAAAAGATAATAGAAGAAAAATATATATATACTATATTTATATAATTTTTGTAATTACAAGGAAAAATCTATATCGGGATATACAAATTTCACGCATTAAATATTTTAAAAATGACCTAAAAAAAATTCCAGTCAAACCCTAGTTAGCGATACTATATTTTTGTAATAATATCTACTATTATTTTTAAGGTAAAATCATACCACTGTGTAGAATTTTAAGTAATATTCCTCAGGGTTGCAGGATATTTTTATCTGCTTCCCTCACCATCACTGTGGACATTGTTTTGAGTTGTGACAACCTATTGCAGTTTGAAGAAAAGTCTGTGATATTCTTTCCAACAGATTAATGTGTAAGGACATAAAGCCTTTTTCTAAATACACAGTTATCGACATGTGTATCTGTGACGGACGCAAAGAATGTAAAAGCAAGAGAGATGACGGAGGTCAGAGCCCCTTTTATGCTTACAATCATAGCAGAAGCCCCACTGGGCGTGTAAAGCTGGACCAGGCATCTGTCTGTCTTTCTTAAACCTCTCGCTCACACACACACACACAGTGAGATATAGACATAACTACTCAGCCAGAGCTCCCTCCTTTGCCTCTCGTCCACCTGGCCGTTTGATGAAGCCTCACTTGCTCATGACAACACATCGATTTTACTTCTAGCTGCCGTGTAAGCCGTCCGCCTGGAGGAATCCATTAGGACCAAACACTTCTCATCCTCCCATTGAGTGACAGCCATGACAGCCCCCACCCCCAATTGCCTCATTGCAGACTGACAGCTCTGCACTCCAACAGGCCTTTTTCACAGCAGCTCTAATAGTTTGAAACGCTTACCAATACCAAGCACAGACACAAGGGGGCTGGATTGAGGAAAGGCAGAAGAAAAAAAAGATGGCAAGACAGGTGACAGGTGACTAGTTTCAGCGAAACCCACTACTCTTTTGTTGCAATCAATTGCTTTCATCTTGTATCATTTGCTAAAATAAGATGTCAGGGGAAAATCGCTTGAGACAAAATTCTTGATCTTCCAATGAGAACCTTCTGTTCAACATCTGGCATGTACATTACCATTTCTATCTGAGACAGAAAACCACAGAGGTCCAAGACATTCAATCAATATTTGTGACCAGAGTATCATCTTTCACAATTATCAAAAATGCTCTTCAATAGGGAAGGGTATCGTAAAGATTTTAACAACACTACTACTCTAACAGTACTGCTTATTGATACTTTTTTTCCAGAAAATTCATAACAATACCAAAACAAATCGGTACCAAGAAATCAGGCGTCAGCCACAAACTACGTCCTTTTCAGATAATCGAGACTCCCCTCCGTTATGCCTGGATTACCACTTTTCTAGATTTTAGAAATTTGATTTCAAACCTAAATGTAAACCCTCTTAGTTCCGTACGTTTGACATATTTAGTATGTATGGAAAGAAAATACTCTTGGGATTCTAACTTTTTATTTCATTTATTTATTTTTATGGGATTTATGGACTCATGACATATTTCCGGGGGACACGAGCTATCGGTTTGCATTTATTCCAAGCTACCAGCATCTGGAGGAAAAATAACCTCATTCTTTAAAATTGTCTTTGCGTGGGAAATGTCACTTTTTAAAGACGAAGGGACCTCTATTCTAGCCAACTCTGTGGCGTGCCGGCGAGATAGAAACATTTATACATAGATTTAACCATTGCAACATTCGTCAACAACCGTCTTTTGCTTTGTTTTTCCCTGCTAGGCCTGACGACGACGAGTCATGAAGCTGCCGTTTTTTAAATCCCTCTATGACCCGCTGTGCCTGCAAACCGCACACGACTAAATGTACTCTCATCAAATCTGCAAGTCTTATAAAAACCTTATATTACATGTTCCTCATATCAACAGCCACTCAAGAAAAAAAATGACCTGTCATAAAAACGACCCAGGGAGGAAATTCCAGTGACAGACATACTACATAGAAATATGCCATGACTGAACGACTGAACAAGTACCCAGTGATTAATTAGCTAATAATTAAGACATGGGGCAACATGCATTTTCAGATTAATTAAACCTTACCATGCACCATGAATCAAGCGTAACTGTCATTGTTTTACTGATTCCAAGCAATAATAATGTTGATTGTGTAACTGCAGGGGTTGTCAAGGAAGAAAATCAGCATGTGTGTGACAAGCATTGACTTCACTCCAACACCCCCAAACCTTCAACCAGCTCACAATTGTGAAGTCAGCTAGCATGCTCAAAACCAGCATGGTTACAGATCAAGGTGCAGGTCTTTTACTTTATGAGAGATTATCAATGGCTATGAACAATAAATTACATTTCAATGGGAAACTGGAAGGTCTATAGTGACAAAGTGCCCGTTTACTTTCATTGCACACAAAAGGAATTTCATTACCTAACATTTACAAACACACAAGCCAATGGATGAAATTGTTATTTCGAATATATATTATGTGTCACTGTTGGCAAATAGTGTTACATTTTTCTTCCTAGTTAGTTATGCATTAAGTTGCCGATGTTGTAAAATGATGTAAACAGATGCACACAAATTTCAAGTATATTGTGACACCCGCATGTATAATGAACAATATGAGCCACTGGCATCATTATATTACAAAATGTGTTATCTCCGTATCCATAATGAACTGCCGATTTGATTCCTTGATACAAACTATCAGCACTCAATTGCTTTTCATAAAATGGCATTGATTCATGTGGACACAAACACAAGACATACTTCACTGGTAATTACTCAGAAATTCATGAACGGAGCAAAGCATTGCTTTGTGGTTCAATTATTTTACCTCCCAAACTGTTATTTTTTTACAAAACGACAGACACTATTGCCAATAATTAGCAACTGCATAATTTTCAGGAAAAAAAAGAAATTGTCTTGACAACTATATAAATGCACATGCTAAATGCATAATCCACTGGCAGCTAAGAAGAATTTATATATTCAGACGATGTCTACAAGTTGCAGCCTGATCAGTTGGTTTTATTTGTATGTCTATCCTCTTAAGTTTTTGAGCCAGCTTGGTCTATGTTCTAACCATTGAGCCCTGGGCTGGCATACTAATATGGCCTTGAGTTTGAATATATTACTGCTCAGATTAGCAGGAAGGATGAATAGATTTTATTTTTAGAGATTTGAATATTTGTTACATTATTAAAAGGGGGGTACATCCTTTGATTTTTCCCTTGTCTTATTTTTTTTCTTCCTCTGTGAGATAGTCCCCAAACTGCCTACCTGTGTAAAAACAAAAGTCTTCGGTGGACGTGAATATGGCTTAGGGAAATGAAAGTGAATGTCTCTCCCTTCTGTAGCCAGGCGATGTGCAAGGCACGCCACACAAACTCTATATTTACTGCCACAGCACATTTCTTCCTGCCCCCAGTCCTGCTTTCTTCTTAATTCACTCAAATCTTTTGTTATAGGGATTATGGAAATAAAGTGGATTGATTAATAAAAAGTCTAAAGAAAATAAGGGATTATTCTACCTATACACACACAAAATTACTGATCTGATGAAGACATTTTGGTGATCACTAATTTTTTATAGCTATTCTGAAATTAATTGTGGCTCTTGGTCTCTTTATTACCTACCAAGGAAAAACAACACCCTTAACATGGTTTCTCAAATGGTTTTATGAAAAGGGAGCACCAGAATTTCTGCAGCATCTGCAATTACCTGATTTGAACCGCAACGGGCCCTTTCAATTAGTAAAACATATGTGCCTTCATCCCATATTGATCTACATTGTCTGCTAGTGAGGCAGTGATGTGATAGTGATGCAGCAGACTATTGACTAACAAGAGCACTAACCCCTACATATACAAACATTTTTTAAGCGGCCTCAAGGCCCCTCCGGTCGCACCCAAAGGGCATTGAGATCTCTTTCTCCAAGACTCCGTTTCACTTTAGACTTCTGGGGGTGCGAGTAGAAGGGTTGGTGGTCACTTCAAGTGTGTTAGAATACGTTTGTCTGTGTGCATGCGCATGCGATGGGCTGATTAGGCTGATGCCCTGAAAGAGGAAAGATGAGCAACAGAGCAGAAGAAACTGCAAAGTCCTCCATCCCTCCGTCACGTCAGGAGACATTCTGTCGTGTGAGACACTCAGTCAAAGTGTTATAATGCCTAATTACCACCAGCAGCACTCGCGGCAGATCGACTTATGCGGACGGATGGCCTTTTGTAGATTCACAAGGAGTAGTAAGAGGGGGGGGAAAGAAGAAACAGATATGGCCTTTTGGCACTGAAGGAGTGTGTGTGTGTGTGTGTGTGGGGGGGGGGGGTGGGGGGGGGTTACTAAATAAAACAAAGAATTAAGTGCAAGACTTTAAGTTTATTTGACTGCCCTATTTTATTTTTCTGACTCCGCATGACACATTTCATCTTAGGTGTAATGATATGGTATATGTAACAGCATCACTTGCAGAGGACTTATTGTGCATCTTGATTTGTTAGTACATTATTTGATAGTTAAGTTACAGATTGAGAAAATATTACAGCTAAATTTGTGAGAAAAAAATTAAAAAGTGAGTATTTTCAGAATGTGAATGGACATTCACAATCAAAATTCCACCAAACTGTATTTTTCATCAAGCAGTGCAGTACAACATCAAAAATAAATCATAAATATTCAGTGCATCATCGTCCAGTGACGTATTTTCTTGCCCGGAGGAACATCCGAGCAGAGCTAGTCCTGTGCCATTAGTTGTAAATTGAATATAATTTCATGGCATCCACAGAGTGCGTCACCAAGGATTTGTTTTGAGGCATTCATGTGGGCTTGAACACGAGGAGCAGCAGGGAGATCTCACTTTGGACCATTTCACTCCGAACTGGCATGCTGTCTACGGCCTCTCCGCCTCAGACACACACACACAGCAGTGGGTGGCGGGGTGGAATGCGATGTTGTGCGAGAAGAAGTGTTCAACCGGCACACTAATCGTCATGACAGAAATAAAATAAAAAGAGTCGGACTCCGTCACAACATGTATGGCCCCTTAACCAGAGAGCCAATAAAAGAGCTACAGCAACTTGTCCTTTCAGCTGAGGCTGCTCGATCCCACATAGTCACATTATCTTAATTCAGGGGATTCTTTTAAGTGTCTTCTTAAACAACACAAAGAACCCGAATGGGGAAAGACAAATGAGTCTACACGTTTTAGCAGGGCTAAGTGTCTGAATTCAGTGCCATCGATCCCTATCGAGATTAAAACATGACTAGGATTTGCCACTGGAACAATGCTTGGACTTGGGAAAATAAAATGGCATATTACAAGCTGCACAGAAATGTGTGTGTCATCCCCAGTAGTGCATGGTCAATACCTGCAGGCGCCACAGCAAGCACATTCACGCATGCAACTATTCCAGACAACACGCACGCGCACTCTATTGGTAAAGGGAAGCATTCACGATGGTCTGCCCTCTGAATCCACAGGGATAATTGATTTTTTTTTTTCTCGCTTGTCTTTTTTTCCCCAAGAAGGCGCTAGGCAGCTTTTTAACCTAACACTAACCTGAGTGTTAATGCATAAAGAGACATTGTGTCCCATTGATCCATTGATGCCGCCACAGTATTTTCAAATGTCTGAGAGTGGGAAATAACCTGAGAGGATTGTGATAGACTGATCAAATATCCATGAAATGAGTAAGCACTTTTTTTGGGGGGGTGGGGGCATCACACGCATATGCAAACAGACAGACACACACACACATGACCCCGTCCATGTACATGTATTCTAAAATACTTGAAGTGACGAGCAACCCTGAGGGTTCCAGTTGTAATTTATACTCAACAATCAACTCTACGCATCTTTACAAAACGTAGCATGTTAGTAGACAATTTTCGAAGAACTTTGAACTTAACTACCTGTAAGTGCAGTTCAGAATACAACTGTAGATATAATTATCCCAGCAAGGCACATTCTGTCTGATAATTACTGTTAAAAATAATAATGATGAATAATAGATTAAAGAAATTTCGGAAAAATAACCAAGCCGTAAAACATATGTATTTTTAATACTAATTTCAGTGAATCAAGAGCCTCAATTAGTAACAGCAAGCAAATTGCCAGGCAAAGCATAATTACTGCAAGGTCAGGAGGTATTATTCACAGTCACTTTAGTTTACCACATTAGTACAAGACGGTATGCTGGGTTAAAATTATATATTCCATTCCCATATCTGTCCAATTCTGATTTAGATGGATGAAGAATAATTAACTCCTAATTATTCAGATCACTTAAGGCACTTTCTGGATCCACAAAAGAGATGCAGCCACGTCTCTCAGCCCTCTTCAGCTGTTATCAAGAAAAGCAATCCAATAACTTGACAAATGACAACATGGTCAAACGGAAAAGAAACCCGATTCTGGCTTCTTTTCTGGCCGCCTCCTCCCATCCGTCATCTTAGCTCTAACCTATACTACCGCTGAGGGTCTTAAGGAAGCATCCTTCCTTTAAATTTATACATGCAAATTTCAAGATGTGATTTGCATTTTAAAGTATTTAACTCCCCATATTTATTGGGCTTTAAGGCCTTGCTGATCATTGATTTATGAGCTTCCGGCAATGGTATTTCCATATTTTGTGTGGTTTTTAACGACGGTAATAATTCAAATATGCAAAAAGTTGTTCTTTGAACGATATCTTTAATTATATCCTCAAAGCATCATTCTTTTTAGCCTCCTTTTCCACACAGCTGACAATAGCTATGGAACAATAAATTATTATAATTTGTCATGCAACTTTCCATTGCCTTATCTACAGAGAGACATCTTACTGTAAGAGTGTTTCCCCATCTCTTGCACTACAAACAGACTTGCAGCACTCTGCTGCACGGCCACTTGTCTGACCTTGTCCTCAAACCATTTATTAATAGTGACATTCTTTCACCTCAAATCCAGTCCCACATTGTGAAATTTGTCTCTTATGTGAAACCAAAAATAAAACAAAAAAGCAACACGTGCATAAAAAAAAAAAAGAACCCCCCCCCTCTCTCTTTTGCCGCTAACACAGAAAGTTTCTCTGTCACCTCTCCTTATTAGAGTTGTCAGAGTCGCCACATGCTCTTATGAAAGCAGTCACTACCCACATGATTAAAAGTGGCGGGTTCCCAGCACCGTTTGGCCTATCAGCACAAGCAAGCAGCCATCAAATATGTCCGGAGTCATCCTTGCCCATATTCACATTGACACCTCGGCATGATGTGGAACTTTTTAGAATTGCTCACCCATACATCACCATGAGTAATAGATTTGATTAGTGGTGTTTAGTTGCAAAGAAGAAAGGAGACATTTTATTATCTTGTTCACTTGGTAGGCTACATACTGAGATGCAATATGAACATAAAAGACTGATTCATTCAGTAGGAGAGCCTTTCAATTAGTTACACACAATAATATTGGTAACAAATATTTTACTACTAAAAATTACAGTGTAGTGATTAAAAGTATCAGACTGGTTATTTAAAAAAAAAATCATTCAAGTGTGAATTATCAAAATAATTTGGAGGGGCTTTAAAGACAGGACGAAACAAATAAAATATTTGAATTTGCTCTTGAAATATGAAATTCAACTGGTTCGATCACTGCTGAGACTTGCACTGAGGAACGCATTTTACAAATCCCACCTACAAGGAGACTTCTGGCAGGCCACCTTCCACCATCAAAGATCCATTCTGATTATTATTTCTATTATTATATGCATGAATACGCATCCATCCATTTTGTAAAAAAATGATAAAAGCCAATCAATCAGGCTCCTCTATACAATAAATGGCTCAAGTGATGAAGCAGAGTGTTACCTCTTCTCTCAATTCCTGTTACCTGCTCTGATTCGCTATGAACATAAACTGATGATTTGAATAAGCAGAGCTCAAGAGGCTCTCTTATCAGATCCCAGATGGGTGTGTGAACATAGTAGTATTAGTCACAAACCGGCGTTACCGCAAAACCCCTCTCTCCTCACCCCCTGCCCCATGAATGAGTACATAAGGAAAAAAAAATTTTTGCATTTGCATTCAATTCCTTAAAACACAATATGATTGTTTTGGGGGGGGGGGGTTTCTATGCAGTATATATATCCATTGGTACCTTGCATGAAAACACATCAATTTATTTGACATGAAATGTTCTTATTTTTTTGCAAGTTCGATAGTACTTAAAAAAAAAAGTCAAGAAGTGATGTGTTAAAAATGAAATGATGATCTGTTATTGTGCAGCATTTACACTCCAGGATATGTTCAAATTTGTCATTGGCTCTTTTTTCCTCAGAGGCACGCCCTTAAGATGATCATTTGGAGTTGATGGTTGTTTGCATTTTGCTCCATGGAGGGGAAACCACCAGTAGGAGAAAGCATCGTTCAGGGAGTTCGTAAGAATTGTAGCTATATGACCTCTGGTAACGTATCCTCTTTGGGTATGTTAAACAGTAAAAACACACGCAAATACAGAAAAATTGCACACTGAGGCCATGCTCATCACTGGTTCTCTTAAGAGGCTAACCTGCTCTCTTCATTAGGGTGCTGTGGGGACTTATCACTGCAGAGTCTTTGTCCTTGCTGTAATTGCCCTCTCGGCATGTCAGCCCACACCACCACCATCATCATCATCATTGTAGCCGCCCCACACCCTGCAAGCCAACCAAGCCAGCATCAGCCCCCTTCGTGACAGGCCCGGTGAGACGACAGAATGGGGAGCCTCTCCTGAGACCTGCTGATCGGCCCCTGAGGTGCACCGTTATTGAGAGGCTTGTCCTAGTTAAAGCAGGACTGCCTTTAGGAAGATTTCATCTGCCCTGCCAGGCTCCAATTCTGCTCGTTTACAACAAATCTGATCGTGTCGTTTTCTACTTAAATGTATTCTATATTATTATTATTATTATTGTCACACTTTCCATCTTCCTTCAAGGTCCCAATTCAATTAATCACAGATGGTTCCATCTTATTGGATCTGAAAATTGTTTTGTCCGACCAGACAGACAGACAGACACACACTGTATGTGAGATGTGTTTTCACAAAATCACTCCTGTCACGGTCGGTGAAAGACAGTAAAGAGATTTTTTTTTTTCTTCAGAAAAAGTTACTTTTTTTTTTTTTTTTTACACACTATTTTCAAAAGATAAAAATGCTCTGAAGCTAATCTGAAAAAAATCTCTTTTTGAAATCTATTTAAAAAGTCACTATTTCAGATGACATTTCCACCTTGAAAAGCACAAGCACCAAATGGTGTCCCCGGTATATTAAAACAAACCAAAACCGTAAACTCATACGCCTCTTGAGTCTTTCCACCCAAAATGTGTCGTAAGTTACAATGCATACAGCTCATAAAATATATTTAATAAGAATCCCAACAGTGTGTTCTTTCCATACATACTAAAAATGTCTGTTACTACGTAAAACTCAAATGTATGGTAAATAAGGGGTTTTCATTTGAAATGTTACATTTTGAAAACCGATTTTATTAACATTTACATTTGAAAACTTCTCTAGGTAAGGTACGTAACTCCGTCAATTTTACTCAGAGTTCCATGCATCATTTTTATTCCTTATAGCCTGCTGCAGAGGTGGGCCTTCTGTCACAGTGACATAATGGTCCATCCGTCTGTTACAAACGGACGCCCATTTTGCATACGAAGGATGGGGGACAAGGAAAAATAAAAGGTGGGGAAGTGATTTTCCGTCTGTTCATCCCTATCCAGGTCAAGGGCCAACTAACCTTTCAGACCAACCAACGGAGCGTTTCAGCACACCGACATGGAAGTGTCACAAAAATAGGGCAATCCCTTTATATTAGGGCTGCACGATATATAAAAAAAATATCGCCATCTCGATAATGGCACGCGGAATATGCTCGTAGCAAAGACATACGATAAATTAATACTTTCGCATGGATTGCGTGCTTTGTTTTATGAGTTGGCGATTACCTAATTCTGACCAATCAGATGGGACATAAAATAGTGATCGTCACCTAACCCACTAGATAGTGCTCTCCCATCGGCTAGAGTGGGCTCATCGAGCACCCAGTGAGCAGCCCAGCGGCCGCAGACAGAAGAAAAAAGCAATGGCAGACACGGGAGAGGAGCAAATCAACAAGGACGAACACAATGAACCACTTGTACCTAAAAAGAATAGCACATCTGAAATATGGATCTACCGCCAGCTCCAGGAGAGAAGTTATCATCGTTTACTGGTTGCTGTTTGAATTATGATGAAAAATAGATACAACACAACCACAATAAGCTAAGTAACAAGACTCCCAAAACTACTAACGTGAAGCAAGTTGTAAAATAGCAGCAAATTTACAGTCAACCTTTAAGATTAAGGACAGTTTTGAGAGCGTCACACCTTATGAGAAAACTTCCTAGCGCCAGAGATATTACTGCAGCATCTCACCTTTCCGCACTTGAGCAAACTCGCCAGAAGGTACCTCAAGTAAGCGGCTCACGTTCACAAGAGACTTTTTAGTGCCTCGGCATGTAGCTACATTTAGTTGCCGGCGTACTTCTTTGAAAGTGAACTTGGGTGATTTTCATGGCAAAAAAAATACCACATGAATTTGTTGTGAAGTAATGATTTTCAGGGTTACTGTTTACATTAATTCTAAATTGACAGAAAAGGAAGATTTACAGCTTGGGAACTTTCTTTATAATTATTTTATTTTTAATATAATTTATCTCATTTAAAAAAATATGTTAGTTTGGTTCGATATCTTGTTTATATTAATGGTATGTTATTAAGAAGAAAACTGACCTGAAATTGGGCATTTTGTTTTCAAAAATAATATTTTACATTCTATTCTAAATATAGGAAAAACCAGATCTTGTTAACATCAAGGTTTGTCTAACATCGAAAAGAATCTCAAACAGAGTTCAGCATGAGCACTGTGAGAATTATTATTTGTAAATTTACACCAATGTTAAACTTCTTGGAAATTACATGGTTGTCACTTACACATGGTTATGCGTGAATAAAACAATTGATCAGAAGTAATGCTTTATATATTTCACACACACACACACACGCACCTACACACGCACACACACACACACACAAAACACTGCAGCAGGAAAAGCGACCCACTGTGTAATTAGTGCTTGCTGTGTTCACTCCCCTACAACAATCAGATGCAGCGGACACGTTTTGTGCAATACATGCAAAATGTATGCAAAGCAATTAATAAATCTTTGTCTTCAATGGCTTAACTGCATATCACTCAAACATGGTGTCCACATCCCAGCAGACAATAGTCACACACAGTATTGCAACTGGAATCCTTGCAGGTTTTTAGCTAGTTGAATGGCGCCATCTAACGTTCAATTAAGTCATCAGCATGGGTGTTTGCCTCAAAAGTGAATTTCATGGAAGGAATTTGTTTTGGTATTTTTGAAGCTTATGTAGCTTGTAAACGTTTCAGTAATCACATTTTGCTGGGGGGCTTGAAAGGCCAGGCAGCCTTTGAAACAACCATAAAAGTGATGAAAGTGAACCGCCTAATTTGAAATTTAACTGTAATAGACATCCGGCTATCAGTGTTTCAGCACAACCCTGACCTATGTTTGTTTTGCTGAACTAACAGAATAAATGAATAAATGCTTCCGCTTCACACAGCGTGCTCCTCCTCATCACATACACAATGCCCCCAACCCCACCCCACCCCAACCCCTGCAGGGATAATTGATGTGTCAGTGTTTTTACGGTTGGATGCAGGGTTGCAGACCTACAGTGCCTTATTTAGGAAGCCGAGGTTTGTGGGGTTAACATGGTGTAATGTGAAAGGATCACACAGACAGTCTGGTTGACAATGTGTCCGCTAATCTTTCCTGCTGGCAAGGTCCAAATTATAAATGCAAGTAGAGACAAACATTATCATGTTATTGTTAAGAATAAAAAATTGCTAAATAAAGATGAAGTCTGCAAATCAACATTTACTTTCAATAAATACCAATCCAGCTTCACTATGCACATTTTGAAAATTTAGAAATTATTAAAAAAAAAAGGATCTTTTTAATGCATGCAAGACACCGTGAAATGCTCTTATAATTATTAATGACACCAATGATAACAGAAATATGTAATCTGGTGTGTTGGCACACTTTGCAACTACCGCAATGCATTCTCCTCATGCAGCGCAATAATCATCAGTCTGATAAAAACTGAAATATGAGTGGATTGTAGGTGAAAAATGATCAATCTACTGAGCTCCTTTCGACCATGTTTGGTCCAGCACTGTAAAATGTGGCTGATGTCATCTATTTATTTGCTGTATAGATGCATTCCTCTTTCTCCGACGTGCACACCCAAAAACACAACTACTTCTCAAAGAGATGTGATGATTATGAAAATCTCAAACTCTAATACCACCCCTTTAGAAACATTTCCATCCCTAGTTGCAAGCATGCCCCAACAGCCTCATTTCTCCACTCTCCATCCTTTTATCTCCTCATCTAATTCTTCCCAAGTGACCCTGTCAGGAGTTTTGGCCTAATTTGGTGGCAATTGTGATATATTGGCTCACCTATAAGAAGAATAGTGGATGCAGGCAAACAAAGAAATAAAAATGTGAGATGCATCTTAACACCCGTATATAAGAAATGCACACATTTAAAAAATAAATAAATAAAAGGCCAATGTTGCATTTTATTAAATGCAGCAACGTATTTCTGTCAACATTATCTACAGTCACTCCACACTTGGACCACACTTGCAATACTCGATCCATCCATGGATGCATCCCTACAAGCCTTGAGAGTTTTCAACAGGTTTTATGCCTCCCACGATACTCAAAGACAGTGAGATGTTGCTTAGAGCACACAGAGGATTCTAGTCAAGGACACGAGCACCATCACTCACCGCACCATTATTTGCTCATATTTAAAGCTGGGTGGCACAGAGGCTACCAGAGGGGCTGTAGCAACGTACACAAAGAAAGATGGGTGATGTTAGAGTCCGACGGGTGTGCTGAGCAACTGGGAACTAAAGGCGATGCAACTCAGGTACCCGAAGAGAGGATGGGACGCAGGGCTTTATGTCAGCCCGGTGATATGAGCGCTTTCATGGCCAAATATTTTTCCTGATGTCACAGTTGGAGAAGAAATCACCATAACGTTGGGGACTAAGAATACTGCCCTTGAGGGCCCACTGTGGCTGCTCCTGTTTATGGTTGACTAGCAGTCGGCCACTGATACAAGACCCACAACCTCTCATCCATCCATGTCAGCAATTAATCAATTAAATGAACAGCAGGAGTGAGCGGGATCGTCTAGGTGTGTTAATACATGAGCATGTTTAGGTTGATCTCATTTCATCACTAATGTCACCCATTTATCATGGCTTATTATCTGTTTTGCTGAGACAATGGTCAATACGGATTCATGAATATGGGAATCGGAGACCTTGGGATATGAAGCCTGAAGGAAGGATGGTCTGGGACAATTTAATTGTTCAAGGTTTGGTCAATATCCGGTGTACCCATTTTTGTGTCTAGTCTCATATTTGCCAAAATAATCCCCTTTCTACCGTGTGACGTCATGACGTTGACAGGGCCATCCGTTTCACCCATCACTTGTTGCATCCCTTTGACAAGGCAGCTAATATCTTGGTGAGGGACTCTCCATGAAAATAAATATAGTACACCTAGAGCAAGTCAATCAAAAAGGGCCAAGGGAGATGAAGTGTTATGTGACTTCTTTTGAGCAGGCCGTGAGTTTGTCTGAGAGAACGGGCATGTCGTTTGACTACTGTGTTAGTTTAGGTGATGAAAAGTTTCTATTCATAGTAAAGACATGTCAGAAAACAGATGGCGGGAGAGGGACAAGATTGCTATTGGAAAACCTTTTAAAGACCCCCCCCCATGAATATTAAAGAGGCCCTGGCAGCAGACAGCCTCAGGTTTACAAACCAGAGTAATGTGTCCGTTCGCTGAGGGAGAGCTTCCGTCTGGATATCAATTAAATCACAGGTTGTCAGTCTGATGGCCTCTCGATAGTGAAGCAGCCCATTCCCCTTTGCCCATCAACTCAACTCTGTGTCAACCATCCATCTCTCATTGTCCCCATCACTATTTCTTCCTTCTTATTTGCCATCTTTATCCTCTTCGTGTCTCTCAAGCAGCTGGCAACTGAATGCACAAATTACTCTCCCCTCCACCTTTAACTCAGACTAAATCTTTTCCTTTCGTCACTTTGCTGAGCCAGGATATTTTATTCTCCCATCAAATATGTATCCCATTAATTAAGTTAAATTACTCCTGACTGCGAAATATTCCCTGCCTCTATGGGCGTCAACAGAGAAAATAAATGACTATGAACCTCCAATGACACGGGCTCAACACTTAAACATGATTTACAGCCTTTTCAGCTCTATCCATGGGCAGATTACCCGGCACTTTGCTGGAATTCACCAGCGTTCTTTTCTTCCCCTCGACCGTGCTTTTAATAAGTGCGCGATGGATGACTCTCACGCTTCGGATAATGAGAGGACTAATATTTTGATTATACTGTATACGTTTGTTTCATTTGACTTTCTCGTTATGGTTTAATTGCTGTTGTTAATCCCTCATTATATTCTTATTTCTTTTCCTGCCAGAATATACAATGAAACAACATAATGCATTGTTACAAAAAAAAATAAAAAAAAATCTTCTGCTTGATGTGATAAAAGCATCTTTTTTTGCACGTGCTGAGTGTTTTTGGTTTGTTTGTCTCTTCCATATTGGCTCTATTTTATATTACTATTAAACTGATACGTGATGATTATCAGGTCCCCAGGTCACGACTATGTGTGCACTTTATGAGATTGTTATTAAAATAGGACTGGTACAGAAGAATATTTCTCTCTTTGTCTCTGGCACTCGGTAAATGCCGAATTGGGTACACTTGGAAAACTTCTTTAAAATGAAAAAATAAAAAAAATAAAAAAGAATGATCAAGCAAGAAGCGTTGATCTCCCTTAAGGTACCCTTGGCGCGCGAGTTAAAACAAATATTTGTATATTACAGCCACAGAACTTGAATCGCCTTTATCTTATAGTTGTATTAACCACTGAAAGTTAAGCCTATTATATATCCCTATGCAATAATTATTTCATGATCCAGTTAAAAATTCAAGAATACACTGAAATACTGATGTGTGCAATTCTCTCTGAAATGTTTTATTTCTTCTCTCCTTTTCCTTTTTTCTGAATGTACACATGGATGTGTTTCTTTTGCTCTTTTGCAAAAAAAAAAAAAACATTAATTTTACAAACATCAGCCCAAGGCTACTAAACATCTAATCCATTGTGCCACACGTTATCGTGTTATGGGGGGTAACGGGCTCTAAAGCTGTCTCGGTCATAAAGAGTGATCACAGAGTATCGAGTCAAACCAGCACACCAAGCTCTCCGAGCCAAACGCAGCCCTTGTTATCATCACAACTGCTCATTCACATACTTAACCTTTCCAGACCAGCCATGCGGCATTATTTTCTAAATGACCTTTAGTGTTATTCATTTCATCTCCAATAATGGTGGACTAAATTCAGTTAAATGCATTAAAGCATAATGTGTGGTTTTTTTTGGTGAAGGGGAGAGTAGAAACTGAAAAGGACTGTGTTCCCAGGCAAACATTCAATTCAAAGCTTTTCCTGATGTGAATGATGAGGCCTAATATTTGAGAAGGGGATATGACCAAATGGCTCCTTTAGCATTTTAAATGGAAATGAAAGAACTGAACAGATAATCAGTGACTTTAGTAAATTAATATATTTCGGGTAAATATAATAATAGCAGTAAGTCAAGCACGATCACTTGTGTGAAGGCAGTACAGCACCGTTAAGGTTGATATAAACTAGTAAGAAAAAAGTACGCAAATGCAAACACAAAAGGTTTCACAAAGTCATTCACCACATTTATCAAAGTGTTGCAGATTGTTTTCCTCTACCCAAGAAATGGTTCTTGCTTGACACCCACAGACCCCAAAAAGTCTAGCAGGTGGATATATTGTATCAAAACATAGTTTTCCAATCGCTAAGCTTATTAGGTGTAGTATTTACCGTTTTTTCCGGACTAAGAGTCGGAGTTTGGCTGGGGGTGCGACTTATACTCAGGAGCGACTTATGTGTGAAATTATTAACACATTGTATCATTTCACATGTCATTTTTACACTAAACTGCAAGAGGTCTCTCGAAGCCTGTGGATCAAATGGAACTGCAACTGACGATGAGTCTTACGTAAGCGACGTAAAAGAGAAAATGCCGCATCTCCTACCTCCGGGGTTAGCGGAGTTGTTTATAAGTGACACTGAGGATGAAGATTTTGTTTGATTTAATGATTTGGAGTGAGATGGATGGTTCGATAAACTTGTTAGCATGTTATATATGCTAGAGTTATTTGAATAATCTTAATATGTTACCTCAGGCACTTTTTGAGTTCCTTGTTTATGTGTGTACGTAACGTTAGCATACCGTACTGTTCAGCCTGTTATTGCCTATTCTATTTTTATTTTAAATTGCCTTTCAAAATGACATGTCTGTTCTTGGTGTTGGATTCTAACAAATACATTTCCCCCAACAATGCAATTTATACTCTGGTATTTAGGGCTGGTGCGACTTATACTTCAGAGCGACTTATAGTCCGGAAAATACAGTAATACCCTTGTAAGGCATGACGAGGGGTAACGTGTGCTCTTCGTAAAATCGTTAAAGTACGCAATGATTAACTATAACTCAAAACATTGTGTGTGTTGTCCATTGGCCTGACAGGCAGTAATTCTGTGTATTATATCCGGCCGTTTAAATTGCATGCCACCACTGTGTCCCTCTGACACGTTATGAAGCGATGATGTACAATTATTACGAAGCGGCGGGAGATCATTGGGGTGACATTATAATCATCCTCAAAGGGATCCTTCTCTTCATCTGCGACAATTATTAATGTTCAACTGGGAGGGAATAAGGGGGGGGGGGATCATAAAAATAGTTCTCAGGGAGTTCTAACTAAAATCTGTTTGAGGATTACAGAGAATCACGTCAAACGAGAAGGAGAGGGGTGTGACTAGACAATAGAGGGTCCGCATCAAGTGACGCTTTCTCTGGATAAGTAGCAAGCTGAGATGCTCCTCTCCTGTCACTGCCAGGCCTCACAGTACTCAAACAGGCCCGGGCATTAACGCACATTACTACGGATGAGCCATACAGGGTGGAACTGATGGGCTATTCTGGGAACAGACCAGACAATCTCACAAGACAGGAGGACATAAAAACCCTGACATGAGTCAGCCCCGTCCTGTTAACAGTCAAATCACACACCCGACATGAAATCATGACTATTTATATATTTTCTCTCCAACACATTAAGTCAAGAGAACTGTAAGCACGGAGGGAGGATGCCTCGGCTGCAGGGAGAGAAAAAAAGGCGGTTGCAAACTCTGCAAACTTTTGAGTTCCAAGCAACAGTTTTGAAAGTTTTACTTAAATTCCTGAAGTGACACACAGTTTATGACTCATAATAATAAAAAAGCAGTCCACAAGAGAACAATCCATGCCTTTGATAGTGTTAATACTAGTAAGGCCAAGGCTGAGGGGGCTGATATTAAACCAATGCCTCAAAGCATTTAGATTGTTTATGCATAATTTAACACCTACAACAACACTGCATGTCCGTCTGGACCAGAGAGCAGGGGGGTGAAAATGCTGAATGCAGGGCCTTTCTGGTAGATGATGGAGTAGAGGAAGAGGAGGCTCATTAAATGACCAAGCCCCACTGTGGACAAAACATGCTGGGAGGAATACACAAGAACTTACCACCTCATGTACTGGTGGAATTTTTTTAAACCAATTAAATATGAGAAATCTTATCGCGCATGCTAACGGCCAATTTGTGTTTTCTGCTGTTGTTGCACCTTAGGAGTTCTTTATAGGCAAATTTAAAACACATCTCTTTGTTGTGAAATGAAGACACCCATATGCAGATAAGTAAGATCACTGACAAGCATGCGAGTGAAGGAAGTGAGCAAGATGGCAAGGCAAGTGTTTAGGGTGATGGGCTAGACACAGACCAGCCTTCTCTGGCAGCATGGTCAAGAGTTTTATATATGTCGTGGCCTCGCATTTGCATTTGTTAATTAAATGCCACAACAATGTGATCTTCAACCATCAACAACTTCCCCCACTCATGACAAGACCTTAACAACAATGGACAGGTAAGGTCCAGCAAACCCAACTACAGAGATTTAGGTCCGAGATAATCTTGTGGCTTTAAGCTTCAACAAAGCAGAAACAAGAAAATTGATGGCAAGGTGATGAGAAGGGTTTGGTAAAGCAAAGAAAAAAAACTGCACAACGACATGATAGGATTTGTACATTCTCATTGATTTTCTACTCCGTAAGGATGTGTGTATCGTCAACTAGTAGCTAATCACGTGTTTTTGGAATAAGACGATGAAATTACAGCTGAAGCTCGATTTTACGCACTTTGATTCTACGTGATTTTCTGTATTTTTTATGTCGCATCTTAAATTGATGATATAAAGACCGTACGAAGCTAAATGAATAGCGTTTGGACCTTAGTGCTAGTGATTTCATTTTCGTGACTAATTGAAAGGTGTTTAATGAGACGGCAATCGGTAAGGGCTGTTTGATCTTTTTGACTGCTTATGCTCATAGGATAGGACGGTCCCTAGATAATTTTTAATAATTATATCGTATTGGTTTCCACCCAGAACAATGTATTCCCCAAATACAAACAGGTGCATCGTGTACGTATTTCCCTACTCCAATTTCCCCGATACACTCATATGCACGGCTCTGATTTTATTAAACTTCCAAGATTTTCTAGAAAACGCATTTTCGGGGTTAAGGCAATTCTCAAATTCTGGACCCCAAAGTCTGCGTAAAATAGTTCAGCTGTAGTTTGTCACTTTAACTGATTTCAAAATGCTTCTATTCTTGAACGTGCAGATTTGTGAAGGAGATCCAGTCGTAGGGAAATGACGAAGTTTGTCTATCAAAATGGAAGGAGAGCAGGGAATTGTCATACCACACGCAAAGAGGTTCGCTAAAATTTGCAACGCATATGTCACAATTCAAACACAGCTGTTGCTGTGAGGGGCCCAGAATATGCACACGTTTCTCTGTTTGGACATGTTGTGCAAAGGTGAACTTGGCTGCCCCAGTTACAAGACCACCAGTCAGAAGCATTTTTTTTCTGTTTGGAAATACCCTCACAGGACAGTGTGTGAACCTTCACCCAGCCCGCAACATGGTCTTGTATTCTTATGGATATGTCCAACATAAATCGCATACATAAGATATCCATTTACCAGCGAATAGAAATTATTCCACAAAGTTCCTTCCTCCTGTAATTTTTAGCAATTACAACTGAAAAAAATGACTTCATCAGCGACGACGTAAAATTTAGGCGAGAATGAAACATCAATTGTAATTCTTGTAAATTAATTAAAAACACAAAATGCTCCATTTTGGGTTGAACTAAATATTCTCTGAAAATAACATTGTACAATGCAGAATTTAAAAACTTTTTTTTTGTTCAGCTAAGTCGAATTTGCAATACCGTAATTTTCGGACTATAAGTCGCGGTTTTTTTTCATAGTTTGGGTGGGGGGGCGACTTATACTCAGGAGCGATTTATATACATATATATGGGGTTTTTTCACTTTTTTGGGCATTTTATGGCTGGTGCGACTTATACTCCGGTGCGACTTATACTCCGAAAATTACGGTACATTATAGATAATAGTAAACTTGGCCCACTACATGACCAGGCCAGTACTAGTATAAAATATAAATATAATGAAAAAATATTCACATTTTTTAATAATAAATATTAAAGATGTTAAGTTTTATTGACCTAAATTGTTCAAACATCATTGATCATTTTGCTGCGTTGGCCACATTTCTTTGAGGTTAGACGCTTCTATAAGCAGGGGCATGGTGGCAATCGGGAATTTTGTGAAATTGAATTTTCTCGAACGGCCGGTGTGCATCAGGGCTAGTCAACGCACTCATCAGCCGCCTCACCATCGTGACGACTGCCGTCCGCACCCCCCCACCTCGCCAGCAGCAAATGTTTTGGGGCGCGTGACGGCCAATGTTCTCAACAAGGTCACCACCAAAAAAGGCCTCGTGTGGGACCCTCCACTATGTGGCCATGGACTAGTGATGTATTTTAAACTAGAATTAAGGAAAAAAATCAAACAGCAAAAGTTGAGGCTGTGTGTGGTTCTGTCCTTAATGAGGGTGTTTCTGGGGGGTTTCTTTGTGTTTGCTCCTATTTATTCAAGATGAGGGACGGCCCGGTAATCAGTCAGTAATGAAAGCGCACACAGGGCCGATTTGTCACCAATGGCCAGCTCTGGCAGCACTTGGCTCCTCTGTGCGTATGATTTGTGAAACCAGGGACCGAATTTAGTAGTGCCATTTAAAGACATATTGGAGAACTGTTCCATATGTATTTGTGTGTATGTAAAATGTCACATTTGCAGCACTTGGGAGAAGAGGGGATTTTCGCTGGAGAGCTTGTGAAACATGAGCATTTCTACTCATTAAAGGAAAAGCAATGTTTAGACCAAAGCTTGCTTGCGCCTGCTGTAATATATTTGCAAACATCGTTGAAGCAAATAAACATTCACTCAGCGGCTTTGGCCTGCAAATGAACTAAGTGGAGTCAGTGACAGAAAAAGACACAGAAAGAAAAGTTTATATCTTTAAATATATATAATAAATAATAGAATAAATACATTTCTGAAATTTCTAACTGCATGCTAATTACAACAATCGCAAAACACTTACCTTCTTTACCAAGCACTTGGGTGAAATACACACATTTTAATTTTGGATGCACAAAAAAGTGTAGTTGAAGTAACGATTACTTAAACTGCGGGCATTGAATAGAAGTCTGTCGTTTCAAAACTGTAAGCAAGAATATACTTTCACATCACCAATCCCTCCACAATCAAGTTAGTGCAAGGCTGCGGGGCTGGAAATTCATTTTTAATATGAGTAGATAGTTGAAAAATAATTGGATTTTTGTATATAGTATATAGTCCATAATGTGTGTTGTGAGCATGCAACGACAATCAAAAATTCCAAGCAAAGTATAGACTTCGAAAGGTTTTCTAATTCTCTGCAAATGTTTTTTTTTTAGTATTTAAAACATCTACACACGTTGATCAAATTCAGCAGATTATCTAATCACTTTTGCATCCAACTAGCTGCAACAGCGTGTGGAATGTCTGAGACAAAAAAACTTGTGATTAAAATTGGAAAAATCGCACACAGCTTTGCTTCCACTTAGAAATGTTCAAATTATGCCAGAGTTGACCACAGTTTGTCACATTCCGTTTCTAAACTCGTATCATTTGACAACAACATAGTGCAAGCCCAGTAGACTGTAAAATAGAAAAGTTACAAATCTTAAAACTCACCCACAGATGTCGCATCTGTACTCCCTCATGCCAAGATGCCTTTTCACATGGTTTCTGGCATCTCCCAATTGAGCCGTTGCAAAATGGCAGATTTTACAAAGAAAGGGTTTCGATCCTGTGAAGAAGAAAAAAAAGAGTTCATGCACAGTATTATTAAAACCCACAAACATTTCAGTTGTAGTGTTTTTCTATTTTATCTGTAATTATTCAGTTTAATTGACATAAAACTCAAGTCTCGCCTGTGGTGCTTCATTTTTGGAATATGAATGTGAATGTGTAATGGAGGGTCCATAAGCACGTCAGCCTGGTTTTCTGACAAATGATGAGAAACTGATAGAAGATAACGTCTCTCTGCCACAAGACTGTCAACACTCTGTCAGTTTAACATGAACATGTTCTAAATTTCCTTGCGACAAGAAAAATACAGGCCAATGTCTGTTGAACGGCTGGCGACTTTTTGGCGAACATTAGGAACTTTGGGCGAGTAGACCAACTACTTTGAGGTTCAGTCTTAAGTCAGGCAAATGACTCAGATGAAAAAGTGACCAATTTAGCTAAAGATGCAAATTCTAGTGGTACTTCCGTTGAAGAAAAAAAAAAATGGAAATGTGCACACGTTTCTTTAAGGGACAAATTGACAAATCTTTGTGCAACCTCCCACTACCTTCAGTAATTAATCAAAGGGATAAAAACTAGGTCGTAATTAAAAGGATCTGGACATGATCCCAGCTTCAAAAGTGGCAGACCCCCATTGAGCTGTTTCACAGTCCCATAAACAAATTCCAAAAATAACTGAATGCCATAAAAAAAGGGATTAATTCACAATAATGGAGCATAAACAATACTACAAAATTGCAAATGATGCCAAAAAGAAGAGAAATTTGTGCTTTCCATAATTATGAAGGGCTTGAATGAAAAATTTGACATCTGTATTTTACGGAAGAGGATTAGGGCCAGTGAAGAGAGAAAAAGGCTAAACTATCTCTAAATTAAACACTATTTTAGCACTTTCCAAAGTATGATATTTTTGTCCAAACCGTGAGCTGGCTGTAACTCCATCAAAAAACACATCTACACAAACACACACATGCAGATTTTGAAAGGAACCCCTTCCTTGCTGTCGAACCTTGCCTTACGAGCTAAAGCAGGGGTGTCAAACCCGTTTTTTTCGCGGGCCGCATTGTAGTCATAGCTTCTTTTGGAGGGCCATTATGACTGTCAACCCAAATAAATGTATGAGCACCTCATATTATATGCAGTAAAAGCTACAAAACAAACTGACAAATAACTCGTTTTCAAATCAGACGAGTAAAAACTGGTCAAATATTAAAAAAATTAAAAAAAAGATATTATGAAAAGTGAAGACAATTCGCAATTCTAGTAATGACACGAATTTGATGCACAATTTGTTTTCGCGGGCCACATAAAATGATGTGGCGGGCCGTATCCGGCCCCCGGGCCTTGAGTTTGACACCTGTGATCGAAAGCATTTCTCGAAACCGGCCACGTGGTACAACAAGGAGTGAAGCTTCGGATGTGATTATTTTCGGCCCCTCCCCTAAACAAAGCGAGCCTCCAAACACGCTTTGCATACATGATGTATAGACACTCCAACTGCCATTAAGAACAAAATAACTGTGCAATTGTGCTCACAATTGGTATTCAAGCTCCAATGAGGAATCAAATATTGGCAGTTATAGATCAGATTTGGCAGAATAAACACAAAGAAATGCCTTTTATACTGTTGCAATTTGTCGGAATGCATGACAATCTACACCAACTACAATCAGAGAAAATGGATTGCTGATTCGAAGGCTCATTAATGCTTGAGCAGAGGAGGGGGGGGGATGAAACATTCAAGGCAGAAAGGGGCATTTATTGATGGTTCCCTCACATCTCATTTGTGCATTAAGTTGATTTTAAAAGCAATTAATACACATGGTCAGGGAAATGTAATGGAGCACCCTATGTTCTTAACCTGTCGAACATTTCCCAGTCAAAGCCCTGAGCGATGCTCTGCTTTGCATTATAAATGACAGGATAAATCTTAATGGATTGGGGATAATCAACTACCTATGAAGGCTGACATACACACACATTCACTCAGCATTCTACCACTTACACACAACTGTGGACGTTCAGACACAAGGGAAATTAAAGGCTTTGAATACGTCTGCATTGATTATTTTAAATTATTAGCCCACCTCTCTTTGGACCTCCAATGCTTTTAGCCTGAGCTTTAACACATTTACAGAGACTTATTGACTATAATTACAACTGAGTCTTGGTAATGGACACATCAATTATAAGTCGCACATGTCTCTGACCATGCAAGCGTTGCTCAGGGAATCCCAATCTGCGGTCCATTAGTGTTTCTCTCGTTGATCTGAAGCCTAATCAGTCTTTGCCATCACCTAGCTGTACTTGAACAGCTTTTACCTGGCTATAGTAGACATTAGCTTTACCATAAGGCTGTCTGGCAATAGGAGGTTAGTTACACGGAGGGTTCATTCAAATGATATTGCGTTGTAACACATTCAAAGTAGACTTACAGTCCGTGAGAGCAGAAAAATAAAACATCAATTAAACTACTGATATAAAGATCACATCCCATCGGAATGGATTATTACTGTCCATCTGTTTCTAAAACTCTATTTATTGGGTGATAATTAAAGATTTAGGTTTGGTTAGGATTAGTTTCGCCCAGTCTATACGACACACAAGGTTTCACCACACCAGCATTTTTATGGCCCAATCTACACTACCTTGACATGGCACTTTCAGCTCATTTTATGGCCCAATCTGGTCTGCTGTGCCCTGGCACTGACAGCTCATCCCATCTGTATAATTGTCAAGATTTTACTTACATGAAACAACTTGTCAGTTTTAGAGTATAGGAGAATTTTTGATTATACATTTTGATGAGGGCCTGTTTTGAAAAAACCATGTGCGCCATACAGGTTGAGCAAACATGCCATATGTAGATTCAACGGAAAAGAGATGATTGTGGAAGAAGAATACCGCCCGTCGCCAACATGATAGAAAATAAACAGAAAACGATCGTATGCTGAAATAAAATTATTATGCCACTTAGATAGCATTAGCATTTCATGTTAGATGTTAATGTGTCGGTTAAGAAGACGGCAACATGAAAAACAAAATGTCTTGTAGCCAGTGAAGACAGAAAACCCTCGTACGCCGGATAGACTGTGATTGAATGCAACAGAATATCTACAGGAAATACAGCATAACATAACACAAATTGAAATGACCTTTAAATGCTGAGGAATACATTTTACAAAATATCACCACATTCTGTTTTGTTTACCGTGACTACTATAGCAAATATTTGGACAGGCATCCCAGATGTCTAAGCCTGTCACCTTTTCCCATTTTATCCCCATGTCAAGGTCATTCCTGTATGTATGTGAGTGCCTAGTGTCCAAGACCACATAAGTAAACATCAATAGAGTGGCTTTGTCGTTTTAGGTTTCCTTGAGATATTTTTTCACTTGATGTGGTCATGCCATAACTTATTTAATGCGGTAAAAAGGTTTTTACATAAATGTGTTGACTTTCCATAATCAATGCGCATGCAAAAGCAAGGGAGGGAGGATATAAAAACATTCTACCTACCAGTATGTGTGCGAATGTGTGCCAGGAAGGCCATGGAATTGCTGCTCTTGCACACCTTGCCACAGTACTTGCACTTGTTGCCTTGGTGCTCCTCCCGCTCACGATTGATCTGTTCTGTGTCCTCGATCACATACTTATTGACTTGTCTCAGCAACTCATCATGTTTTTCCTTGATGTGAATGAACAGCTCTTGTTCCGTTTCAAAGCGATCTGTGCATTTGACACACTTGAAGCACGCTCTGCCGTCGAGACCTTCATCCAGGCTGTTTTGCTCATTTCGGATGTGGGAAGCGCTGGCCAGGTGTTGATGCAGGTTGCTCTCAGTGTAGAATGACTTGCCACACACCATGCAGTGAAAATGTTTATCCTTAGTTGGGTGCTTCATGGAGATATGCACATTGAGGCCGCTGAGACCATCCGCCAAAAAGCCGCAGTCGTCGCAGCGAATCCGGGCGCTTCTCACTTTGGCTTCAACGATCGCTTGCTTGTGCTGAAGCTTTTTGACATAATGGGGCAAGAGCCCAGAGGGCACTGGTGCTTCTCCTGTCAAGCCTTTAACAGCGTCCGCGCCTTCGAGAGCAACGCCCTCCAGCAATGGCTGCCCCTGTTCATCGAGGGCCTTTATGGACATAATGCAGGTATCAAAAGGTCGGGAGGCGGACATCCTTGGAAGTGAAGCACTGCTTGTTTCTAGGTTGGTACCTTCGGTGCATTTGTCATCTTTTTCGTGCGGTGGAGATTTTTCCACTTCAACTTCAATTTCTGCTTGGACCATATCTTCAGACTGTGCTGTTTTCCCTCCTGAACAATCATCACCACATGACGATTCCATGCTCTCTGGTTCCTTTTCCTTTGCTTTGCCAGCTAACTCGACCACACCGTCAAGGTGATCGACAAGTACGGAAGATGCCTGTTTTGTTTCTTTTGGGCTTTCTTCTGAATTTAGTTTTGGATTATCTGGGAGCATTAAAGGTTCAGATTGAGGATGAACCGTCGCACTGCTGGGATCAATGATCTCGTTCTGTTCTTCAGGGGTCGGCAATGATTTTTGGCCACCACGCTCTTGTAGTTCCAGGAACGTCTTGCTTCGCTGCTTATGTCTCTCTGTACTGGCATGGCGAGACATTTCCTCGCTTGTTACAGCATAGTATCTGCATGCCAAACACACATACTCAAAGTCTCTCGTGTGCTTTCGTTTCACGTGAAGATTGAGGGAGGAGACTGAGCAGGCTATAAAATTGCAGTGACTGCAAGCGACAGAGTCATCTTCTCCTTCGACTGGACACTCTTCTTCACTGTGTTTTTTTGAGCCTTGTGATTCCTGTTGCACATCTCTGCTCTCCGAAGCTTTATTTGATTCCGGGGATTGTGTATCTGTAAGTTCCTGTGGTGAAGGGTCTACATGAATTTGAGCAAGGCTGCTATTTTCACTCTGCTGCACACGTTTCCTGTGTTTTTTAGTGATACAATGGCGATCAATGTCTCCTTTGGTCACACAGCTATAGCAGCACAGAGTACACCTGTAAACATACTCTTTGCTGTGTTTGCGGCGGACATGGACACTGAGGTTGGTAGCATTAGACACGACCAAGCCACAATAACCGCATTTGGTCGAAGACACTTGTTTTGGTCTCCCTCTTTTAGGTTTTGGAGGCTCAAATTCCAAGTCTTCCTCATCCACCACCACTTTAGCAGCCTCCAGTTCCTCTTGAATTCCCTGAGCTACACCATCGATGTCATCTGTACCCCAATCTCCTTTGGATACCCTTTCAACGCAATCAGTGGAGGAATGCGAATCACTATCCTGCGTGCTCTGATGTTGCTTGTGAATATCTGAGATGAGGTGTCTGTCCATCCATTCAGATGTCGCAGAAAAGAAGTTACATAATTTACAGCGGTACCAATCCAGGCCTGGATGCTTCGTGCGAGCATGACTCTCCAAGAAGGAAAGTGTGGAAACCCTTAAATCGCAGTTTGCACACTTCATTTTAAATCTGTTTCCTGTATCTTTTGGGTCCACTTGTTCAGGGGTTATCTTGAAAGGACTTGCAGTGTCCTCAGCATTGTCTTCTTCCTCCATTAACTCTTCAGCATCAACTGAAAGACAAAGACAGCTACTTCAGGCAATGCAATTCTTGAGGTATATTAATAATGTTGATCGTAGCGCAATATTTTCTGTTATCGGTTTTCCGCTATACATTAAAAAAAACATAGCGTGTGACCTATGGTAATTTTTCTTGAAAAAATTAGTCCAAAACTTAATTATTAGAAAATTGGGTTGTTCATAAACTGTTTTGTTAATTAATTAAAGTTACGCTGTAATTGTTTAGGAAGCAATATTCTATCAATGACAGATGTTCTTAGAGGAAATACTCACGTGTGCGCGGGCTGTCTTTGCTGTGGTAACGGTTGACATGAACATCAAGAGGAGATTTGTCCCGAAATTCAAGTCCACAATAGTTGCATGAATAGATAATCTTGGGTTTTGGTGTTCTTTTGCTCACTCTTCTCTCTTGATTGGATACAGATTGGTCTTGTTTTGCCTGCGTGTCTGGTATTGCAACTTTATTGCAATCTTCATGGGAGGGAACAGATCCCACACCATCAGGTCCTGGCCCTGGATTTGACCCAGCAGAACTTTCAGTCTCCATGTCCGTCTCTTTATGAACGTCACCTGGGCTATCATCGGAATTAGTTTGCTTGTCCTCAGCAGGTTTTGCAGCTTTATCTGTGCTTTTTTTATGTTTCCTTGAATAGTGAATCTTCAGTGATCTAGGGCATTTTGCTGAGAAGTCACAAACAGAGCAACGAGTACTCACGTCTTCATTCTCATTGGATGCCTGCAGACATTGAGTGGGTCCTTCATTTTCTTTTTCAGGCTTCATAATCTTTTTGGGTGAGTTGGGTTGTTCATCATATATTTTCACATCTTGGCAACCCCTTTTTGGCATTTTGTTCAATGGTCAGTATTTGGTTTTCATCTATGTCTTAATCCATTTACATAAAACTGACAAAACTTGGGGTACGTTGATGATGGATGAATCACCTGCACAAAATGAGACATCATATAACTTCAACTTGGCATCCTTTATTAGTCTAATACAAAATGAAAGACATATATATTGAATTACATATTGTAAACCAAGTACGTCGGAGTCAAACTGCCCAGTAGCAAAAACAACAAACGTGCAAAGGTCGCCATCTAGCGTTTGAACCAGCACATTGTTTTAAAAGTACTGTGAGTGGGTTCCTTTATCGAGTCAACTTTTTATTCTTCCATACTGTGCAACAATCTTTTTTTTTTTTTAAACAAATCTTCAAGTTACAAAGTACTGAGCGGGGTCATCATAAACAACTGGCACTTTGAGGCCAATCAAAATATTAATAAGCCTTCTCAATGAGACAGTCTGAGTCTAAAAATCATTGACTTACGCAGCTACTTGAAATAAATACATTCCCTATGGAGCTCAGCGATGTTTTGTTTCATCTACAAAACGTACTCAATTCACCTTGCATGGAATAAACGGGCTGTCTGTCAAGGTGTACAAAATATTTGAATGACAAATGCATTTTGCAACTTACTTGCAGATGCAAAGCAAGGCAATTTTATTTTTTTGCAGCATAATTATAGACCCAGATCAGCTCCTCGTATCGTGGTTTTTACACTCAGCGAAACCTTAATATCTTTGTTGCCTTTTGTAAAACGTGCAAAAGGAGTCCTTTGGAGCAGACACAAACTAGGACAGGGGGGTGAAGATTGCCCACACACTTCATAAGATAAAGCCATTGAAGCACATCCCAAGACATTGTTGTTTTTCTTTTTGGTTCAAGTTATACTAAGATATTAGTTGTGCTAAGCTTGTTGTCAAGAGCATTAGCTAAAAAGTAACGCGGAGTTGACCTAACTACGATCGCTATTAAAAGTATCACATGACATGATAGTACGTCACAACCAACATAGCTTGCAAATTCTGTGGCGTAATTAATGTCTTGTTTGTGTTTGTTGTTGGTTTGTAATGCACTGTTTTGTCAATGCAATGTGGCAGGCGTGGAGCATTGTGAGCTAGCTACGTGCTCTTCTTCAGTATGGAAAAACTAACCAATTGAATTTCGTCGTTACCCGTGCAGGCCAATCACGGCGCAGTCCAAGATAGGTTACAAGCGTCGAAACTCAGAAAACGACGGCGGCACAGAGGCCCAAAAAGTAGGCTAACGTCGGCCACCTAAAACTGTGCAATAATATCAACAACATAGAAGTTAGCACATAAATCCGGTGGGCTCAGACCTTCGCAATGTAGGATAAGACCAACACTATTGCAAAAACGCGTTCAATAGCACAAACTCACCTTTGATTATCCCAATATCGCCGTCGTCCGCGCTTTTTGTTGCTAGACACAAATGGCGTACCGTAGCATGAGCGATACGTCACATAAAGGCGGAACTTGCGGCCGCCTTTTCCCCCTGACTTCAGCTGGTGATGCATTCAATGTCATGGGAGAAACTGTAGTCACAGTGTTATAATCGTTAAGCCAATTTAAAGTCACAGGGCGCAATGTAAATTAATAACTCCATTGATTTCAACACATTAATCATCTATGTGCTGTTTATAGTCGAGCCAACATTATAAAGGAGAAAAAACAATTTGAAATGTGCAATTTTCAAGTCTTGTGTGCGTGTCTGTGTCGCGTGTGTCTGTGTGCATGCGTGCATGTGTGTGTGTGTGTGTGTGTGCGCGTGTGTGTGTGCGTGCGTGCGTGCATGCGTGCGTGCGTGCATGCGTGCTGAGAGAGAGAGAGAGAGAGAGCGAGCGAGCGAGCGAGCGAGAGAGAGAGAGAGAGAGAGAGAGAGAGAGAGAGAGAGAGAGAGAGAGAGAGAGAGAGAGAGAGAGAGAGAGAGAGAGAGAGAATTTTGACGTAATACGTTAGTTGACTTTTCTCTCCACTAGAGGGCAGTATCTACACATTTATTCGGCAGCTTGCAATAACACAAACAGCTGAACATGGATTGGGGTATTCCATGAACTGCCGCATTCATTCCGCAAAAAGCAATTCAGAAAAAAGCAACAGTCTCCTTATCCAAATCAATAATCAGACCAAATCGTTTTTTTCATTGTATTTTCATTTTTTCATTTTCAAATGTAGGGGTGACTCTAGTGTCAGAGATTTAAGGGTGCTCATTGAATGAGCTGAACATTTATAATTTGAAATGGGAACGGCATGAATCTGCTTTGTTGGATGTGTCATTGAGAATGATGGGGATATTTTTTTTGCATGAATTTAGTGGGGAGAATGGTGATTTTGTTTTAGTTAAGAAGAATTATTTGGTTGAAAAAAAGGAGAATTAGGGGAAATCCATGAATATTTGGATGAGATATAATGGATGCCATGTATTTATTATGTTGACCTTTCAATCAAATGACACGGTGATCAACTGGTTAACACGTCCACCTCAAAGTGCAAAGGTTGACAGTTCAATTCCGCCTTTTTCTCCCCATGCCTGCTTGGGTTTCTTCCGGGTACTCTGGTTTCCTCCCACATCCGAAAACATGCATGGTAGGTTGATTGACCTCTCCAAATTGCCCATAGGTGTGAACGTGAGTGCGGATGATTGTTCGTCTATGTGTGCCCTGCGATTGGCTGGCAACCAGTTCAGGTTGTAACCCGCCTTTTCTCTGAAGTCCGCTAGGATACGCCCACAACTTTTGTGAGGAAAAGCAATTTGGGAAATAGATGTATGGGTGAAATTACAATCAGTGATAAATGTAGAAAAATGAGTGAATAGATAAAAATATACTATGAATTTGTGAGGCTCACTTTCAGCCACCTCTAAAAAAGCAGCTGAAATTGACTTAGATGTCAAGGTAAAAAGATGAAGAAGAGGTGACTACTTCCTCTAGAAAGGGAGGGAATAATATACAAGAGTTTGGACTACATTTGAAAGTATTTCTTTGAGGTTTGTGCTGGTTGGGAGTATCCGAGTTGAAGCAATGTGTTGATGGACACAAGGGAGAAGCGCCTTACTTTTCTGGAATCAAACACAACAGCGCACTACACAGCTGTGGGATACTCCTATAAAAGGGTCACTCTCTGTCTCAACCCCGCCCGCCACCCCTCTCAATCCTTCGTCACTCTCATCCCCCCCCCCCGTTTTATCCATTCCTAGAAGCATTACCTCAGACCACATTACGGAGAGCCTGAGGTGTCACCTGGGGAGTTTACTAGTACAATAGAGAGTTTGAGGGTGAATTAGACAAAAACAAAATCCTCTTTGAATATTTCTGCTGAAAGTTGACATTTTTAGAGCAGTGGGTGGAGCACCACAAACTCAATTATTCCCTCTTCTGTTTCATGTATTTACATTGCTTCACCAGCAACTTCAAAACACAACATAAATAGTGATAATATAATGCGGACAAACAAATCAATTGCATGTCTACATGAAAGGCGACACTGGGGAAAAAAAAGAACAGATAACATTTTCACTGATAACTCCCGGTAGTCAGAAGTTCAAATACATATACTCGTCATAGGCATGATTGTCAGATTAACGTGGAACTTTTAATAAGTGATCTTTTTTTCCAAAGGTGGAATGATTACACTACATATATATAAAATGAGTGCACTCACAAGTTTATATATCTTCAAGATTTACGGTTAAAACTATATGCACTCCTTATAGTATGTAAATATATTCACAATATTATCGACATAAGTGCTGATTAAAGTTGTGGAATATTTTTAAAGATGACAAAGCCAAGCCCTCTTAACTTCTTTAGAGGGGTCTTGATTGACTACGCCTGGTAGTTTGTCTTTGCAAAGCATAAAAAATAGTCTGACATTACTTATCGAGTTGACTCATACCAAGAACAATGGGAAAATCGAAGTAATTCATCTGACAAAGATAACAAAATATTTCACACGAGCTGGCAAAGTCTTTTGACGCCATTTCTAATCAAGACAAGATCTTTGGTTCAAACTATTGTGCACAAGTACAAGTTCAAGAAATGTGTCATCACTTTGCCTGTTCCGACATGAACACTTTCAATTTCGACAAAAAGGTTTTAGCTGAAAATGTAGAGAACCCAAATATCTTCTGGACAAAGGTTTAATGGTCAGTTTGTTATTGCAGGTATCAATATGTGTGTAAATAGGTGAATGTGAGATTTTGGAAAGCGCTTTGAGCCACATGGTGAAGATTAAAGAATTACATAGTAGGTCCACTCCATTTGTCGTTCCACGGTTGTCATTTTTGCTAGTGTCTTTTTGGGGGAAATAGTTGCAAGGGGGTCAGAAAAGCCGCTCAACATAGTGAAAATGTGGCTAAATCGGCAACACTCTAGACCAGGGGTCACCAACCCGGTGCCCGCGGGCACCAGGTCGCCCGCGGCGACCACATCAGTCGCCCGCAGCGACCACATCAGTCGGCCATAGGCCAGTTCTAAAAATAGTTTACAGTACACTGGTGAAGAGCATGCAATGCCAGGCTTCCCACTAACATTAATGTTCAGTGTCTTCACATAGAATATCATTAATAAAAATATAAAATTAAAGGTACACTGTGTAACTTTGTTATTTCGGAAGTGTATTATCAAAGTGGTCGCCCTTTGCATTATTCGGTGCCCTTGAAGTAGCTCCCAACTTCAAAAAGGTTGGTGACCCCTGCGCTAGACATTAGTCATAGCTCATGAACTAGGATCTACTATGTGTGTGCCCTTACTACAATAAAAGCAAAATCAATATTGTTCTACTTTGATTTCATCGACATTGTGAGGTCCAGTCAGACACTATGGGCAGGCTGGATTTGGCCCCCAAGCTGAACTTTGCCAATTTCTGATTTATTAGTTTGGGTTTGTGTATACATTTGCTTGTAATGTACGGTGTGGATGACAGTAAATCAAAAATAACTTCATATTTGTCTTGTACACCCAATTCATTTTTGTATTGTAATTAAAACTTATTGAAAACGATTTCAACCTTGAATGATAAATCTAATGACTGGTGACTGCTACTCAATATGAGTAAGATCACAGAAAATAATATGTAGCGGTCACGTCGTTAGACAATAGTAAGCCAAGCTAAATGGAGAGCGAAAATGTTGTTGTAGAGCCATCAAATGATGCTGACAGTCATGTAAACATCCTCGAGGTTGTGGTTTATGAAAGTGGCTGTGTATAACATCAGTCAAACAGCAATGAGTTTAATCTCACGGACTCTTCAAGCCCACCCAAAGAGACAAGTGAAACAAATGGAGAGTGGTTTACATCTCAGTGGCCTAGTGGTAGAGTGTCCGCCCTGAGACTGGAAGGTTGTGGGTTCAAACCCCGGCCGGGTCATACCAAAGACTATAAAAATGGGACCCATTGCATCCCTGCTTGGCACTCAGCATTAAGGGTTGGAATTGGGGGGTTAGATCACCAACTGATTCCCGAGCGCGGCACCGCTGCTGCTCACTGCTCCCCTCTCCCCCAGGGGATGGATTAAAATCACACGGGGATGGGTTAAATGCAGAGGACAAATTTCACCACACCCAGGTGTGTGTGTGACGATCATTGGGACTTTAATCTTTAATCTTTAATCTGCCGCTTGCTTTTCTTCATGCTCGCCTCACAAGTTTGACCTAATCTTACGACTCTTTTCACTCCTGAGTTGATTTTATTGTTCTACACACCACTATTTTGTGGTTCTAAACTTGATCTCACAATTAATCTTAAACCTATGTTTTAAGCATATTACCGTAAATTTCGGACTATAAACCGCTAATTTTCTCAAATTTTGAACCCTGCGGCTTATAGTCCGGTGCGGTTTATATATATATTTTTTTCCGTGATTTTTCTCATGACTAATACACTTATACACTCATAAAAAGGCTGTTGTGCTGTTATGTTAATAAAAGTTATGTGTCCCTAAATAATCATCTCTTTCCTGACAATCATCTTTGTGTATATTCTCTTACAGATGGAAATTAAACATTAAAAACCTTACGCGATCATGCGGCGACTTTACATGCATATTCCAATCGGACACTGAGGAGGAACATTTTGCTGGTTTCAGTGGACAGGAGGAAGACAAAGACGGCTCTCAGTGACTTTGTTGACTGGTATGTTATTTTTTTACCCGCCTAGTTAGTGCTGTTACTTCCGTGTTTACAACAAAATGTTAATGTTATTAAATCTTTAGCCCAGCTAGTGCTGTTACTTCCGTGTTTACAACGAAATGTTAATGTGATTAAAACTTTAAAAAGGCTTTCTGTGTACTGTCTTTCTTTGTAAATAACTTGTGCGCACGTGCGGCTTATAGTCCGGTGCGGCTAATATAAGTATAAAATTAAACAATATCACAAATTTTAGCTGGTGCGGTTTATAGACCGGTGCAGCTTATAGCCCGAAACTTACGGTACATTGAATGGAGGTACAGATCCAAAAAAAAAAAAAAACATACTCTTTTCCATTTTGACTACAGTAAATTCATATTCATGAAACAGCACATTATCATTTGGAGAACTTGAACGGCACTTTGGACTTTCTAACAATGTACGTGCTTGAGTATGGCCTCAAAGGATACTTTTTTGTGATGAATGTTATAGAATTGTGGAGGAGTGGGAGTCGGGGGTGGATCATGTAAAAATGTCTTTGGGTGATTATGATGTCATGCTTTTTGCTTTTTTTTTTTTAAAGCATTCCAGCACTCACGTCAAACACAAACCTGCTTGCTTCCGTCATAGACATGTATATGGAGACTTATGCACGTTCACACACATGATTTGCAGGAAATGGGTCCTCAGAGAGTATGTTTAGATCTGACCATTGACCCACAACAGTTGATATGTGGGGAGTTGGTTGTAGGCAAAGAGCTGCATTAAATGTCAACTTGTTGAAAGAATAATGAGTCGAGTATACTGTACTTACTGTATATTATATAGAGTGTATTCATTCTTTAGATCTTGGTATGTAATTCATCAATATTGTTTATGACTGAGCCTCTTCCTACCTAAACAGGATACTATGGTCACATTTTCATAAAAGGCCAGATAAAAGATTTACTTTGCTGGTAAATTTCACACTTGATGAGTGGGTGGGCTATTTCTTTACAAGCAATTAAACAGCCAGTGTTCTATAATCTGTCATTGGCACACGCTAGTGATGGAATTGCAGCGTTGGAATGAGTAAAATTGTTCTTTTTTTTATCATTTCTGAATTTTCTAAAATTCTCTCCTTTAGAAATTGAGTAAAATTGTATTTTTTTTTATTTCTGAATTTTCGAAGATTCTCTCCTTCAGAAATTGATTTCACCATTGGGATGAGTAAAATTATTCTTTTTTTTCAGAATTTTCTAAAATTCTCTCCTTCAGAAATGGATTGAGGAGCAGGATCTATTATGTACCTGACAAGAAGGAGACAAAGATGAGATTGTAGAGAAGAATACAAAGAATATCAGTAACTACAGCACAGTGTAAGTAAGCACCGGAGCGGAAGAGTGACAAAGACTACTTTAATTAGACCAAATAAAACCTAATACGTATAAGTGTCATGGAACAGAACAGTAATTGCACAATGACTGTTTATCCTAATTATTGAATAGTGCTGTTTTAAAGGCGGCCAGAGGAGCATCTCATACTGTAGCTCTCTCCTTGTGGAAACAACAATCGAGGTGTATCTTGCGTGTAAAGAAGAAAAAGCACCACTCGGAAGTTCATTTCATTCTAACTGGATTACAGCGTTTATATGGGTGAACTCAGACTACATAAAACTTCAAATGACTACACGGAGACTAAACTGTGGTTTGGTTTGTGCTGTGTCACCGTGATCTTGACTCAGAATTACTGTCAGTACGTAATGGTGTCATATTTTGCCCATTTATTAATCACGTTTGCAGGCCACTCTGACCTAGTTGGCACGTGGCCATATTCCACATTAGAAGTGGGCATTTCTGAAGGCGTTATTTATTTATACAAAATGAATGGATAAAATAGAAAATGTTCCTGAACAAAAAATACATACACTGAGCTTGTTAGTGAAAAATTTACAGTCATGGCCTTATTGTCGCTTTAATATAGTTAAAGGTCAACTGTCACTGTAATGTAGATGGGACACAATACATACAAGGTGCTTAAGTCGATAGGAGAGTCTGCACGACCCAAAAAAAAAAAGATCTGCAGCAGCACGCCTTTTTTGAGCCGGGAGAATGTGCCCCAAAGTAAATCACACTTACACGTGCCTCCATTTAGTTCCATTGCATTTGCCATGGCTACTGTATTTAAAACATATAATAGTGCTGAGTGAATGCTTTAAACTCGTGAATTTGGGAGGGATGTCACATTGTGTGGAAGTGAGGGCATGTGTGAGTCCTCTGTGGGTGTGTTTTAATAAAATGTCTGGGCGTTCTGGGAGGGAAGGGTCTGAAAAAGGTCTCTTCTGATGTCACGCACATACTGATGGAGTTACAGCTGTCAAGCCACAAGCCTCTGAGAACCTCAGGAACATATTCTAGTAAAAGCCTGGTGTGCACTTCCAGTCCTGAAGGAACCAGGAAGTCCCCTTTTTGTTTGTGAAACATCTGGAGCACAGAATCCCTGAATCCCTTGTTCCCCTGGCAACACTAAATCAGCCAGCCCACTGCCTGTCTTCAGTGCAGTTTGTGTGTGTGCGTGCCTGCACGTACGTACGTGTGTGTTGTGTGTGCGTAGTCTGCAATTGAATGAACATGTGAAGAAAATGAGTGTAGAGGTTGTGTGAGGCTGCCTTGCAGGACTAACTTGGGGTACCCTGAAAAAATGGTTGATCTTATACAGTTTGCACTCAAGTCTGAGATTTTGGAACTTGTTACTGCAGTAGTGTTGTTTTCAAAGCAACTTTTTAGGAATGACATTGTTCGCCGAACTTTTCTTTATGACTGAAATTTTCTTGAGAAGAATGCGGAAGTCGGTTGCCCAAATACTGGAGATCTCTAACTTCTGTATTTGGTGTAAGTGTTTACTTTCAATGATTTTTTTTGTTTTTGTTTTTGTATAAATGATCCTTGAAACTCTGATTTGGATTATAATTGGCTGTCCAACATCTATTGTTCTGCTAAGTGCCCAAATAAATTTTGAAGATGAAAAAGCTCCTAATTTAAAAGGGGAAATACCAACGGGCAGAATCATGAAAAGGGAATGTTTGCTTTTGCAGAGAGAGAGAGAGAGAGAAAGAGAGAGCAAAAAAAATCAACCCCGCGAGAGGGATTAATTGATTCCAATTTTCAGGAAAATAACTCCACTGTATTCTGGGGTGGTCTGTACATGTCATGACTAAAATCTTTGTTCTGATTGTGGAATAAATTGCATCTGCCAGATTTCAAGCAGATGGATGTTAGTAGTCCTGTCATGCAGAGACACCTCAACGCCATGTTCCAAGTTTCCTAGAATATTTTGTTTGTTTTTCATTTGATTTTTGACAAGCATTTAAAACTGACACAAAAACATTATTTAAAATAAATGAGTGCATTGTTTTTTAGGCTGGATCTCATTAAAGATTAGATACTGAAAAAAAAAAAATGATTTCGACGATAGAAGAAAACATTCATATTGTGTCCAGGCTTCCTCCTTCCTCTGTTGTTTTTGCCAGTCTTATTTTTTTCATTTCTTTTTACCACTGGGATATTGGCATTAAAACCCACAATTTGACCCTCATTGTTTTCCATCATCAACTGCATTAACATGAGAATGGCTGGGGACAGTGATGTTTGTTGGATTTTGAATGCTTCCTTGTAAAAACAATATTAATTAATTATTTCTGGGGGAAGAAAATCAACAAGAAAGAAGGGTTTGGACTAAGAATTTTATAGAGAGGACAGCCCTCAAATTGTCATTGGGCGGTGGTAGATGTAACAGCCCAGACACACTGGGTGGCGACTGCAGCCATCCGGATGGATGGATGGATGGATGGATGGATGGATGGATAAACTGGCAAAATTTGGTAAATGCCAATTTCTGCCTTTCAAGGCATGTCACATCTCCGCAACACACCTGGACTATATGGAGAGGCGTTTTCGGTAAACCGACAAAAAGGCATTGATAATAGGGTTGTGTATTGTGTTGTGTGTATAAGTCTGTGCCCTCGATTACCCGTCAGCACAACAAAGCACATCGTCTAGTTGCCATGCAGACGATCTCGCTGAGTCCTTACCAGTGACGTGAAGAACAGGAAAACTGAGGGTATAATGGGTATAGGGAGGCTCCAGCGTCCGGCTGCATCAATATCCAGGAGATAAGGGTCCAAGATAACAGTTTTTGCGGGAACAGGCTGAGAATAATTTGTCAGCCTTGAGTCTTTCACTAGAGCTCTCAATGGGCATCGATTGGCCGAAATGGCGATCAACACTTTGAGGTGAACCAGATTGAAAGAGTAAAATATAAAATATTCTAAACCTAATCTATGGGGTAGAACAATTTATTTTGATACAACAGCTCCTCAACATACACTTACAGTGTGCATGTTTCTAGACTAGACATACCCCCAACATGGACAACAATTACCAATTTTCTGGAATGGAACGTTTTCCCTGCTCTTCTCTTTCTCATATGGTAAAATTAAGCAAATGCCGTATTTTGCGGATTATAAACCGTTATGTTTTTCCCCAAGATTGGAACCATGCAGTTTATTCATGAATTTTTACATATACAATTCATGAATAGATTTATCCAAAATCTTGTCAAATATGACCAATGAAATATACTGAGCAAAAATAACCTTTGAGATGATTATCCAAGGAGTATCCAAGATTGACCCTAAGGCTCTGAAGGTGGAGCCACATGCTGAAATTAAGAACCCAATCGAATACATCAATGGCCAACTTAAAAGTGGGAGCAAGAAAGTGAGGTTAAAACCAGCTCTCTAATGTCCACGCTATTCAGAAAAGAGGTGGTTATTGAAGCGCTGCCAACCTCTGTCAGAAGCAGACTGAGGGTGTGGGACTGACGTCACATAGAGAATTCCGTGAGCATGCCGTTGAGAAATACAGAAGGAATCAACCAAGGATCCAGGACAAAGACAGACGCGTTCAAAAAAAGCTTGACTGGCTGCAGCTCGTCATCAATGCTGTCATCCTGAAAGCGAGAGCAATTTTATAGTCTGCCAATGAGGAGACATTTATACTTATTGCAACCAGGGGGGGAATCGGGAAAACTGAATTCAGCTGTCAAACTTTGTGGGTGTGTTTGCATTGGTATGTCAAAAGCGCAATATCCTTTGTGAATAGCAGACAGAGCAAACTGCTAGTGCAAAGGCGCCTTCAGGAGCTAAATGTCATTTTTTGAAAATTTGGCTCACTGTTTAATTTCTCACTTTTATACAATGTGAAAACATAGGTACCGTATTTTCCGCACTATAAGGCGCACCTAAAAACCTCTAATTTTCTCAAAAGCCGACAGTGCGCCTTATAACCCGGTGCGCCTTATTTATGGACCAATATGGATTCGTGGATGAGGACTAATTTATTAAAGTAAGATTTACGTGTTTATTTTGTCTGTTGTGTGATATTAATGTTTGAGCAACGTTGAGTTATTTATTCTATGTGCCTTATAATCCGGTGCGCCTTATATATGGACAAAGTTTTAAAATGGGCCATTCATTGAAGGTGCGCCTTATGATCCGGTGTGCCTTATAGTGCAGAAAATACGGTACTTAAATGACAGTTAGTGCATCACATACTTAAATAAAAGCTTCACTATCACTTGTGGCTTTTGGAGGAAAAGGAAAACACATGGGAGTTTTTAAAACAATTAGCTTTGGTGAATGAGCATAATTATGTTGTTGGTGGAAGGGTCAGGCAAGAGGAAACCTAAAAAGAGAAAGTTACTTTGACTGGAGACATTTTGGGTGGAGGGGGTTGGGTAGTGTTCAACTTACATTACTTAAATGAAAGTAGCATTGACCCATTGTGAGAAAGCACTCAGGGAGGGTGTATGGAATGCATCTCAGTGTTTAGAATACTCTACCCTGACATGTCAATTAGGGGAGTCAAAAGGGCAAGTCGCTATCACAGGTCCAGTTGTTACTGAGAAAAAAAAAGAGCCTGGTTATAAGCTATTGGTCTTCTCTGACTCCAGAATAGGATACGTCTCCAAGCCAGAAAGGATGTATATAAAATCAAAAACAATAAATACATATCCAAATGATGATTCCATCCATTATATAGTTATTGTACAGTAAATCTTTCTCAATTTTATTTCTAGTATATCTCTAAGTATATTTTAACTATAACTTTCTTCATAAATGAATACATCCCCTTTGATTTTGTTGTTGTTAATCATTCCTATGTGAATCGGTATGCCGATGGAGAGTGGGAGTCGTTACTTAAATTGCAGTGGCCACTGACAATATTTCCCAAACTTTTAGACACCGGGCAGGACATTTCAGTCTAGAATATCTTGATAATCTTGTGATTTTATTTACCCTGCACAAATTCCAAACACATATGTCACATCTCGTCCCCGGCCGTTTTACTATGTGTCTGTTGTCATGGTTTCTGTCTGTGTGCTCGCCCCTCCCCTCCTGTGTGCCCATGATTAGTGTGATCATTCTGACCTGCTTCTTGTTACCTGTCGTGTATTTAAGTCCTGTTTGCCCCTCACTCCCGGTCGGATCATTGTTGGTGTACTGTCTTGCTGTCGTCATGTCCTGCTGTCTTCTTGTTTCACGTCCCGGTCAGTCAGTCAAGTTGTTGTTTTGTTAAGTCATGTCAGTTTGCCTTTTGAGTTCCCTTCAATAAACCCTGGTCCAAGCTGCATTTGGTTGCCCTGCTCCATCCGTTTCCATGACACTATAATTGAGTCTGTTTTACAAAAACTGCAGTGTTCAGCTAAAGTTGAATTACCGTATTTTCCGCATTATAAGGCGCACCGGATTATAAAGCGCACCTTCAATGAATGGCCCATTTTAAAACTTTGTCCATATATAAGGCGCACCGGATTATAAGGCGCACCTTCAATGAATGGCCCATTTTAAAACTTTGTCCATATATAAGATATATACATTTGGCGCGCGGGCCGGACTTTGGACACGCCTGCTGTAGTGGCTCAATGTTGATCCATATATAAGGCGCACCTGATTATAAGGCGCACCGTCGGCTTTCTAGAATATTGGAGGTTTTTAGGTGTGCCTTATAGTGCGGAAAATACGGTACTTTGATGGATTTGTTAGATCAAACGGCTAAGTAAGGAATCAATAATAAATAACCAAAACAGCAGCAAATTGAATCATAATGTTTTATTTGGCACAACACAAAAGTGCTTAGTAAATAACACCTGCCTATGACTAGCCAGGCATGAAAATGAACTTGTGTTTAGTTGGAATAACACCAAACCTTATAATTGTAAAAATAATGTGTATTTCTTTTTTGTTCAGTAAAGAATCATTCACCTTACAACATAATTTTTGTACTGAAATTAACGTGTTTTTTTTTACTTTGTTGACTTATGTTTCTGTCTGCACTGGCTTAACAGAGCATTCACCAAATTTGTCACTGACGTAAGCATAAATAAATCACATAATTTCACTGATGCAAACAAATTCATGTAATTGCACTGGTCAACATTTTGTTTTAATCAGAGATGAAAGGAAACTATTCTAGATTTTTTTTTGCTTTGATTCTGAATCATTTTTCTCTAGCTCATTAGGTTTTAATAATAATAATAATTATAATAATAATAATATATTTAAGAATATTTATGATTTAAGGGTTAGGTTCACCCCGCAACCCTCATGAAGAAAAGCAGTTCAGAAAATGGTTGAATAGTCGGGTTAGGTTATCCCCAAAGAACCTGATGTGCTAGAAAAAAATAGACTTTTTTTTAAATCAGCGTCAAAATATGTTTAGGACAAATAAAGCCATCTCTGATTATCATTTGCTGTTGATCAGTGTTATGTTTTGTCTCGTGGAAGCATTCAAACCTTCACTGTTTAACCGTTTAATAGTTTTGAAATAAGTGTAAAAATTCAACATAAAATATACAATCTAAAATTATTCTCTCATTTTGTGTTGTACCTTCTCAACCTTACTACTAAGCACATTTAACATGGAACATAATGCTGTAATATAAATATGAAGATTTTATACACAATCACAGGTTCATCATCTCTCATGAAATCAATAACTTACCCCTCCAAATTGCATTTGTATTGCTGTTATTGCAGACAAAATCCCCAGCTCATATTTTCACATTGTTTGGTCAGATAAACAAGTCAATGCCGGAACAGTTGAAAGCACAAAATAGATATTTTTTTACAAAACATGAATAGAAAGCATAAAATGTAATAAAAAAAATGCATATACAATACTGGTCAAAAGGACTAGGACAGTTTCTCATTAGAAAATGTGTCAAAACCTTTGACTGGTAGTATATGCTTTATATATACACTAAATACAAAATGCACAGAAATACAGGGCAAAAAAATAAGTCAACAGGTACAGCAAAAGACCAACAAGGCAGAGTAATCTATCTTTAAACTCCATATAAAAAAGGCCACTTTTATATTTAACAAACAGATCATAAATTACATAAGCCCTTTTAAATGCATTAATCTATGAACGGCATCCTGCATGGAAAACCACTGAGGTATTTCATCTCGATTATGCCATTACAAAGGACGATGGGAGAGACATACTGTAAAAGTGCATAAGAGTTCAACTCAAACTTCATCTGGCTTTACTACAGCAAACATTTCATTCCAGAATTCTGTTTCCCTTCATGCAAGTGCCCTTATTCACTTTAATTTGATCAGTTATTCTCGTTAGGTACTTTGGTTACGGTTGTTTGTTATTTGTTTGTTTGATCCCACACCACTGCCTACTGAATCCCACAACCAACACACACTCACCCACCCACCCCTCTATTACTAATAAAAGATTTAATACCATCCTGAAGTGGACACGTTTAACGAAAGGTCACATGATGAAAGGAAGGGAACAAGGGCATGAAGGCATGATTCACAACGTCATTAGATTAGAAAATGTTGTTTTCTTGGTGATTTTCATGAAATTTAAAGGTCTAAAGCAGGGGTGTCAAACTCTGGCCCGCGGACCAAATTTGGCCCTCAGTGTCATTATATTTGTCACGCAAAGACAAATTGTGCATCGATTTTATGTGTCAATACAAAAATTGCAAATTGTCTAAAAAATAGAGATGTTGCTGGCAATTTTTATTACCATTCATCTTTTTTTAAATTTGAACAGTTTTACTAGTCTGATTTCAAAACTAGTTATTTATCAGTCTGTTGTGTAGCCTATACTGTATATGAAACAATACATTTATTGGGGTTGACCGTCATAATGGCCCTCAGAAGGAAACTACGATGCAGCCCGCGGCAAAAATAAGTTTGACACCCCTGGTCTAAAGCAACAATATAGTGTTTAATATAAAATCATCTTAAAACACAATTCATTGTTTCTGGAAAAAGATAAAATTGTCACAGCAGCAATGATACACAGTCTCTCTTCTGGTCACATTTTCACTTGATTTGGTGGAAATTATACCTACCAATCAATGATCAGTTTGAGATTCTTCACTTTGTAAACTTACAGAAAAATACTGAATTCAAGTCATATGGGTTTCTCAACAATACTTGTAAGTAGGAATAGAAAGATTGTTGTAATATATCTTATAGAATTCTCTTCTTCTAATATTATTATTATTATTATTATTAACCAGAGATATTGCGTTGGACGCTTGTAATCCACACAGCAGGGGGGGGGGGGGGGGGGAAACAGCCTCCAAGGTTAACCCTAACTGAATAACTCGTGCAGAACCAAAATGGTTAAACTTATCAGTTTAATTGTTGTTTTTTGTTTTGTTTAATTGATTCCACCCCTAATGTCCGTATCTAAATAATGTTAGCAGCAGGCACGCGCACAGACATTTTCGAGGACAGGTGCTCAAGTCCGCTAAAATGGGCACCCTTCGCCAATAATTAAGATCAGTGCCAGAGTATGTTGGACGGGAGGGGATTCGGCAGGCATGGGGTAACCAATGATATAGATTATTTGTATTATTTCATTCCCTCACCCAATGAGAATTGATAAGAGAATGGATACGGAATCAGATTGTTAAGCAGTATCAACAATGGAACCACTAAATTCTTATCAATTCCCATTGCTACTTCTACGTGAGTCATTTGTAGAGAATATTTTTGGGGGGTTCATTTAACAAACAAATGATAACTAGCATACACACGAGATTTTTGATGAACAACATTATTCGGTTTTTTTTCAGAATTTCTTACAGGATTGTCCCCATATGACTTGAAATCAATAAAAGAAAGAAAGCAGCATTCCATTTCATTGTTGTTTTGCAGCCTTTCATATTTAAAAAATACCATCAAGGTACAGCAATATAGAGCCTCTGAAACAACAATGTACAAATGGATGACAAAAACAGTTCCACACACACCATTCGAAATATTATTTTGTTTGGCAATAGCTGCACACAAATGATAGCAATAAGTTCTGTTTACATTGCCAAACATAAGTTCAATGCTAATTGTAGAAAGCAACCTGCCAGATGCTGATTGGTACTTTGTTATTTCACTTTTTCAGTTAAGGTAAACCACAGGTGTCAAACTCAAGGCCCGGGGGCCGGATACGGCCCGCGAAGACAAATTGTGCATCAAATTCGTGTCATTACTAGAATTGCAAATTGTCTTCACTTTTAATATCTTTTTTTAAAATATTTGACCAGTTTTTACTCGTCTGATTTGAAAACGAGTTATTTGTCAGTTTGTTTTGTAGCTTTTACTGTATACGTATAATATGAGGTGCTCATACATTCATAATGGCCCTCCGAAAGAAGCTATGACTACAATGCGGCCCGCGAAAAAAAGGAGTTTGACACCCCTGAGGTAAACAAAGTCTTGCATAGTTATCCTCTGGAGTTCCTAATGGTTAAGAAAAACCTTAATGAGCAGTATCGACAGTTTCTTTGGATGAGATATGACACGTGTTAGAGGTAGCTATCCATACAAAGCCATACACGCTTACTGAAAATGCTTCCTCTTGTCATACTGGGTCATCTTGTGCAAACCTATACAAGTTGTTATTCAAATGAACATATAAATAGGCACGATTAATTATAGTGTTGTCCAATAATTATGAATGGTGTGGTGCTACCGAATGCATGGCGACAGTCATTTTTGTATTGTTGTCATTCAAGTTTGAAAATTTTGGTTCAGCCCATTGCAGTTTAACTCAACACAAACTCCAGAGATGCTCATCTTATCAGAATGTCCTCTAAGGCATTGAGTGGTACATACTGAAGGCAAAGTCAAACGTCCAGCACCATATCGTAGTGTGTTTCCTTCTTCCTTTTACCACACTTGTTTATGAGCACTGCATACAAAGTCAGCAGTATCACCCAATAACTGGCATAGACGACCGCCCCAATGATCAGAATGAGGATTTCTGATTCAGGAAAGGTATTTTTAGTCTGCAGGATTGTAGTGTATATGAACCCAATGAAGAGGATGGTGAACCAAACTGATATCGGAATGAGACCAATGAAGTTCACCACGATTGTTTTCCTCCCAGAGGTGCCCCATCCAGATTTGTTGATTGTTGCTATTGCAAACATTTTGGCTGGCAACAGGCTGGACATGTACAGTACAGAATAAAAGGACATAAACACCATCACAATGTTGCCTCTGAGGCAGCTGGCGAATGTCGATTTGATCAGTGCCACTGCCTGGACAATAAGAAGAAACAATAAAATATTCCAAAGTCTTCCTTGGTAGAAGAGTTGGATGGCGGTGGCAATGAGAAAAAATGGGAAGAACCCAGTAATCACAGCCTCATAGGTCATCCAAAGATGATGTTTGTGGAACCACATGGAATTGTAGAGCCATTCCCGGAAATAGGACTTACTCCACCTAGTCTGTTGATTGAGCCACCGCAAGTATGTGATCGGTGTCTCTGTTAGGCACTTGGACCGTGCAGTGTACTTGGTTGCATACCCAAGACTCAGAACTCTGTTTGTAAGGTGGCGGTCATCCCCAAAACTGCAGTGGGATCCCATGAAGGTCTGATTGTACCAGTCCTCAAGGAACTCGTGCAGGAGTGAGTTTCGATACATTCCTAATGGTCCGCTGATACATTGTACACAGCCAAAGTAAGACTGGCAAGCCCGCTCAATGTTGAAAGCCATCCAGTACCGGACGCTACTCAGGAAGGAGATCCACGACTCATATTTGTTTAGAATCTAGGCAGAGATGTATGAGCAACACAATATCGTCAAAATATAAGTGGTAGAAAGGAAAACTGTAGTTTGGTTACCTTACCTGCACATCACCTCCAACACCACCCACCATAGGGTCTTCTTCAAGAACCTTTACCATCTCCACTGATGATGCTGGATCCAGCATAGTGTCAGAGTCACACACCTGGGTTAAAAACACACACACAAAAAACATGATAATACATTATCCGTGCAAAACGCAGATGAACAACTTTTGTACATTATTTTTCTTTGGTTCTATGATGGCCCGAAAGTCCAACATTCGCTAAAACCCCTGCCAAGACAGAGAATTAACCGTGAACCAGGGAAGGGAGTAAATGCTTTTTATTGTCTGTTAAAACATGCTGAGTCAGAACGACAATAGCTGTAATGTTGTGTAGTGTGTAATCATTTTGTTAGCGCCGAGAAGTGAATCGTAGCTTACTGTCGATCCCAGTGAGCGCTTTCATTGTGTATTTGTGTTTCGAATCTGTGTGGTGGATTGAAAAAATATGAGAGGCAGAAAACCACATCCATATGAGGACTGGGATTTCACAAATGCTCATCATTTATTCAAGCTGCAATCTATTAAACCTGGGTGAGCAAAGACTATTTGCTATACAAACATGTTGTCTGTTACAATGTGTTTGACTTTATTTTACCACTCAACAAATGGCTGAAAATGCATAAAATATTTTGCTCTCCTTTTTTTTTCACTTGACTCAAGATGTGGCTTCTGTGAAGTTTGCGGGTCAAGTGATTAGTGTCAATGACTCGTTTCTCCAAAATGTTGTAAATAATAATAGTGATAAAATAATAATAACAATAATAATAATAATATTGATAACAACAACAATAATTTATTATTATTTGTATTTAGATGCGTCAATTTCCTTCTTTAAATTGTCATTTTACAACCTGAACCGTGTTTAGGGTTCACATGTCTTATCCATGTAGTTCCTTAGTGAGTATTCGGATTGCTGGCTTCATTACAGTTTATCAAATGCTTTTTCAGGGATTCATGTTATTTTGGACGATTGACCTTTATACGGCTCCCGAGACACCAGTCGTACAGCCATACTTCACACAACTTACATTCTCACCTGTACATAGTCAACGCTCCTTCCAAGCGCTTTAAAGGCTGTGTACATGACTTCTCTCTTGCCTCCCCATTTCTGCATGACACACACACACTTGTTGTTTAAGACCAGTCTAGAGACTTGCTGAAGGCTGTCAGCGTAGCTCTCATCTGTCTCCTCTGGCCCCCTGCTGTGAAAGTTACTCCTCCACACATACGTGGCAACTTTGTCCCATCCCATGATTTCTTTGAAAATTTCCATCATATACAAGTCATCCTCTGAGTTCCCATCGACCACCAAGATGACTTTGATTCCAGGGTACGTCAGCCTCTTTACTGACACCAGGCATTTCCTCAGGTAGTTTGGATCCTCTTGATATGCTGCAATGCATAGGGCTAAAGATTTATTCAGTTTAATTGGCGTCTCTAAGGACCGCTTCATATTTCGGTGTTCTAAGAGTGCAAAGATGCTCTGGATAAGGAGATGGATAACCAAGATGGCCCCGTACAGTCCAAAAGACAGATGATTGTGGGCAGTGGTGAAGAACTGGTAGCCCATGATGTATGCTGTGGAGATGCCCACCAGGAGTGAAACACCAAACATTGTGGTCCCAAATATCCGCAGATAGGTGAGGACTCGTTGACCACTCATCTGGGTCGGGGGGGGGGAAATGGAAAGTAATTAATGACAGTGGTGGAAATATTCAGATTCAGGTTTATATATGTTTAATGGGGTGCAGACATTTTATTATATAAAAACAATGATTGAAATAGTAAAAATACAATTAAAAAAAATACTAAATACAATATTTTTGGGGTAAAATATACAAGAAATTCCTTAAAATTGGCGTTTAGCATACAGGATTTGCAGACATGCATTTCCTCTTGCACGTTGTGTGGAGCTGTTAGTACATGGGAGGTCCGTGAAAACTTCAGTTTGAGGGCACTGGGGACATAGACGCTTATGGTTGGGATACTGAGATTGTAATCTCGTGATCAGATGTTCCAAACTGGTAGCTGGAAATGACATTAAAGCGCTCCTCTAAAATATGCCAATGCCCAAAATTTCGAAGACAGACCAAAACAGGTTAGCATGATATACAATGAATATTAAATGATGAAAGAAGTTTTGCTTTTGTAACAGGCTGCTAATTCACGTAAAGACAAGACTAGGAAAAGACTACCGTATTTTCTGTACTATAAGGCACACTGGATTATAAAACGCACCTCTATTGAATTTATTTTAGAAATGATTTCATATATAGGACGCACCAGATTAAAAGGCACATAGAATAGATGCTACTGCATCAAACTGGGGTTGACTAGGGTTGCGGTATGCGTCCACTAGATGGTGTTGTGCTAAAGGGAATGTCAACCCAGTCAATGAGGTAAAGTCCAGCTCCCTTTCTGTATGAAAGTGATATGGTTTGGCTTCTTACTTGGTTCAGCAACCCCACTCATTTTTTATGCTCATAGCTTCTTAGCTTTGGTGTCTATGTGCTGCGGGGGGGTCACTGTGATTGCCTCCCAATAGGTTTATCCGTATGTCAATCAAGCGATGGGATTAAAGTGATTCCGTTTGGCCTCTTACTTGGTCCAGCAAGCCCACTCATTGTAATTTACTATTCGTACTAAAACGTACTGAAAGATTTTGGCAGAGCGCTGTGTACAACCAGTATGGATCAACAAATTCATCAATTGATCCATATATAAGGCGCTCTGCATTATAAGGTGCACTGTGGTTTTTTGAGTAAATTTTACATTTTTAAGTGCGCCTTACAGTGCGGTAAATACGGTAATATAAAACATTAAATTACCACCATATACTAAACAAAACTTCCTACTGACTTTCAGTTTTTATCAGGAGACTAAAAATTGTGAGGTATTAGGAACACAGACATTCCTATTCGCATTTTATCTTGTGGACAATTTAGACTTTTAAATTAACCCAAGAAGCATGTTTTTAAAATGTGGAAACAAGTTAATATGATAGATGTATTAACCAAACAATATAGACAGTTGAATGTCAGCAATTGTTCCAACTCCACTGTTGTGTACACATGACAGGACCTCCTGACCTACTTTTGACAACAAATGTGAAACGTTTAGGTTCCAAGTCCTATTTAAGTTTTTTTTTCTCCACTTTTCATCAGTGACAAGCCAAACATCCAATACATAAATATCTGATTTAGGGGAGTTTGCCTTTCAAAGTAATTGCGTTTTATGTAGGTACTAGTAAAGACAAATCTCTTTTCATTGGTCTCAACTATCAATGTCGGACTTGTATGAAATTGCTCTGCTCGCAGCCTTCTTTCCAGCAGTCATTATGTTGCTACTTCCATCTGTTTGGCAGATCAGCGGAGACCCACTCAGCGTGGCTCAGCGCAGTGCGGACCACCCTGTGATGTCATCTGTTTATATCTCCGTGGGAAGAAAAGGACAAGCGCTTTAGGGTTTTCTGCTGCTGCATATGTGCTCAGTCTCTTCTATCACTTGCAAAGAAACTGTTATATCTGCTGTGTAGTGTATAAAGCTATATACTTGCATGGAATCTATTTCACAAAAGTGGGTAAACGCCTACCGATTTATAACATTTGAACCGATTTTTGAGATGTCAGGCCCTGTGACGAGGACAGAAATGTGTGTTATACTGTGTGGTGATATTTGGTGACTGAGAGGGCAGCCATTGAACGACGCCCGGGCAGAGCTCCAGGAGGTCGGCTCGACTCTTTTGAAAGCCACCCCTGGACTCCCGAGGCCACCCCTGGTACCTAAAGTGCCGAAGGCAGCCCGGGCACCACGCCCGGGCAGAGTTCCAGGCGTTCGGATTGACTTGCATGAGCTCCCTCTGATGATGACAATCATTATTATTTTATTTTTTTTATCATTATCATCATCTATTTTGCATTATCCTTCCATAATGAAGTTAAAAACTCAAATTTGGCTATATTGTCTGCATGTTTATACTTTTATGTTTTATTTGGTTTGTGAAGAAAATACGTGAATTGTATGGGCAATGTTTGCAACACATATCCTAATGAATCAATCATATTGGGCTACATTGTCTTAATTATCAAGTTTGTTTTTAAGTAGGCTTTTTTGTTGATGTAGCATGACTTTGCCCTAGTGTACATACAAAGCAAGATCTATAATCTGACTTTCATGTGGGAGAAGAGATGTGACCGGATAAGTCTGACCCTTGTATTTACTATTTGTGACCTTTGACAGTCACTCTAAAAAATTATAGTACTTTCTAAGAGACTGGAATTTGTTAACCATCTTTTCTTTTTTTTTCTTCCAGAACATATAATCATAATGGACAATATCACAATATTTATGATGGCAGCATCTCACAAAAATATATAGTTAACTGGACCAACAACAAAGTTATTCAGCTGACCAGTACAATTACCAAAGTAGACCACCCAAAGATGTGCCGTAGGGGGCATTTGGAGTTCTTCACACACTACCGAAGAAAGATAAAAGAAGGGATAAAATGATGGAGACAAAAGAGCCAATGCTGATTGACAAGGAAAGAAAATACAACAAGCCCGTAACCTTTTAAGTGTGCTGTTGGACACTAAAAAAGGAGTGAGAATGCAGATAACCAGCAACCAAGTCCAAAAAGCTTTTGGCCCTAAAATAATGCCTTGTTCATTTCATTATTAGATGAAAAGGCCCCAAGCAGTGTAACAGGCCTTCTCTGGCAAGTGTCGAGGCTATTAATGTCAGACTCTCTTATACAAGACCTTTTTTATACACACACTCTATTCATGCATGCTTAAGACAAATGCACACAAAAGCTCATTAGAACTGAGCAAATTCTACTTTTATGTAAATATACACAAATCAACCTGAACCCACTTCAACATTTGTGTGTTCGCTTCTATTGTTCGTGCACAATGTTTTATTAGACAATTGGAACAGAATGGATCGCTTTGCCCTTTTCTTTTGGATCAACTTTCAATGAAACAAGCCGCTCGCGTCGAGCAATAAAACATTCATCAAAATAGTTTTTTTTTTTTTAAATACACATCATAATAGGACAAAAGCCACAATGACTAGAATCAATCAGGAAACAAATGTATTCTTCTTATGCCACCATGAACTCTCACCCTGACAAAGACACATTCACACCTTGGTGTTCCAGTTCCCCTCCTCAGTTTGTTTTTGAACTCCAGGAGATCCTGATTAAAACCACCACAAATCCCTGGACAGCATGCAAACATCCATGGTCAACACATTTTGTTACCTTCAGTCTTTCTTGTTTTTTTTACCATTAGCACTCCATATGGTACATGAAACGTCTGTTGATGAGTTTGTTTAGAAAATAAGGTGTTAAATTCCATTTTGTTACCAGAGACATTCACAATTTGTTGCCGTGCTATTGCTGTAAATAGGGTGGCAAACTGCAAAGTGTCAAACTTTTAGGATATGTGTGAATTCACGATTATGGCGAGGATGACGCTCTACAAACTTGCAACTTGTAAGGAGGCTTTTTTCCTTTGTAGCATGCCAAAAGTCCTTTTTAGTCCAATCCAGCAGACCAAAGGTCAGATCACCAGTTGGCCAGTGTGAAAGTTAACGCTAACAGCAGACAGAAAGTCTTTACAGTTCCGGACAAAAAGTCGTTGCAGTTTCTCTAAACTTGGGTCAATTTGCTTTGACATAAAGTAAGAGTGCGTCAATACATGAAGAGAATGTCACAATGTGGCTCTCCATCATACAGGATAAAAATTTGCAAATTGAAGTGGTCATTAATACTTGTCGATGAAATCATCACAACTTCATGCTTGTTTTTTAAATTTGGCACTTGAAAATGTAATGGACGTATTAACCATGTCATTCTGATGTCACTTATTGAGTAAACTCCCTTTGGCTCCATTTCACACAAGGTCATAGTAGAGCAAATTTTGTCTGGGTTTAAGTTTGAGATGAATGAAAAACATGAATAAGTGAATGAATGTTAAAGGTGGGCTAGAGAAGACTGTGCTGGATATTTAAAATGATAACAATGTCTATTCTCCTGAGATTTCCCAGCCAAGCAACATAATGACAGATGGGTGTGTTTGGAGAAGCAGCAGCCTTGACGTTTGCATATTGGTCACTGGGGACATAGTGAGGCTTTGAATACCTGCTAAGCGGGCGAAAACATCAAGCAGTGAATTCCAATGAGACAGAAAATGAGACTTTTATCCATTTTATTTAGCATAAGCATGATGGTATGCTCATGCGAGTTACTTTGAACTTTTTAAAGCCTTAAAACATATCGCTTCAGTGTTTTGATATAACATTCTATTTATTGTGTTTTCCTGCTTTTCGACTTAAACAAATGCCAATAAGGGTTGGGATAACATTCCTTTGCTGAATTTCATGGCGTTTACAAAGCGAATTTATTGACACAGCTTTGCTACATGATCAGAAAGGTCTCATCAAATGTATGCATGAAGTTTCTATACTGCTTATTCTTGCTAGGATGCGGGTTTGTAAAGCGAGGTACACCCTCGATTAGTCGCTGGCCAATCGTAGGACACTTTGATTCTCATATTCACACCATATTCACAAAAATGTGTGATTAATTCATTCAGTCAGGCTTAAAAACTAACAGAGTAGAGCAGAACGGCTTGTATTTAAGTGCGAGGTTTGAAAAGAAACGTCTAGAATCACATTGGAAAGTTCCGGTATGCAGAGATGTAGCATTACTTGAACAACACATACTGTAATAACTCCAACAAATGTTAATGTATGAGTAAAGTGTCAAGAATGTTAATATGGAAGACCATATACATGTGCACACAGGAAGACATGGTGAAATCCCTGTTGGCGGAGGATTCACGGCCTTTTGGATCTTTATACTGTATAAAAATGGAGTGAGTCCACATTGTGTGTCATTAGCGCTCAGTAAAATTTGTTTAGATCGATTACCAAGTGTTTTTTTCCGATGCATAACTCCCTGCTTCATGTCAAGACTTTACTGTAATGTAAAAAAGTCCCCCATGTCTGCACATCCAACTCAAAAGATGTCTCTGGGAAAAAAAAGATACCTCTGTTATGGCTGATATTCAATGGTGCATTTTGCCAGAATTTGCTCTGTTTGTGTGAGCGTATTTGCATGTGCGTTTGTGCGTGTGTGTGTCTGTGTGTGTGTGCACACGCGGGCGTGTAGGCTTACGTATGTGTGCATATGTGCATACACACTGTGCTGGAGGAAGTATTTTAAAGGCATTAAATGCAGAAATTGGCCTCCTGGTAGTAGATGGAGGATGTTGGAGAGTCTAACATCACGCTGAGCAGAAAACGATGCAGAAGAGCAATGAGGGAATCAACTTTATCGACTGTAGTTTCTCTACTTTTTTCTCTTGCACTCTACGGTAAATGAGGCTTTTGCATATTGCTGGAAATATGTCTTTTGGGGGATTGGAATCAATGATGACGCAGAAACTATACATGATTGTTCTTGCAACACTCAGGAGTCACACCACTGCCAAGAACAAAACTTTCTGCAAACTATCGTACTCATATCCAGCTCTGTCTTGCCCGGTGCATTGGAAAGTCCAAAGTGTCCCCAAACTGCACCCTACCTCAAATCAAAGCACGGCTGAATAACATAAATAACATGGAGAATTCTTAACAATTATTGTTAGTGAATAAATAAAGTACAGTACAGAATACACATATTTGTGACGTTTGGTTAAATCAATATGTATGACTACTTGAGGATGGTCTTTAAGCATTTCATCCCAGGAACAGGACAGTCCGGGATGATCAGACGCCCATTTGGTGGACAAACAATAGCCGATTTGGATTAATGCAAGGTGGAATCCTAGGTAAAGTAATCAATCTAAATATTTTTTTTGGTGGTGTTTTCAGTTTGCAAACAAAAATAAGTGGATGTGAGGCTATCTAAAACTCTTTGGCAGCCAACAGATGGGTTTCTCATCTGTCTGACTTTTTTTATACGGACTGAAAATGAACGGAGGCACGTACCAGTGACAGAAGCCCTTTTAGAATGACAAGGACAAACGGACGGATGGACGATTATATTATGAATAAAGACGGACAGACAAGGACGAAAGAGTGCCCAAGTTGTGGACGAAGGTCAAACCAGCAAAATTTGGTAAAGTGTCCACTTCTGTTATATTTCACTGTACTGTTTTCAGCCAGGCGCACTCATAAAGACAATTGGGCAATTTTTGTCCTGATTTTTCCCCTTCCCGACCAAGGACATCAAATGGCATCAAAAGGATTTAGAATATATAATTGCACTGATTCATTCTCAATGTTATCACTAAATGGTACTCTTAAACAGTTTGCTACACATTCTTAGTCAACACTATGGTAACTTTAATTGTGTTTGACAGATGGATAAAAATGGTGAGCTACATAGTGTTAAAAAAAAGTGAGAAAGTGTCTTGGAGTTTGTTAGCGAGCAAGGGATAGGAGACCCGAAGAGAGGGTGGGGTTAGAAAGAAAGACTGGTAGCGTTGACTCAATTTATTTTCAGTTGGAGCACGAGAGTAAGTGCACTGTGGTCGACGCTTATGTGTTTTGGCAGGCAGATTAGCTGAGAATGAATGCCATTTTCATACTGCAACTTGCATAGTGTAAATAGGCACTTCAGCAGCATAACAATAGAGCTGGGATTTATTAGACTGTCAGAAATGTGCGTTAATAAGGCGGTTGCTTGCAGTGTGCTCTAATAAAATAAATCATTACAGTACAAGCGTTTCCCTGTCTAAGAATTGTTTGTCACTCCTTCAGGTTGAAAGAAATAGATTAACAAGTTCTTAGCCACTGCTGCTACAACTGTTGCTTAATCATGATGGAGTGTTGCTATCAGCCTTGTTTTGTCTTGAGAGCTGTCCAAGTCTTTTTAACTTAAGTTGCTAACCGGAGGCAAATAATTCTGCCAAGGAAACAGACGCTGCTGGGTGTCCTCGACGACACGGCGAGGCTGCACGTGAGCCCACGTGTATATATCAACAACAGCCCTGGGTCATGTCTTGTGCAGGATATTCTTGTTATGACAAGACAAGTGTTAAAAAATAATTACAAATAAAATCATAGGCATAAAGATGGGGACAAAGAGGGGTTAATTTGTAATTTTTTTTGTTTTTCAAGGGTTGGCTTCACTGACAGTTGTCCTATATATTGCTATCAGGATCTCCTTGTAAAGCAACTGTTTGTGGACGACTTCGTTGAAAATTCTATTTATACTGTCCCGTATTATCACGTAGGCCAAGAGATAACAGTCACAATCAGTTACAAGAGAAACTATAAATAGCAGCATTTAAAGCTTAAAATGTTTAGTTTATGGGTGATTAGCAGGAACGACAAGGTTACAATGCACCAATGTATTTGGCTAGGTTTGGGTCATTTAGTACACTGTTGGACCTCAGTGGTGTCGTCAGTACTCCCTGTGTGACTCATAATGAGGTCGTGGACAGCTCAGATACAACCTTGCTCACATATAATGTTCACTATTACTGTCTGACTGAAGCACTGACTTTCTGCTACTTTATCTTTAAAAAAAAAAAAGTTCTGCTTTGACGCAAAATCGATGAGGTGGATGGTGATGTATGTTTGATAGGGATCCAAGGCACTCCCTTCCAACTTGAGTAGTAATTTGGGAGCCCTGAGGCCTATGCAATGAAGGACCCTGCACAGGCTGCACATCCTGGAACGCAGATGATCTGAGTGTTTGCCTGTGAACAAGACTTCTAACACTTTGTGGCACCGCCTTTCTTGTACAGCTTGCAAACACACATCTGTAGTACATTACTACAAATTTACATGAGAAAGTTCTTACTGTACCACTAATCTGCAGACTCCTTTAGGGCTGACAATATAGGGACAATATGCTTTCAGTTCGGTTTGCTTGCTACTGATGTGAACATAAAGTGTGCTGGGGATAATTAGATATGTATGTTAATAAAGTGTGACATTTTAAGAGATGATGAGCAGATTTATATTGGGTCTTAATTACTATGATCGCAAAAGACGTGCATGGTAGGTTAACATTTTTGTCATTTTTGTCACAATTGTCATTAGGTGTGAAAGTAAGTGTGAATGGTTGTTTATGTGTGCCCTGCAATTAGCTGGCAACCAGTTCAGGGTGGGTACACCCGCGACCCTCGTGAGGATAAGTTGTTAGGATAAGGGATGACAATGGATGGACTGTTTATTGCATGACATTTGGTTGAATTTGATTCTGTGCACACATAAATCATTAAAAATCATTGTGTCTAATGTGTTTTAACAAAAATACCTCTCTGCATTGTGTGTGTGTGTGTATATATATATATATATATACTTTATATATATATATATAATATATACAGATTTACACTAATTCTCTTAAGAGGAACAAACTATGTCTGCATTATTAAATAAGTTATAAAACGCGATGCGATTTCAATGAAATGATCATCTCAACGGGTCGAATTACGCGCCTCGTCAATGACGTACACAGGACCCAAACGAACCTTTCCCATTGGTGCACACTACGAAATGAATGACGTACATGCCACTGACGTCTGCGACCAAATGCTGCATGGGCTCTGGTTTTAATTACTGGTTTAGCCATGTGTGGTTTTATATGAATGAAAAGAGTCGTTTACATTTCCATGTTAATGCAATCCACAGACAGCATTGCATGAAGCAATTTAAATGCCAAATAATAATCGCGCTTTGTAGATTTGAAGACATAATTGGAGAAAAAAATAGTAATTGATTTCAGTAAGTATAAATGCGCCTTGAAACATGTGACACACCACCCAAATTTATAACTAATTTACATTTACGGGGTTAAATATCATATTTAAATAAATAATAAATTAATAATGATTGGTAGTCATGATGATGCCACCTACCTTGAGGCAGCCGTCGTCAGCTCGCTGAGATACGGTCACCTCGCTGCTCCAGTGAAAGAAAAAGTCTCGATAAAGTTTTACAGGACACTTGCGTGATTCTCATGAATCCTCTCAATATGTTGATTTTAAAGAAAAGAAAGGGGCAAAAGAAGTGGCGTTTCCTCTGACTTGGATGCTCAAGCAAAAAAGACCAATTTCCTCTTGTCCGTCAATATCATGGCAACATGTCTCGTATAAATAATCAATTTCGGCATTAATGTAAAAAAGTATACACAAAAATGATCCGTATAAAACGTTATTTTTTCTCTATCAACGTGTTCATGCATGGTTTAAAAGTCTTTTTAAAAAGCAGCCATCAGCTTTGACAGCATCACTCATTTTCAAAATAGTGAGGAGAAAAAAAAAATCTTCTAGCAATCATTCTAGGGCTCGAAGTTGGATTCGTCAGTCTTTTGGGGCATTTGTGTGAGAATAGTCTGTCCCAGCATCCAAGCCTCGCAGAGCAGAGATCATTGGTGCTGTTTCAGCTGTCCCAAAGCCCCTTTACCGGGCTGCACCAGGTTGGCGTGTTGTTTTAATAGTAGGGGGAGTTTGGGGGGAATTGGAGGGGGTGACGAGCAGGAGGAGAGGAAAGAAAGTGGGGGCGGTGGGGGCGTGGGGCGACCTAGTCATTCGAGCTCATTACTAGAGAAAGAGGAGCGCCATCAGAGCAGGGCAGTGTCTTGTTTTTTATTTATCTAATTTTTAAATTACCTCAATAATACATATACATATTGTGGTTGTGCCAAAACGTGATTGTTGAGTTTTAGTCTGACTTGGTTGAATGATCAGAAATATTGCATGGACCACCAGCTGGAAGTAGGAGAAAATCTGTGTGAGAATTGCAGCTGGAGTTGAGCAGCTGCAATTGGGCTCTTTTGGTGCACTTACAAGGTTCGATCAGCAGGCAGTGCTGAAAGACGTTTATCTGATGGGAGGACTCTGTCATATTACAACTTACTGGAAGCTGGAAGTCGCTCACTGAGGATATAATTGCCATGTTTGTCAAACAAAAATATTTTTTAACATTTGATAACGAATTGGGATAGAAGAAATAAATTAATTGAAATGAATGAATTTGACAACACAATGCAAAGGTGGTGGCAAAAAACTGTGCATTTAAAAAGACAAACTTGATCATAATGATGAGGTTACTTCACATTTAATAATATTATTAATGTTAATTCATTCATTATTGTTTGGGTTGTTAGGGTTTTGCTGTCAAAATGCACTGCATCACAGCATGTCTGCTTCAAGGTTTTGATCTCCTGGGTTTGTTTCTAGTCTCCGACCTGCCGTTCTCCCAGTACTGCACCCCCCAGGATATGAGTTATTTGTCCACATGGTGAGGGATAATTTATGGCCTTATGTTTTGGTGGCTTAAGACAATGATGCTTTCAAGTATTGTGGGAAAAAACAAGTGTCATAAAATGTTATTATCAATATCCATCCATCCATCCATCCATCCATCCATCCATCCATCCATCCATCCATCCATCCATCCATCCATCCATCCTCATCATTTGAAAGGGCTTCTGTCACTGGTACGTTCCTCCATCCATCATCAATCCAAGTAAAAAAAAAAATAGAAAAGAAAGTCTAGTCCAATAGATGAGAACCCCAATTTGATTAAAATGGTTGACTGCATGAGGTGGCAAGGTACCATCCATCCATCCATCATATGTACCGCTTGTCCCCATGGTTTTATTTTGAAGTCTAAAAAGAGAAAACCTGGCATCCTTGAATGAAAGTAAATGACCGTTCAAAACCATTCAATGGACCCAAAATGTGCGCGTTCGCAAAAACGTCCATAGAGCAAATATGCGCTACGTTCAGTTCACGTAGGTCTTGCACGCACGGAACGGATTCACAAAACTTCGCTTTTCCATATATTATTTTTCCAAAATAGAATTGTTACAACAGGGTGTCCAGAATTCCTGAACCAAAAGGCAGAGCAAACACAAATATGAGGGAAATAAACAATCATTTTATTTAATCTAGGAAATGCAAAGTGAACAAAATTTGAAGTATCGAAACGAACAAAAAGTCCTCACTAATCTTGATGCAGAACAAGTGTGCCCATTATTCCCTAACATACATTCTACAATTTTATTATTGTATTTTTTTCTAAATTGACACTGTGGGGATGTAATGACATTGTGGCATTTGGACATAAACGTGCTAGTATGTACCGCAAAACTCCTTTTTATATTTTATAGTATGAGCTTTGCGAAAAAAACAAACTTAAAAACGTTTGCAAACACGCTCACCTCATGTGACCCCGTGCTTTTAAACATGAATGCAGTCTGTGTCATGTGGATATGATTAGTTCAAAATAACATGAGTGCCAGTGGTCATTTTTTTAACCCCATAGTGTGAAAAAATACAGTTAGGGTCCACCTGTGTCACTTTCAGCTGTCTTTGCAGATTTTTTACCTCCAATTGTCGTGGGATAAAAGGCAACAGATGTGTAGGGGTGTTGAAGTGTTATCAAAGGGCCGTCTTCACAACATTTTTTCTGCCTTTATTGCGAGCGTGTCCCCGAGTGTGCAACATTTCTGACAATTTCATGTTTGAAGCTGGTCCCTTTTAAAACAATCACTAACAATGACTCACTTTTGGTGTTCCAGAATTTAACACAAAACAAATTGCAGTGATGCTCTTCACATTCTCGTCAGTTGATTTGAAAGCACCATGAAATTGATGCATTTGCAACAAAGACATGTTGTCATCCAACCAGTTGTCTCCTTTTAACCATCCTTAAACTAATCATCTGACCCTTGATTCCATTTCATTTTAAGAACGTTATATATAGTCTGTTTAGTGCTATTTAGTCTTATTTATTGATGTTTTTCATTCTGCATTTTGTTTGTTCCTCCTGTCATAACAAGCTCCTGTTTTAGGAGGCAATTAAAAAATATATATATATAGATAGAGAGAGAGAGAGAGAGAGAGAGAGAGAGAGAGAGAGAGAGAGAGAGAGAGAGAGAGAGAGAGAGAGAGAGAGAGAGAGAGAGAGAGAGAAAATGCATTTTAATTACACCAATAGTTTGCACTTTATCAGCAAGATGCCAAATTAAACTTGTCAATTAGTCTGCAGACATAGGTATTTGGCACAGCTGGACACACAGCCAAGCACAAATATGCCCCTACCCCCACCATGTCAACAACTTGTCTAATTTCACACTTCATGGGTGGGCAGGCACTCCAGAGAACTATTGGTAAAAAAAAAAAAAAAAAGCAATTAAAAGGTCACCTTTCCATGATATACCTCCAATAACATTTCCAAATATGGAAAATGGCTATATATAGGAATGCATTAAGATATTTTCATTGTGTGTAATTTATTCCATTTTTTTTTTTTTAGCATCGGCAACTGAAAACACGGTTGCGAAGTGGTAATGAGCCAACACCACTCCTGGGGTTCTTGGGATTATTTGTCATGGTCACAAATTACATCTATCACAGTAAGGTTCACCATCGGCCTACAGAAGCTTGAAAATAACCAGTTTTTGTTTTTTAACGTGATAATTGTTTTTAAATGATATAACATAATTGTATTAGATACTTAGTGTGCATATGAGACGTTAATGCGCTCTTCTGATCAGAAATTTTATGTAGGTGAAGCCATTTAAAACACTTTCATGCATCAACGTTTGGATGGTATTCATCAGCATGTCTCAGATGTTGAATCACAAATCTGTTGCATTTTCAGGCATGCTTTATAAGTTTAGTAAACCTCGACAATTCAATCTACAGACTCTAAAAACAGGCAATGATGCTATGTCATGTAGCTTGTGGGATTATGTTACAAACAGCGCACATCTATAAAACAATTTGAGTTGGGTGTGACACCATGGATGAGACTTTCATTAGATTCCATTTCTTTTTCCTGGTTGAGGTTAAATTGGTAACGTGTTTTATACTCCGAAATACATTGCAACTTTAGATCAATGATTACAGTATGCCTCTGTGGGAACTTCCTAAATTAATCATTTTTTATTTTCTAATCTTCAACAAGAGGAAAAGAGAATGTCACAGTCCAGCCAATATGCCAAAATGTTAACAGGATGGAATTATAATGAGATATTTAAAATGACAAGCAGGATGTTTGTCAAACACATTTGTCATTTTACTCCTTAATAATATCTTGTGAAGACAACCGTGTTTATCTGAGCGGTGATTTCTTGTTTTCTTCAGCCTCTCAATATGTCTGTTCATAGCGACAGAATAAATCATTCATAAATGGCACAAAAAGTCCGTTTCTGTTCCTGATACAAAAAGGTTGACTCACCGCACTTACCTCTAACAAAATATTATTCCGCTTGTTGTAGGTGCGCCGTCTGCATAGCCTGCTTGTCCAAGTTTTGATTATATCCCTGTCTTTTGGGAGACACAAATGTTGTCACTCCTTGTGCACTACAAACGAACTGTCAACGGTTCTTGTAGGGGGAGAAAAGAAACGTGTCACGTGATGAGCGGGATTTTGCCATGTATCAACATTGTGCACTGCCAGAGAAAGGTCGGAGGGCAGTCGAAAGACGTGCACCACCGAAGCAGGTTAGGAGGACGGCCGTGGGTGTTGCGCCACCTGAGCAAGGTCGGAGGTTGGCTGCAGAGCATGTGCCGCTGGAGAAGGGTCGGTGCGTGGTGCTGCTAAGGAGTCTGCAACTGCCAAGGCACCTGGATGTTGGAGAGCAGAGATGCGGGGAATGAGGGAAAGTGAAGGTGAAGTAGGTGAAGTAGCAAGAAAAAGAATGAACGGGACAAGGTGAAAAAGAAGACAGTGTACAAACAGGCTTGGGGACATGTTTGGAATGGCACAACTTGGAGAAGGCTGAACCAGAACTTTTATGCCATGATGCTCTCCCTCCTTCGCTGATGGTGAAATTCTTCTTCTGGTGCGAGGCACAAGTAAGCGATGTCTTCCATCTCGGATTGATATTACACCTTACAACCGATCAGCTAGAGTAGAAGAAATGTTTTGAGCAAGTTGGAGAGAAAAAAATATGAGAGGGTTACTTCAGATGTGGGCCCCAGCGGGGTCGCCGTTCTCCATGCATTGGTAATAAGTATTTGGATCGCTCAAAACTTAATTCTTGTCCAAAATATGTAGGATGTTTTCAAATCAAAAGTTTGGCAGTAATGGATAGATTTAACCCTTGGCCCAGAGAAGAAAACCCCTTTCACATCCATGTTCTGTGTTCCTCTGGGAGCTGCTTCAGAATTTCCACAAGTTGCACGGCACCCCTCAATCCTCATCGTCCACTTTCAAAAATGCAATGAATGCAGAGGAATGATGATTATATTTGTATTGATTTGATTTGAGAGCGTTAACTCCCATTAGTGGAGCTCTTGTAGGAATGTATGCTTCAGTGCAGATTGTCAGTGTGTGTGAGCTGTGTTAAAAGACAGAAACAGATACACCCCACCCTTCTTGTTGTGGTATTGTTGCCACGGCGACAACTAACACCAGTCCACTGTGCAGAACTGAACCAGCTTTAAAGGATAACTTTCTCCCTGCTTCCCGCCCGCCTCCTTTCCCCAACACATCAGGCTGATGTCTGGGCAGCTGCTGAGTGTTATTTGAGGTCATGTCAACTTCTGAGCCACATGCATTCAACCCCCACCCCCCAATTACAAGAACATGTACCATATGCTTGCCAACTGGCAGCATATTATGATATAGTCTTTACCTGGTTAATGATGGAGACAAATAATCGTGAGTTGTCATGATTACTAATAGTTAATACAAAAATTAAACCTTAAATGTCATATGAATAAAGATCACTGTTGAGCAGATCTCTGTGCCTAAAATTGTGTGCTTAAGTCAATACATTCTGAAGACTGTCACTAACCTATGCGAACACAGCAGTGAAATCTCAACTATAATAACACTTCTAGGCCATCATTCTGGGAAAAAAGTAATTTAACTATCCCCCAAATTTTTTATAATAAATAAGCCACTCTGTGCATAAAAAACAGGATGAAACTGAAAGTTCAGTATCGATGTTCTCACCCTAGTATCGATCTGATATTGACGCTGAGTTAATATCAATACCATCGATATTTGGATCGATACTCCACCTCTAGTTGGGTATCGATATCATCAATCTTTGGATCGATCCTCTACCCCTACTTAGGGAACACTTGTTTCTATGTCCCAGCTTTCCGTTTTACATGTGCAACATATGGTTACACTACACTCTAATTCTGGGTCACCTGAGCTCTGGGCACGTTTCGCAGTTTTGAGGCGCACACTTGGCACACTCCTGACCTGAACTAGGGCTTTGAGAGGGGCCAATGACAGTAAAACACATACACGAGCGTGCACCAAAGACAGGAAGTCTGTTTGTGGTTCTTTACAACCCTTGCCTTCCTGTTCTTGGCTTCAAAGAGTCTCTGTTATCAGAGTGGCCTGTTAATGGTTCTACTCACACAGAGTTCCCAGTTGCTTTAAACTGGGAAGTCGTGATGGTGAAGTGGTGGAGCATATTAAATGAGAAATAAATGAAGCAATGATTTGTGTGGTAGTTTGATATCATATTGATACCATTCATCCATCCTGTTTGTACCCAATAAATCTATAGTTTGCCTCATATTCAACTGTATTAGTGCACAATGTAAAAAAAAAACTACAAAAATATTTAAAAATGACAACGCAATATTATTGGTTTTGTTTTTTGATGGGGGAGAATCGTCCTTTTCAGGCAAAACTTTTACCTATGTGCACACCAAAAGTTACCTCACTTGTCATATGGAGCATGTTAAGCACCATTATCAATCCCAAACCTGGTCATGAACTGTAAATGAACCTGAGAACAAAAGCTTGTATAATCTGCTCTGAACCATTCTATAACACACTCTTGTTAATTTATGTAAGCGTTCCTTTATTAAATTAGAATTTGTTAGTCTTACACGATAGGCCAACATGGCACTTTTTAATGATCTTATATTAATGCTTAATTATGGGTCTGAAATTGCCGTAATAAAAAAAGCTAATCTAATCTTCAATATTATGCATAATCCTTTTTTAAAGATTTGAAGGTGTTTATTCATGATAGGTTGGCGTCAACCTTGCACATTGTCCCAATACATTGTAGCCCGATTTAAAAAATAAAGATGTTGCAAGCAATTATATGACCATTCATCTCACCCTTGCTCTACGCTCTCTGATGTCTTTTATGTCTGACATACAATACAGCCATCATCAATACATCTTTCAGTCTTTAGTTGATTTATTTGTTGGACAACCAGAATTCGTTGTGTCAGACACTAAAGCATTAACCCAATAACTGCCTTTCCCCTTTGATTCCCCATAATCAGTTACCAAAGCTAATTGCACTTAAACTCATTTTTTTCGCGGGCCGCATTGTAGTCATAGCTTCTTTCGGAGGGCCATTATGAATGTATGAGCACCTCATATTATACGTATACAGTAAAAGCTACAAAACAAACTGACAAATAACTCGTTTTCAAATCAGACAAGTAAAACCTGGTCAAATATTAAAAAAAAAAAAAGATATTAAAAGTGAAGACAATTTGCAATTCTAGTAATGACACGAATTTGATGCACAATTTGTCTTTGCGGGCCAGATAAAATGATGTGGCGGGGCGTATCTGCCCCCCGGGCCTTGAGTTTGACATCTGTGACCTAAAGTAATCAAACTGTACCCCATACTCAACCATTCATTCATTTTCTATAGTGCTTGCTCTGTCGGGTCCTGGGTGAGTTGGAGCCTACTGCAGCTGACTGGACTGGTGTGCACCTTGAGCAAATTGCAAAAGGTCCGTTACACCAGTTTAGTACTGTAATAGCAAATAAATAAAAAAATGTTCTTAGCAGATAGGGTTCATTTTGACAAAGCAAAATTTTAAACATATTAAAGAACGCGCTCAAGTAACACTATGATTCTAACATGTGACACATACCAACCAGAGGGACCTTCCTGATTTTCACCGTGATGATGGGAGCACACCAATAGAGAAACCTAGTATCTGCTCTGCATCTCGCCGACATCCATTATTTGTAAAGCCTGCTTCCTTCTTTACACTATAAAGGGAACTGTTTGTCTCAGTGCTGTCATTCTAAAGTGCCGTCTTTCAGGATGCCTAGGCTGTTATGTTAGTGATAAGACGGCATTCATGGGCTTGCTAATGTATATCTGGCCAGGACTGATTCACACATACAAACGGTACTTGAAATGACAATTTTTCAGCTTTCATGTGAAGACCTTCACAGGGCTGCTCGGTTGCAGCTTGTCAATCTGTTTTACTGCTTTCGTCTTCTCCTCGCAGGTCTGGTGAGATAAGGCACAAAGCCATGTTGTGTTGTAGGCATATTTCATCCAAAGGTCAAAGGGTATGAGGCTCAACTGTTCAGATTAAGGTGCCAATAGTGAACGGTAATCTGAAGGCTTCAGCAACAACAGCCACCCACCATTGCACTCTGTTGATGAGAGATTATTAGGAACAACCAAAATTTGTCTGTGCTTCATCCTAATTGAGACCCATTTTCACGTTAGCATGTTTTCATGGGTCTGTCATTAAGAAGTAAATCTTTTAAGATGTTAGTATGATGCTGATTTGGTCCTCCACATGGAAGGTGTTTACCCACGAGCATCCATGTTAACTTCAGATTCTAAGAATTATTTTGACATTGTTTCTGGAATATGTTTTTCAAAACTATGAATGACGAGTGGTTAATATTTGAATTGTTTGAATTACCGCAGCTTTCATGGCTATGTGACTGTACTGTAGGACACGCATGTGTATGTGTGTTTTGTCACAACTATGGCAACAACTCCATAATTAAGTCCATTTGTACATATACAAAAAAAATCTGAGACCTTTGATCTGTGATTTGTAGTAACGCACAAAGAAGCCTTGTTGCTATTTGACAGATGCAGGGATTAATTAGGGGAGCAACGTCACAAAGATGTAAATGCGTCATCGGCGGAGTCTCCTTTGGATGGACTCATTCACACTCTTGACTCCTTAAGCTGTATTCATTCACACTCGGGAAATAGTGGGTGTGTTTCAACCCAGAGAGCCTCACTGGGAGACTTTATTTGGGATTTATTTGCGTTCTCATTTTGTTCCCTAAAACCTTAGCAATAAGGACCAACACAATTGTTTTTTCTCCAGTTTTCTTCTAATTTCATATTTACCTTCTTGTATTTCAGCCTCATGTCATTATGTCAACTTTCCTTTATCTTGTGTCTATTTCTCCTGACTTTGAGCATGGTGCACACGGGGGCTAACTCTAACTCCAAACACCGCAGAGTTAAAGCAAACCCATTTTGCCACAATAAAATAAACTACTTTCCCCCTTCGTTTTCTCTCTCTTACAACCCCCTCCTGTCTCCCCTTCACTCCAGACCCCCCTTCCCCCTTTCAGCCCGAGTGAAAATAAACTCTTCAGCCTCTATTTATTTTGCTTAGAAAGACTGGACCACCACAGAGTTTCCTCCGGCCCATTTCAGCTCTAACTTGCTTAATTTCCCCATTAGAATAATTTTATTCAGTACTTGCTGTGAAATTTTGCTGATGAATCTCTGGCAACATCATCTTATTCGATAATATGTTAATTTGTTGCAACATATGTGATGTGTCATTTAAAGGAATTGAATTTTACCATGTCACATGGACAAGCATGTTACATCATCCCATAAACAGAAAACCGAGCAGCGTTTTCCCGTTGCGCGGATTAGGTGACATATTACAGATGCCAGGAAGTGCGACAAACAATCATGCAAGGGATCCTAGCAATGGTTAATGACCAAGGAGTCAGCCAGTAAAACGCCTCAACAATACCATCAAATTATTCATACCAGCACAAAATAAAATGATAGCACAGTTCTGCAAATGTAAATTACTTTAAAACTGATGAGAGATTAATACGGTGAATGTATTTCTAAATGCATCATTCAAGTAGGGCAGGTATGAAGAAAAAAAGGTGAAGCTGATACAACCCTCCAAAACACTCAGGACGGTCGATTTACCACTCTTGTGGGAATCATCTGGCAACTGCTGGCACATTAGGGTCATGCAGGGTGGGATTGGGGGGTTAGATCACCAAATGATTCCCGAGCGCGGCACCGCTGCTGCTCACTGCTCCCCTCTCCCCCAGGGGATGGATTAAAATCACATGGGGATGGGTTAAATGCAGAGGACAAATTTCACCACACCCAGATGTGTGTGTGACAATCATTGGGACTTTAATCTTAATCTTAATTAGGAGAGGTCTAAAACTCGGTTGATTGCTGATGAGCTGAGCAGGAACGTGCCCCTCAGAAGTTGACCCTGCTCAGCCAGGATCAAGGAAACAAAGTCAAGCAGGAATTCACCAGAATGAAAGGCAAGCTCAATGATGGTTGGCAATTTAACAAATATTGCTAGTCCATCCTTTGTCCTTAATCGTTGTCCTGGGCAACCATCCATTGTCAGTCATCATTCATAAAGTAATTGTCCATTTGTCCTTCCATCCTCTACATTGAGAAGAGCTTCCGTCACCAGTCCATTGAGCCTACAGATGAGAAACCAAATTTAATAAAAATGATGCAGCTGCCAAAGAGCTTTAGAAAGTCACACATTCACGTTTTTATTTTGCAATATTAAAAAGCCAATGCCACTCTACATTGTAGGGTAGAGTCAAATCAAAGATTCTGTTATTGCGGTGTCGTACAAAATATCTGCCACACCAATGGCCATCAGCGACATCCTGAAGCTGAGATGTTTTCTATGGGTCAAACTGTTTTCATTTTCTGCCATGTGAGAGTGAAACTAATGGCTCAGGTTTCATAATTCATAATAACATTTAGAGCTCATTAGCGGGCGTCGTTAATGGCGCCTGTTTTCCCGGGTTGGCGGTTTGAGCATTCGTAAATTGATGATAGTCTCGAACCAGAACAAGTTGTGCTAAAATGACTGTAATACCGAAACAGCATTTGCATTCCGAAGTCTAACACACTCACATGTTTGGAAGACATTATGATCCGTTATGAAACCAAGGTTGAACATTTTGACAGTAAAATAAGTTAGCTTTGACATGAACACAACATTGATCATCACCAAAATAATAATAATAACCTTGAAGCATGGTGGCAGAGTAATATTTTGGCATTGTATTTCTTCTGATGAAACTGAAGATTGCGCAACACCAAAACAATGATAACAGTCAAGCATGGTAGCAGTGTCATGTCTCAGGATAGTTTTTCTTCACATGAAACTGGGCCTTAAAAAGGAAAGAATTATGAACAATCCAAAGTAGCAACCAATGTTAGCACAAAACCTTAAAGCTTCTGCTAGACTACAAAACAATGTTTGGAATAGCATACCAGAACAACTGAAATTTATTTGGTCCTGATCAGAGCACTTTAACCGGAGGCAGATGTGTGTTTAACATGAGTTTGAATGGGTGTGCACGTTAGTGCAGCTACTTCATTTGATTTCTTTATTTTTACTTCCTCTCTTGGAAAAAAATGGGAATCATTTTCAATCAAAAATCACTTTAGTTTTACAGTCACATCAACAGTGGCAAATGTTTTGAAATTGTTTCATTTCTGTCGACTTTTTCTAATTTTTACAAACTGGCATTTAAACAGGTATTGTGTATTGTTTTTATATCTGCATTGTGAGAGCTTGATTTTACGACTCATGATATTTTGTAAACTTCTCTAGTTTTTATTGCTCTGATTCTGAATCTGCCATTGTTTTTTCACGAGTACATTAGGGTTTCATAATAATAATAATAATCATCTAAAATCGCTAATATACGGCAATATGTAACATAGTAATATTTGTAATATTTACAAATTAAGCGTTGGGTTCAGCAACAGGTGGAATTTTGATTTGTAAATTTTATCACATGGTGAAATCCGTATCATGCGAACTTGCATAGGTCAAACTTAAAAACAAAAAATCAACTCTGATTAAAATTTCCTGGTATATAGTATAAGGTGACTAGTGATATTGATCATTTCAGTCTTTGTGTATGTTGAAGTTTTCATACTTCTCAGGAGCCTGCATGAACAATAAATATATGCGTATGTGAACGGAAGTGTCTTTATTTGAATCCATATGTTTCTATGTGCTCTATGATTTTCCAAGGACAGAGTTTATTCATCTGTATTTCTTGTTAAATGGTGATAGTGGGCCTGTGATGTGTCTTTTTGATTGATCAAATAAAGAACACATTGAGGGGGAAAAAGTGTGTGTGGGGGTTTTTGTGTGCGTGCGTGCGTGTGTGTGTGTGTGTTTGTGTGCGTGCGGCGTGTGTGCGTGTGTGTGTGTGCGTGCATGCGTGTGTTTGTTTGTGCATGTGTGTAACATTACACACACTAGACAACATCTGGCCCCTGTGGTCTTTATACTTCCTTTAGCAAAAAGAAAGACTGTATTGTTTTGAAACACACTCACTTTGTGCGTGTCTGATTTACAAATGTGTGTGTGAGTGCGTGTGTGCATGTGTGTGTGCATGCGTGCGTGTGTGTGTGTATGTATGTGGGTGCGTGCGTGCGTGTGTGTGTGTGCTTGTAATTTAAAGAAAAATAGTTCAGGCAAAATCCTGAAAAGAATAATGCAACAATTCAAGACATGCAATCATTCTATTAAAGTTTAAACTCTGTAATAACAGCAAGCATTGTACCAAAATATAACAAGGCCTGCTCTTGGCTAATTGTCATAATCCGAGTATTTGTCTGTGTGATGTTGTGTCGTCAGTCGCGTGGATGGGAGGAGCCTCCTGCGCATACAGTATACGATTTGACTGTAAAATACATAGTTTCTCAACTTTATCTCTGTATGGCTCTTGGTTTATACCCTATCAATCGCTCTGACAATGGTGACCCAAGGTTGCCTTATGACATCATCGCTGGCTCTAATTAGTTTGCTAGGGAAAATTCCCTGCTCTCAGCCCCAACAGCCACTCATCATATCTGCCTATAAGTCTTCTAGGAAACAATATTTGGGTGGAAAGTCCTACCCAGTAGTGGAGCTTGCAAACATGAAGTTTTTATAGAGTGATTTTTTTTTTTTTTTTTTAGATACCATCACACATAATGAGCGTCCCATTGTACGTAATGGTTCGCACTCAAATACTTGTTAAAATCTATAAACTATTTCAATAAGTTTATGCATTAGTGTGGATTTTTGCAAACACACACACACACTTGTGCACATACAAGGCAACAGCTGTGATCAGTCAGAGCCAAGTTACTGTCGTGCTTGAATAAAGAAATCATTAATATTCTCTTGCTTACCGGAATTTTTAAATCAGCGCATGTAGGGTTCAAGAGGCCCTTAGTTCCTTTCATACGACTTGCTAAGTGATATGATTGAAAATTACAACTTAAGTAGTGTAAGTTGACCAAAATGTCTGAAGAGCATTGTAAACAAAAAAGTAAAAATTTGCCTCTACTGTGAGATAACAGAACCTGTGAAACTTTTTATCATAGTCTTATCATATGCGTCAAAGACGCATGCAGGTGGCCCAGATTAGCATAACTACATTTTGTTAATCCAACTAATTGCAATATTAATTGTTTTTAAAGATTGTAAAAGTGCAATGTAATATGTATAAACAAAGAGGAGAATCAGAGGGAAAAAATTGGCATGTTTAATGTGACATCTCATCTGTCAGTTCATCTCCATGTGTTTACATTTTGGATGCTGTGAATATTTAAATTCCACATTGCCCTCATCAAAATCATTCAATGGAAAAATGGTTAAAAACCTGTTCACCATGTCCAGTTGGAATAGGAGCCAGAGAAAACATGGGTGTAACCTCAATGCGCAAATTCTCTCATATGCCAGTTCTGAGAAAGACAAGTGTTAGAAGAGCCCAGGATGGATGAAGTGAAGAATAATGGAGGGACTCCAAGGAACAGATGGCGGCAGAGGCGTGGTGGTCAGCACGTGTACCTCACAGCTCTGATGTTTGGGTGCAAATCTCAGATCTGCTCAATTTGCATGCTACTTGTGCGGGCTTCCACCCTTATTACAATAACGTGAACGTTACCTTAAATAAATAATCTCAATTGACCACAGAAGGGGGAGCCTTTCTGTGAGACTTTTTTACTCACTGCAGGGTTCAGGGGTACGATCACGGACATGGTCTTGGGTTAACGTTAGGGTGACACGTTTCTGATGATTAATGTTCATTTATTTATTTATTTATTACTGGTGCAAGACACTTTTGTAAGAATCTACTGCATTTCTGTTATCCTCTTTTATGTGCCCGCTTTTGGGGATGGATACTGCTGGACACTGAATTTCCCCATGGGATCGATAAAGTACCTACCTACCCACCTACCTACCTACCTACCTACCTACCTACATACATACAACGTAATCACCCTCTTACCTAAAGTCAACTGAGATAGACTCCAGCTCACCTGTGACCCCAGTGTGGACGACCGCTATAAAAATTCAGTGGACGATTCTGCCGGGCCAGACTTTATTTTGAAGTCGAAAGAAACCATACCAATAAAAACATTGTGACCTAAGTCTACTCGCATGAAAATGTTGAAATCTTGTTTTCATGAAGAGTTGGAGCTACTAGACAATTTTTACTAAGACCTCAAACAGTGAGCGCTGAATTGTGTGTTTCCTCTAACTTGCATCTGATATATTGCTTTATTTAACTCTTCCCGAATGTAGGGCAATTTACCAGACAGGTGCTCTATGAACCCAAATGGCGTAACATTGCATTTAAAACTCACTCAAATCACTCAAGACTATTTTTAAGAGCCATCTGTTTTGAGGCATTTGACTTAATTTGCTCAAATTTGTCCTGTTTGTCAATTTTTGTTTCGCCCTCTGGACTGTGCGTGTAATGGTTTGTGACTGTCGTTGCTGCTCCTTCTGCTCTAGCGCTCTAAGTTCAGCAAGCAGTTGGCTGTCCATCATGCCTTTACTTGAAGTGTTGACTAGTCCATGACTCAATGACATTTAATACTATAATGCTAAACACCCGGAAAACTGCTCTGGGAGTAGCAAGCATCATGTCACACAGTGGGCTAACACACCGAAATTCTGAGCTGAAAGTTTTGGCACAGGTGATCGCCGCCGATGTGAGTTGCAGTGCGCCGGTGTTCTGCGGAGAATGAAAAGCATCTAAAGCTGAGAGATTGTAAATCAATCCAGTAGTGTAGTGCAGTAGTAGTGCAAAGTAGTGAGGCTTGAGTTCTGTCCTGGAACAATACTTGTCTAAATGTGGGTAGTTACTGGCTCAATTGCTGGCCAGAACCTCAACAGTGAAGAAGGGTTTGAGGTTTGGATTGTTAGGTTTGGTTTGGCCCTTGACGTTTCTCAATGTAATAACGATGGGAACAAGGAGCTACAGGGTAAGCAAATTCACCAATTGTATTTGATTTATTGTGGGATCTCTCTTAGTGACAGACAAAATTAGAGAGTAATTTTATTCCATTTCTACCCCTCTTGTCTTTTTCTTATCTGATGTCAAATCAAACCACAGAGGAAAGTTTCTAAAGTGACAAATTATTCTGAAATCAAGCTCCTTGAGTCGTGATTACTTCATATCACATCATTAATCTTGTCCATTATCACTTGTAATCATAGGTCTGCTTGATCTTGAGGTAGACGTTTTCCAAGACGCTTTCTCATCGTGTTAACGGATTTTAAGGCCCATGAGGCATCTCTCAAAGCTTAGCTACTTCTTCTACATTTACTCCAGTTAATTGGGTTGAACTAATTAAGGGATAACCAGTAATGATAAATAAAATTAATCTGAACTCATGTCTGATTAATTTAAGACATGAGTTCAGATTAATTTTATTTATCATTACATGACTGACTGGTAAGAAGCTGTTCTGCTAATCTTGTTCGTTTAGCGGTCATAAGTTAATTCTGCCTTGACAAGCCATAGGATGTAACTGGTGCTGTAACAACTTTAGTTTGCGTAAAGAACCGTTTCTTTGTGACCACACTTGAAATATGATAACCTGGATTGTCAACCGACCACATAGGATCTTTTTGCCTCCAGCTAAGTCATGACGCCACATTGTTTACAATAATTGAAAGGGTTCATAGTACGCTTGGATCATATTTTTTCTTGTCATATGTACCCCCATCCCAAATCCTCATGATAGATAATGACAATACAAACAGTTGTGACGGAGATGCTGTAAATTATTCCCCAGACATTTTTATGATGATAACTTTGACACCAAAATATCCATCCATCTATTTTGTACACCACTTGTCATCATTTGGCTCACAGGTTACAGCCACATCAATGGTCAATTTAGTCTTCAGTTTAGCTAAGAAGCACATCTTTGTCTGAGAGAATGTGAGAGAAAGCCCACACAAGCACAAGGATAAAATTCAAATAAGAAGGCCCGAGATACAATTCAAACACTGAACGTCTTGATTGTTTGTCTCTTTCGATACTGAACGACACCTATCCAAATGATCACCATCTTCAGATGAGTTGATAATTTGAATCTCTCAATTTAGCTGCAGAAATAGCTGTATGGATTAAATTTCACAAATAGAAAAACATGATTTATTGAGTAAAGTTCTTTGTTTATCATGAGTTTATGCATCCATCCATCCATCCGTCTGTTCAGGGTACTGGGGGTTGCTGGAGCCTATCCCAGCTAACATTGGGTGAAAGGCAGACTACACCCTGAACTTGTCGCCAGCCAGCCACAGGGTACATATAGAGACAAACAGCCAATCCCAGTTTATACATTACAACCACATTTACAGCTGTGGTCACTCAGCTGCTTGAATTCATCAGTGATCATCAATCACGTGTGATTCATGCTGTCATATTTGATTTGTCTCAAGAGGAGCAACATTTTTTAGACATGCATCGTAATTTTGCAAGCAACACACCAGTTTGTCAATCATGTTAGCTGAGGCATGACATTGTTAATTGGCTTTAAATGACTTGATACATATAGACACTGTGTTTACCAGATGTGTTCATTGGTCACAGTTTGACCCATCTGTATATGCATGGATAGTATTAAGGATATTAACTGTGATAAATACACCATTGTTGAAACATTATGAAAACATTATGCCATTAGGATTATTTATAAGGCTTGTCTTTCTTTTAAGTTTACTTTCATATCCATTTCCATGAGAAAAAATATCACAAACCATAGTCTTCCAAACGAATAGATTTCACAACCCTAATTATATTCAAATGTTATTGTTTTGTGAAGAAATCTTCCGGCCTTCGAGATTTCACAGTGGTAAATAAGTTCACATGAAGAAATTTCTGTGGTACCATCTTTACAAAAAAAAGGTGTTACACATTAGAATTTGTACAGCTCAGTATGAACTATTGTTTTATATTATCAGTTGCCTGAAGAAAATTCTCATGAGACAGATGGAACAGTGTTTGCAGCAACATTTATCTGCAGACTGAAATGATTGCCATGCACATGTAGAATGTTGTTTCGATTAATTCCCAAAAGCCCTGGTATTGAAGGATTCTCTAGAATTTTGCAGTTATCCAAAGCTTCTAGGAATAGACAAGAGGGACCATGTGGTTTTATGATGGGATCAGCTTACTTGGTCAGGTTTGGAAAATGTTTATGATTGAGCAACTCTCTTTTCAACACACATTTTCTCCAACTTAACCTCAAAGGAGGTGTCAGGCACATCCATCATGGTCTTTTGTTGAAACAAAATTTCAAGAAGTTGCCCCCCACGAAGAAGAGGGAGGAAAATCAAGAGATGATGGTGGGGGATGTTTTGATTCTCTGATCTAGATGAGTTCATAAACAAAGGTGGTGTTGTTGAATACATATTACCTACCTACCTACCTATCTACTTAACCACCCATCCACCTACTAATCTACCTACCCATGCACCAGGTGAGGTGCATGGGTAGGTGCTTCCATAAGGCATGTGCTTCCATAAGCACTACATTCATACACTCATACTTGCACACATTTATAGTATAATTGAAGAAAACATAGAACTACAATTTAGAAATCCAAAATTATTTGTGTATTAAAAATTGGCCGTTTTGTTATTGCCACACATGGTAGCTATAAGTGCCGGATATGTTGGAGCCAATTTGGTTTCCTTAAACTTAAATTTTGGTTAAGATTGTCTGGCCTTCGGCCATGCACCTTTATTTTGAACTTTGGTTAAAATTTGCTGGCCTTGGTCCATGGACTTTTATTTTGACACAGCCTTTGGTCACCTGGTCAGTCACCTGATCAGGTAAAGACGGCTGCTCCCACATGGCAGTTTGCCTCAGTCAGTCTCAGTTAGCCAAGAAGATAATAGTGATATTGTTTTTTACCGCTTCAAGCTTACAATTTGGATTGGCTGCCACCCCCCTCTCTCTCCTTGCCTGCCTGTTCTTGCCTCCCTACCTCTGCCATGCTTGCCTCCATGTTGGACATTCTTCCTCCATCTCCAACAAGGTATGAGCAACACCTGTACACAATGTTTTAAGACAAGTGTGTGACAACAACTATACAACATCTAACCCTGGAAATAATTGAATTGAAACTGACACTTACATATCTACCTACCAACCTACTTGCCTACCTTTTTTTTGTATTTGATGGCGCACAAATCAAAATTCTGTCCTAACATATACAGGACAGTATTGAACTTTTTTATATATATATATATATAATACTTTTTTTCCATGAATATGATGTTTTGAAGACGGCATATCAAGAATGACCCAAAACTGTATTTATCCGTAGGGATAAACCCTTAAATGTTGTTTTTCAACTTGAAATGTTATGTTTTTTAACCTAAACATTGGGAACATTTGGTTTTGTCTTTGGGTCATATTTTGCCTGACGGTCAAAAATCACAGTGGCATGTTTGGTGACTGACTAGTGACTACAAAACGCGCACTCACAGATGTGGATACAAATGTCTTAGAATGATTTAAAATGTTTTAGGGCAGATGTACTTACTAAATATTCATCAAAAGGACTATTAAAAATACAAATAAGGGCGGAGGACACGCAACTGCATTTACTGTGAAGAATTCTATTAATATACGGTGAATTTACAGCAGTCTATTAGTGTAGTTTGTAATAATCATAAATTACTGTTAAACAGTCATCCTTGCAGGTAAAGTAATGTCATTATTAGGCATTTAATACAATAAATTATTAGACATTTAATACAATAAATCTACAAAAGTGAAATGATCACTCAGATTTGTGATCAAAATTTGAGGAAAATGGGATTTGTGCATGGAGAAACAGTTTCTGCTCACAAAAATGGGAGCTAAAACAAATGTGTTGCATTCATATCATTGTTTGTGTATATAAAACTGATCATCGCCATTTAGAGACAACTACACCGTTTCCTTTGGGGGGGAATGCATCAGAAATTCAAATTAATTGGAAGTTAGCCAGCATCTTGAACAAACTGTTTGACTTTTGAGGTTTCCGTGGTTTTACAGTAGTTGTTATTTGAACAAATTTAATCCACTGAAGTTAACAAACATGACAGATGTATCTTGACTCACCACTTGACTTTAAATCCATCAAGCTGAGCTCAATGACAAACATTGTTTATCCTGGATTTGTTACAACCATTCTAAACTCAAAATAAGACCTTCAAGGAAAAATAAGAAAATGAAGTTTTTCCAAGTGACGTGTGTTTTACACTCTTCAGAGGTGTGTTTAAAATGTTGTCATTGAGCTTGTGGCTTTGCGTCATTTCATGTGAGGTATTCACACACACTGGTGTTAGCTATCCCCAATGGAACAATAACTGTCAGTTTCAACATTCATTTGGAGCACTTTGAATATGTGCATAGGCCAAAAAGGATCACACAGTTTCACTTTTACTGTAATCTTCAGTTCGGTCAAGTGTTGTTGTGATCACAGGATATTTTAGAATGTTTTCATATTTAGTAAGTTCCCTTTCATCCATTTCTCTTTGGTAAACTCTGCTCCCTAGCTCCAGTATTATGGCGGCCATATGCTACATATGTTTCTGGGACAAATGCCAGAGTTGAGGAAGAGAGTTGTATTCACATTTATGGTGCCAAGAAACACACCAGTGTGTTGCTTTAGACACAGACTCATGTCAAAGGGAAAAAAAAGTGTTTAGCCATGTAGTAATGGTATTCCCCATGCATATTGCTCAATAGATGACCAAATACATATGCCATTAAATTCAAATTGCCATTGCTGTGTTCCTAAGAGTCATGTTCCCATTTGTAATTGTTCAGAATGTTTTTGTAGATTGGATGTATGTACTCTGTGAAGTGAAATTGCAGAACACCGTTGACATTTTGGAAGTATTAAAGTAATTTTATTATGAACTCTGTCAATCTTGAGTCATGCAAAGTAAAGATTTGAGCTACAATCGTGACCCCCCCCCCCCCCCACACACACACACACACACACTCGCATGCACTTCCAAAATCTGCATTCCTGCTAATGATGTCTCTCAATCACATTTAAAACAAACCAAGGATTGAAAGCGCCAATGCCATGCTAGCAACTTAACACACACGTTTTAAAAAGTTTATATTGTTAGCTTTAGAAGGTTCTTCATCCATTTTCTATACCACGTATACTTTTTATTGTTATGGGTGGGCTGTAGCCTAAAGTATCTCAGCAAACACTGGGCAAGAGGCGACATACTACCTGGACTGGGCATCAGCGAATTGCGACAAGTACTTGCACTCAAATTCACAACTCATCTTGCACGCGTATGTTTGGAAGGTTGGAGTAAGTCGAAGCACCTGAAGAAAGCCCAGAGAAGCAAAGGGAGAGCATTTCAACTCCACACAAGAAGGCCGGAGCTGAGATTTTAAACTCTGACCTCTTTCTTTTGATGACATCATTTTGAGCAGAAACTTGAAATTGTTAGTAATACAATTTCAATGAGAAAATGTTGTTGCTCAGTTTCAGTTTCTCATTTCATCATTCGCCACCCAACTTTTGTTTCCCACAGAACTGTCTGACTGGAACAAATGACCCTGGTTTGAAACTCATGTTTCTTAGAGATAATGGAGTATAATTTACATCACCTCAGCAGTATTTTGCACCTATTATGACCGCAAGCCACACTATATTTTAGTCTCATTTTGACATTGCTGACAAAAATAATACATAAATCCTTTTTATTGCCATAGTGATAGCCAAAATAATCAAAAACCACATTTCTTTGTTATTTTTTTTAGTTTATTTGCCTGACCTGAGCGTTCTGTCACACCGGTCTTGCTTCTGCAAAGTCACTTTTTCACCATTCTCACTCCAATTCACACTGTCACAGTGTGGGAAGTTAGGATATGAACATAATCATTGTATCTTTAAAGTGGTATGTGCTGAACGGGTGGCCCCTTCAAAAACGTAATCCAGTTATCTTCAGTACAGTACACTAAAAAATACAATAAAATAAAATCTCCAGTACAGTACACTAACAAATACAATAAAATAAAATCTCCTATGATACAAAAATACTACATGTTTCCAAAGCAGTTTGGATTGATCATGATGAGATCCAGTGGGTTTGGAATGGTTTTCATAAGAGTGCCCTTTGTCATTTACTCATCAAATATAAAAATGTGTGTGACACAGAAAGACCATTATTCAAAATACTGAATGTGTTAACAGGCCTCTGCAATGGAAAACTGGTTATAAATGTCTTATTATTTCGCAATTGACTAATCTTCCCTTTTTTGTACACAAGAAAAAGATAATAATGATGGCGCCGCTGCTGTAAGAGGCTGCAATTTGTGAATTCATCACAGTAGTCAAGGGGATTTTTTTTGCTTTGTCAAAGTTTCTCTGTTGCCATGAGTTCACTGTAGTGTTCTGCTTATAACATGTCAGCACTCAAAGAAACAAATTAAAGCCTCTGGCATGAAAATCTGAATTGCAACATTTCTTTTTGGTCAACATTTTTGTATTCACGGATGAGCAAAAACAAAACTACTTTTCAAATTTAAGCGCTGCGTATTATGATAGTGATGCAAACTCCAACTACAATAACAGCATGTGTGTAAATTGCTTTTCTTTTATGATATTTTGATACAACTTCATCACACAATTGTTGTATTGTTAGCTGAATGTATTTTGTGGAGGTAAGAGACAGAAAATTAATCAAACCCAGTTGGTCTGTCATCCATTACGTATATCTTGAAAAGCGCTAATTGGAAATGTGAGCTTTGTGAGAGAAAGTTGTAAGAGAGAAAACAGCCACCCTCCATGCTGAAGTATGAGAAAATTGTGCCTCGTAGTATCTGGATTTGAAAATGCAAACATGTCAATCATGTACAGCCACAATGTAGCAATCTACATTTAAAAGTTGAATGCCTGACTCCTATGAGACACACACTGCAGCAGACAGCAAATGGCTTTTCACTTGAGCTTTTCCACCTGTTAAGGCCCTCAAAGCGCTCCGGATAGCAAATTATTCTTAAACTAGAAATTTGGTGTGTTGCTAGAAATCCTTATCATTGTGATCAAACTAAGCTAAAAAAAAAAACTGTTTGCACGCAACCTTCAAAGCACCAACTACAAATAAAGGCATTATGTACCGGATTTTCCACACTATAAGGCGCACTGGATTATAAAGCGCACCTTCAATGAACGGCCCATTTTAAAACTTTGTCCATATATAAGGCGCACCGGATTATTAGGTGCACCTTCAATGAATGGCCCATTTTAAAACTTTGCCCATATATGATATATACATTTGGCCCGCGGGCCGGACTTTGGACACGCCTGCTGTAGTGGCTCAATATTGGTCCATATATAAGGCGCACCTGATTATAAGGCGCACTGTCGGCTTTTGAGAAAATTGGAGGTTTTTAGGTGCGCCTTATAGTGCGGAAAATATGTTTCCTCTAATGAACAAGACTTAAGCCTGTTGCAATAGCTTGCTTGAGCGCTATTGTTGTTGTAGTAACAATCATTTTACTGTACCTACTATTAAATGTAAAAGTTGCACATGGAAAAGAGACTGACATAAAAACCTTGCTGAAAACCTCAGCCATCTAACCCAGGCACTTATTCGCTGTTTACAATATAAAGTGAGCTCAAAAACACATGAAAGACAAAGTACAAAGTGCTTAAATCACTTCTCTAACCACATGCACATTAACACTCTCTGAACAGGTGTATCCATCCTCCCATGAGACACACTCGGGCCAAAATAACTAGAACAAATGGCTGCAAAACCAATAAAACAGAACAGCCTCTGTAGTTGCTATTTCACTGCCTTGTCTAGACAGAATCCATTATTCTCAGACAAGGTTCGTAAATCTGGAAAAATAATTGTTAGTTTGTATGATTTTGGATTATGTCATTTGCGTTCACTTAGACTACCTTTGACAGCTGGAACACAGAATATTATAATAATACGAGATAATATCAAGAACAAATGTTTTGGTGTACCAGACCACACCTACAGAATGTGAAAATGGAACAAATTAGGGAGTCACTGCTCCTCACTTTCCAAGATTATATCTATCTCTAGAACATGTCTGTGGGAATTTGTGTCATTAGTTCGTTCGCTCATTCATCCGTTCGTTCATTCATTCATTCATTCAGAAGAGTATTTGTAAGGTCAGTGGTCACTGATATTGGAAGAAAAGGCCTGGCTCACAATTCACAGATGTTACTAAAGCCAAGTTTTTCATGTTTTTTCATGTCAAATTCATCCAATAATACCATTTATACGTAGACCTTGCTTTGTGCACTGGGGCAAACTGATGCAGGTACGGGGGGAAAAAAACTCTCCCGATTGACGAAAGTACTGACTGGGTTGTGTCAATACTTTGGACCTTATAGGGTGGGCTCAGTCTGTCTCAGGGATTCTTGTTCTCATCACTAAAGATGGGTGTGACTGTTTTCTTAAGGCCCTTTGGCCCCAGAGCGGTATTGTGCAAAGACTACTTTTTGTGACCGTATCTTTATCTTTGTATGGAGCCCCAAATTTGACTGGACACATCTGCTTCAGTGTTGCTACCTCGATTTGTAGCTCTTCCTCAAACGGTGCCGTTTGACTTGTCTCTGCAGTACAGGCCAGATTTTGATTTTCTCCTGAGCATTGTTCTCTCTAAACTGTGCACATGCGCAATAGCACACTGCTCTCACCCTCTCAGCGCAATAAATACAAATAAAAATAAAACAATATATAATTATTTTAAAAAAAAATATATATATATATATATATATTTATTTATTTATTTATTTATTTATTATGTAATTGTATAGATAAAACACTACAGACAAACCCTAGCAACAAGAGCCCAACACATGGAGTCAATTGGCAAACAATGAAGCCTTTCAAATCCACTTGTATATACTCAGAAGAGTAAAGCAATTTTCCAGGTCAGATCGTTTGGGTCAGACGATATGGAAAATAGAATGGCATCAATTCTCATCAATTTGTTGGATGGAAAAGTGCTTCCTGGTTGTTGGAAGATGACGTTAAGAACAGATAGATGGAGCCAGAGGGGAGACTGTTCCATTGACGACATAATGACTCAGTCAGCAAAAATATTTTTTTCTAGAGATTTGATCCAGAGCGGAGTACATCAGCCCCACCTGCTTTCTCATTTGACATCAAGGCCTTGGATATATTTATTCATTAATTTACCTTCTGTCAGTATTGACGCTGGAAAATTGCAAGAACGAGTCAGATTCGTCTGAATCTGACCAACAAAATACTGCGTTGTACTGCGATATCCCCAATACAGCCAACAATCGCAGTGTGTTCCGCAAACGTCTGCACTTTGCAGAACTCAGTTGTGCTGGAAGTCAGAGGTGGAAGAGGAAGCGAGAGAGCACTGTTCCCTGCAGTCCTCCCACGCTGCTCCTCACTGTGCATGACATACAGCCTCCTATGGGCACATACTGAGGTCTGCCCATCAGGTAGTCCATGATCGATGCCCTCACCTTCTCCTGATATGCAAATTGTAAAGGATCGAGAGCATGCCGAACCTGAGGCCTGAGGTGGTGAAGCAGCAATCGCTCCAGAGACTTCATCATGTGTGAAGTCAGCGCGACTGGACCGAAGTCATTCAGCTCCACAGATCGTGATTTCTTTGCGACCTAGGTCTGGACCTGGATTATTATTTTTTTAGCATCTGAACTTTAATTGATTGTGACTGCTGACATTTCAGAAGTTTCAAATAATAAATATCAAGACGTATAATTTAGCAACACAGAACCAAAATGCCTTACTTATGAACATTTTGTTCTTGGCTTTACATATCCTAATTATGTGGTTTATCAGATCTGCAACAAAAGTGTGGAAAAACGACCCATCAACTCGCCGCCACTCTGCAAAATCTGAGGCTAGTACAAGAACTTCTTGCAGTGAGGGTGCCTCTGCAGGCCTCAAGTTGGACCACACACATAAATAGACTGTGAAGGTAGTCTACATGGATTGCGCAAAGAACGGCAGCTTTAAATTAAAGTGACATACGAACAATAAGTGCAAAATTGTGGATGGAAATAATTCAACTGTCTCTGCAAGAATAACGAGCTGCCCTATAACTACAAGACCTCAACGTATTCCACAAACCTCACGACAAAGCTTAAAATGAGACACATGGCTGCATTGTGTCCAACACGTGTGCATTGCAATTTTGACCAGTTCATGAATTTTATTATGACTCCTATCATTGTTTTCCATTACTTGTCACAGATGATCCTGTAGGAGAAAAGAGGGAAATGCCAATGCCTTTACACTTTATACCCAAACTGGTCTTTCCCAGCTTCTGTGACAAATTAAACCCCCACGCAGGTTGATGGTGGGTAGGACAAAATATACTGCTGGAATTTCATGAGTTCATCAAGTTTTTCCGTAATACCGGTACTTTCACATCAATGTTGTTACATGCACTAACTCTACTGGGATGTAAAATCCAAGCCACTAAAATACAGTATATACAATGGATAAACATACTAATATGTACGGATTTTTTGTTTTGATTTGAGGATGACGGACGGCGGCATAATGCAATAGCTGACAAGGAAAGTGGCACACAAGGACACACAACATATGATATGTTTACGTGACACAGATGGGAGAAAAATAACAAACCACACACAAATCATGAAATAAGATACAGCTGAACAGGACACAAGGGGAGGTAAGGAGTGTCCTGGCTGAGATGCAGAGTGGAAAGGCCAGTTTCGCCAAAGTGGATCTAAACAAACCTAGACAATATAACTCCAGATAGCTCCACTTGGAAAAGTCCATCCTCAAATTAATTTATGAACTAACAGCCCAACAAATTGGACTCCCACCGTTTCATTTTTAATATATAATATATATTTTTTATTCTTACTTCTTTTTGGTTCAGTGGGTAGAGTGGTTGTCAACTCAAAGGTTTTGGGATCAATCCTCAACTCTGATGACCATGTCGAAGTGTCTGTGGCAAGACACTGACACGGTAGCCTTCCACTGGTGTATGAATATTTGTGTGAATTTTTGCAGAATATCTTTAATTATCATCATTATTATCGATATGTCACTTGTGTTGCATGCGCCCAACGTCCGTATAGGCAACGTAGGTTCAATTCCCACTCACTGACTATGTGACTCGCCCATCTATCTCAAAATGGGTCCCGTCCAGAATGCTGTCTCCTTTTCGCCTAAATACAGCTTGGATAGGCTCCACCGCCCTGAACATACGTAAATAAATAAATACACAATAAAAATGCATATTCCAGTAGACAGTAATTTTAGAAATAAATAAATTCAGTTCACGCCGGCGCGGTGAAACACTGGTTAGCACATCCCCTCACAGTTCAGAAGTGCGGGGTTTGATTCCGACTCCAGCCTTCCTGTATGAAGTTTGCATGTTCTTCCTGTGCCTGCGTGTTTTTTTTTTGCTCATTTCCTCGTACATTCCAAAAACATGCATAGTGGTCAAATTGACCACTCCAGATTGTCCGTAAGTGTAAATGTGTGTGATAGCTTGTTCGTCTGTGTGTCCTGCAGTTGGCTGGCAACCAGTTCAGGGTGTCCTCCGCCTGCTAAGTCAGCTGGGATAGGCTCCTGCGTGTCTGCGATCCTTGTGAGAAACGGTTCAGATAATGGATGGATAATTTCAGTTCACAATATAAATCTTTGCATCTTGGGTATACGTATATCCTGAGTAATTTGCAGAAATTATCCTCAAATTAGTGTCATGAATATAAATGTGGAAATTAAAATTGACTGTACTGCAGCTTCATTTAAGTGATTTAGGTAAAGGAGCACAACCACAATGTCTCACTTAGACATAGTATTTATATGTTGCTGTCTTGTATGGTCAATATAACACAATACTAAATGGATAGGGAAGAGAGTTCAGAAAAAAAGTGGAAGCCAGTTACATTTTGTCATAGACAGCTGGAGGATACAAATAACATATAAACAGTCCTCCACCAAATGTGAAGGACTTACTTACAGCCCACATAAATATTGCACTACAGTATTATAAACCAAAGCATGATGTAGAGTGCAGACTTCCACCAAGGGTGGACATTAAAGTAAATTATTTGGTCCTATTTTAGCAGATACTATAACTTTGAGAAAGAAATAGTCAAATATGCAGAATATACGAGATCTTCTATCAAGTTGCTACTTTGCACCTGCACATGACTCTCTCGCAATTTTTTGGGGGGTGTTCAAATAACATCAAAACATAACTGACATGCATTGTTTACCTGTATGATTTTTTTCCTTTTTTTTACTTGATATAAATATTAATAAATAATGTTAATAAACAATAATAAGCCGAACTTTAACAGACAGTCCAGCTCTCATAGACAAGGCAAGGCATGTTTATATATATTGCGCAACATGGTTCAATTGTGCAAGCATATGTGTGTGTAGTTGGTGCTCTGTGGACTTAATTGTGTTTCAATTTACTGTTTTCACTGTCTTTGCGGTCGTCCCATTGCTCAATGTGAAATGCACTATGTAAATAAAGTTGTATCGTATTGTATCGTATTAAATGAAACAGGCACATACTAGTATATATCTGTATGTTGTTTTTTAGTTAATGTTTATTATTGATTTACCAAAATGTATGATACATCATATTCTAAGCAGACTACATTTGCCATCACTTACTAATAGGAGTAGTGGAATCCAAATCATTTTTTTTTTCTATTTTATTTTATTTTTTAAAGGATTGCATCTCAAGTTTCATTTCTCTACTAATACTGGGTTTGGTACCGACTCCACACTTAATTTCAAAGTGTGATGAATGATGTGGTTTATATCCAGCTGGCTCTATGTTTTACCATCGACATAAACACCCTTTTTAGGAAGTAAAACAAAAAGTGTTGATTTACAACATCAAGTCATTTTGGTCCTGAGCAACAATCCACAACAAAACACACCTATTGACATCAGAATCTGAGTCAGCAATGAAACTGCTGTCACAAGCACCTCTGCATGCATTGACATCAGCTAATATCCATCATTCTGACAAAACGTTGTGTGTGGGAGTGGGACATATGCCCAGATACAGATGAACAAAAACAACCATCAAGCTGTAAATGCAAAGTTAAAGCTCTGCTAGGCACCCCTGCACAAGCAACACTTACAGCAGTGGTAATATCCCTGATTCTTTCCAGTTTTGTTGTGCAACAATCGTCTCTTGTGTGCCTCTGAGCTATCTGCTTATGACTTTCACCTGTGTGTAGTTTGCTCTGTTAGCTTTCCTACATCTTATGTGTCTTTGCCAAGCCCTTGTGTTTCTTTTTGTACAGTCTAAAACATTGCATTGATCACTTAGTTTTTATATCATTTAAAAACATCCCCCCCCCTCATAGAATACATCTCTCAACTCTGCAGCAAAAGGAACCAATGTTTATTTTAAAAGTGAAAAAAGAATCCTGTAACTGGTGTGCAATGGATACAATTTAAAGCCAACACATGCTTCAAATCAATGTCATTACTGATCATTTGCATGTGAAGACAAACTCCAAATGAGACTATAACAGCTTCATTGAAATAATTCTGGTGGTGGAGCACAGCCGCAATCCATTATTTAAGGATATTTAAGTTATAAGTAGCCCACTCTGACATGTACTGTAGTGATAAATTCTCTGCATTCATGTACTACAAGTGAGAGATCTCATTAAAAAAAGACAGTCAACATTATATGGCTGTGTGTGTGTGTGTGTGTGTGTGTGTGTGTGTGTGTGTGTGTGTGTGTGTGTGTGTGTGTGTGTGTGTGTGTGTGTGTGTGTGTGTGTGTGTGTGTGTGTGTGTGTGTGTGTGTGTGTGTGTGTGTGTGTGTGTGTGCGAGTGTGCGTGCGTGCGTGCGTGTGTTCGTGTCTTAGCCAGAAGAAAGAAACACAAACTTTCCGAAATAACAAGGGTTATTAAAGGAGGCATATAATGGAACGTTGACGTCTTCATTACTTTTACGTATAATATACATGATTTAGTCTTTGGAATCAACAAACAGCAAAAACACATTCATGACATAAAATGTCAAGGACAAAAGTTTAGCTCCATTGACTTTTTGGAGACGAATAAATTAGCAAACATTATTAGTCTCTGATAACTACCACATACTGTAGCTTGGGACGTTTATTGAATGTACAGCGATCTCTTACCACCTATTCACTATTTCACGGGTTTATAAATGATGGGAGAATGACATTTAAATACACACTGGTAATGAAAGCCTCAATCAACAATGGTTCTTCAGTAGAGCATCAGGGCACATGGGATGGCTTCTTAAATGGTGACGCAAAATTTTTAAACCACCCTCCAGAGTGGAAAAGTTGAATACGTTCTGCCACATACACGGCCCCAAACTCGCGTTTACATCTCAAACGTGCCAGTTCAACAAAGGAAACAAACATGTCTGACAACATTCGGGGGTCCTTCTAACGTTTTTTGCAAACTCTTGAAAAATGTTTGCTAGTCGCCATTATTTAGGGTTTGCACAGCTCAGTGACAAAGGGAGATTTTACACATGCGCACATTCATGGTGAAGTAAAATACACAATAGAATTCCACACACTCTTGCGTAACTGTATGGACACAAGTTTTCTCTGATCAACACTTGTCTGAAGGCGGAATAAATAATGGGAACAAGACGGCAATTGCATCTTCTGTTCAGATCGTCACCATATAAACGTAGCCTAAAACACTGAAATCTGAAAACACTTGTAAAGCTTATCCTGACAATTTTACCATGTTGAAGTGACAATTGGAGAAGTCTTGTTTGACATCAGAACTATTTATTCCCCTCTGGACATTCAAACGTTAGTTTCCACTGTATATACCGTATTTTCTGCACCATAAGGCGCACCTTCAATGAATGGCCCATTTTAAAACTTTGTCCATATATAAGGCGCACCGGATTATAAGGTGCACCTTCAATGAATGGCCCATTTTAAAACTTTGTCTATATATAAGATATATACATTTGGCCCGCGGGCCGGACTTTGGACACGCCTGCTGTAGTGGCTCAATATTGGTCCATATATAAGTCCTTATAGTGCGGAAAATACGGTATTTGAAATCCTTCTTGATAATGAGATGTGTTGGTGTAGTTTTCTTGCCTCGAGCTACTCAAGTTGGTGATGGCAAATTGTTCAACAGGCACAGTAACATTACGACAAACACCTCACTCTTGCCACTGTAGCCAAACATGTGCTCACTGGAAGATGTATCACTGGCCAACGTCCAGCCACTGCGTAAGGCCTGCTCAACATCCACAGCTGTTGCCAGTTTCTCGTGTTTGCTCCACAGGTGGGACAAGCAAGTGCGCTCCTGTCCCAGGCATGACTCACAGCAGTCATGGGAACTGAAGCTCATCATGTGGCCTGCATGGCAAAATGAACACAATCAGATATTTTTGGCCACATTCACACATCGTTTAAGTGAGTGCTGTGTTTGACATTTCCATAGTTTTAGGGTACATAATTCTATTTGACTGTACTTCATTATTCTTTAGATTCCATTCACAGGTGTGTGGATTTTTTCGGGACAAAATTACGCTAAGTTAAATGCAATATTTTGAATTGTTTGTAAGATATTAAATCAAATTGGAAATTGTTTCGCCACACTGAAGAAGACTCAGCCAGAGTACTAAATAACAAGGAATAAAACCTACTAGAAGTACCACATCGGCATTTCTGAAATGAACCGACAGGTTCTCAAGGCTTCACGTGTTCACATTTGACACTCATCACAATCGTAAAGATCGGTTGCAAATGTGATCGAGATCTCACACAGTAATTTGGCTGCATACTTCTACACTCAGTAAGGGTGGGATTGCAGCTGGCAAAGAGATTCTCTGTCAAACAAATCAAACCAAAGCTGTGTAAGTTGCAATTTGATCAATTCATGCTGTTGATTGAGTGGACCGCCTGAAGGCAAACACTCTCTTATATTCTGGACAGCTCAACCACTTTAAGAACTACACACACACGCGCGCACGCACGCACATACACATTGTCATAGTGGAGTACCAATCCATTTTTCGTACCCTTTTGGTTTCGTGATGCTGCTGTCAATTATGTTTGAAGCTATCGTCATCATTTGTTTGTTGATTTCTTTATTTTGTTTGTTTGTTTGTTAAATGTTTTAATACATGTCTTAATTGACTTTTTCCTAAAAAGATTATTATAGAGATTATTATTTCATTACTTTTGGTGCTTGGCATATTGAGAAATATCTATCTATCTGTACAATGTACCATTTTTAAGACTGAATTATATATTAAAATCACAACAACTCACAAAATCACAACTCAAAAATGTAAAATGTAGTCCTTCAAATAACGACTTCAGTAAATACTGTAAAAAAACTAAAAAGTATGCTGCATTAAAACATTTTGATCCTACAATATAATTTATCCCAAAATTTACTTAAGCGCAATAAATTATAGTCTGTCTCTCATTATGACACACCTCTAATGAAAAGATACAGAAAGAATCACTGTCCATTATTGCATAATTGTATTTGACCCTAAGAAGCCAATGATTCATGGAAATTGGCTCATCACAAGCATGAACTACAGAGTCTCCTCTCCAACCTAATGGTTTGGAGGAGCCTGTTTGCCACACTGCATAGATGTATTACACTCCCAAGCATACAATGTGACGTCAAACACAGAACACACATGAAAGCACAGCTGTGCAAATTGGGATTCCGGCTTCGTATTTTCCATGAACGCACTGGAGACGGTGACAGCATAGGCCAAATTCAAAATGGTGTGAGTGACTGTGCATGCATGTGTGTGTGTGTGCTTGCTGATTTACTTGCATGTAGCTTAGTACAATTTATGGGAGAGAAATATTAAGCGCGCTAAACAAATATATGATGCCAATGTTTCTCATCAAAACAACTTCGGTAAAGGTTAACTTACATGAGCAATCAATGGAGTGCAACCTTACAGAACATACATTAATTCTCGCCATTCTAATACTGTGCATATTGTGACTCTAAATTCAATTTGATCTTTGCAGTAGCCTCTTTACACAGCTCTCTTGCTTGGCACATGTGCCATCCGTCAGTTTAATGGAAATTTGCTGTGTGGTCTTTCCATAATCCTTAATTCATTACCTCGCTCCTTTACGCTTTTATGCTCTGCGAAGGCTCAAATTAGGATTTAGCCTGCCAACCATTTGTCACATAAAAAGCTGTATAGAAACTGATTCTTGGATGAATAAAATCTCTCCTGTTTCCAATTTAAACTTGCATCATCACTTGTGGTAGCCTCAGCGGTAACGACAAACTCTGTTTTTTAATAAATACTTTGAAAACAGACAGACAACTTGACGATAGAAAGTGGAGCGCTGCTCGTAAAGTCACTCTGCCAGGTCATCTGTCAAAGGAAAAATTAATAGTGGTGTGGTCCCAATCCTTTATCCCCCTCGCAGCAGATAAAAAATGGGGGGGCAGGGGTGTTCGTGTAGCAACGCAATATTACCACAATTGAAGCGAATTCATGTTTTTCTCACAAATATTGAATACCAGGCCATGGCATGACTCTCTTAAGGCTCTTATATTTGTTGATTAATTAATTTTGAAGGCGAATTTGACTCATTGGAGAGCCGCTCACCGCAAATTGGACTTCTGGTATTGTCTATGAAATGTATCTATCTATTGCATAGGCTCGTGTGTTGAATCCTCGGTGGGCCTTTTCAAAAACGTCTGCTTTACTCATTTTTCTACCATGAGGATTTAATCTTAGTGTCATACGACTGAAACAACTTGACATGTATCAAGCGCCAGTCAGACAAAGGTATCAAAGAATCCAGTTACTTTTCAAAGTTGTGGTTGGGGACCACTGCTTTAGAGTACAGTATAACTTCACTATGAATAGTTGATCCACATACAAATCTGACAGACATTACCGTACCTCAACCTAAGATTAGTTGTCCCGACCAAGTCGATGTTGAGTTTAACAGATCTCCACTGCGTGTTGTTTCTTTGTTGCAAAGCTTCTCCGCAGCTTCTGTCAAGGAGTTGCCGCAGCATGTTTCTTTTCACAACACTCACAACACACTGACGACTAAAACCCAAGACAATGAATGGAAATGAATAATACAGTATTGCAAAAAATTGGCAGTCTATCATTCAATCCATATCCAGAAAGTGACAGTTATGTTCCTATGAAAGTGTCACGGGTTCAGATTTATAAAACTTTAGGGGCTCAATTTTCATAGACGGCGCAGCTGCAGTCCAGCATAAAAGCCTTATTGAGCTTGTTTGGGAGTTTGGTGACATGTTTGGCAATCCGGGATGCAGATGGTGGCTCTTTTGACATGTGCTTGGAATATCTGACAGGTGGCAGAAAGTCATCTTAACATTATGCCTGCTGAAACCACATTTTTGGCCACAGTTTTGGCAGAGAGAGTCCAACTTAAATTTTGTGAATTTGATCAGGGAAAAGGCAGACGGGTTCTGTCAGTATATTTTATTCATAAATATGCCAAAAACTTGCGTCGTTGTAGTCATTGTTGAAATCAATGCAATGAACACATAATTATTATTATCTGTGGTGGAAGGCAGTCTCCAATTGCCCACTTCACAGATCATGTGATTTCCTGGGCCAAATTTACATCATCTGCTACCTCTAATCGAATCCTGCAACTCAGAACTGTGGTCAGGCGTAACTTATCCGCTACAAATACGCAATAACCATTAAAAATACCTATTGAACATGATCCATAACCTATAATAACTTCCTTTAAAATCATCTTGTAAGTCCACTTTGTGATTATTCAAATAGCAAGATTCTCCATGTTCTTCTGCATATACTGTGTAGATAATCAATTTGTCTTTAGTAATTCTAGTTTTTAGTATCTGTGTCCATCAAATACATAACTCCCACTATCCAAGCAGTTAGGATTATTACTTGCCACCGTGGGGATTCCAGTTCAAGTTAACTAGTACCGTATTACCCCGTAATTTGCCCCGTGATTTATTGTGTGTCATTTGCAGTGTTAGGTGGTTCATGACAGTGATGGGTTGAATGCGTGCGGTCACGGAAATAAAACAAAGTACACTTAATATTTTAAACCCTCGTGAGGACATGCAGTTCAGAGGATGGATGGATGGTTGACCAGTGCAGCGCATCTGTCCAACGAATCAATAGAGATATAGATTTAATCCTAGTGTTTCACTGTTTCACACCATAAAATCTGAAGAAAGATCACTACAATTTGAAGACATGATCATGTGGAGACATTATGTCTATAGTAGCGACTGTCAGAATTTATGTGCTTTCATATTGGCTGGTTAATGCCATTATGTAACCAAAGAGTTAGTCCAAAGTTAATTTACTAAACATCCCATTTTGTGGTATACTTGAACAGACATTCCCATGTAAATCAGATTCTGGGCAACATTAAATGTTGTCAGTGTGTAAGTCCCAATTGCAGATGTTTGAGAAACATTCTTGGCTCCATCTTTTTGCATTTTCACTAAATCTGTGAGGAACATCCTTAATGTTTATCTTTCTCCCAGACCTCTGCGTGTATTGGCTAGGCACCAACACGCACACACACGTGACACACACACACTCACATAAGGCCTAAGATGATAGCAAACAATAAAAATGATGCATGTTTACCTTTTTACATCAAATTGCGTCCTTAAACAATTCTGGGACATGCCATGCGGCGAGAAGATGGTGTGGGGAGGTAATGATGACTCCTTGGTGGCTGGAATTGACCTTCAGATGACTGGCAGATGTAGGTCAGGCGAACAAGAGAAAGTAGGTCGGAGAGGTCAGGCTGAGATTAAACACTAGCAGGGCGTGTTGCATTTTTTCCCCGAAAGAAAATTTCAGTGCATAGGACCTCTTTCTTGCAACGGCTGGAAGTACAATCTCAGGGCCCTATTGTTATGCAGAATGCAAGTCAGCTATTTTGCTGCTAGACTAAAGTAGCTAGACCAAAGGTAGAATAGGGCGTAATGGGGGCGTTTGCGCCGTTGTGGGACGGACGTTGTCCATTTTCACGGCCAATCCTCATGGCATTCTCCATTGCATCAAAATCAGGGTGTCTGAGTATTTTATTGACATTGTGGAAACAGAAATAGACACGCTGGAGGCTGTGCATGACATTGGCATGTAAACTGCAAGCTCTCCCTTTGTGGATGATGTGTGTCACATGGGCAATGGAGACCACCTTGCATGATTAGAATCTGTTCTGTCATGATCCGTCTTTGATTTCCTTTTGATTAATAACATATGTAATCCTGGTCCTATGTGTTACCCAATCAGCACCCAAACCTTTTGGGTCTTGTCCAGGTGCTCGTCATTGTCTAGCCAGCATCCTGTTTTCTTTCAGTCCTTGTTGGTCCACTGTGTCCCTGTCACATCTAGTTCCTGTTTATTAATCTCCCCATGTTCAAGACAAGACAAGCTGTTTTTCATGTGCTTTCGGGGTTAACGCGATTCACAAATTCGGGACCCCGAAATCTGCGTAAAATCACGATTTAGGTGTACAATGTTGACATTTTTTTTTAAACTTTGTTTTTTTATCAAACGAGCTATACTTTTAACAGAAATCTTTCTGGAGTCTGTCAAGTGTGAGCACAACTTCAGATTTGGATATGAAACACAAACAGTGCCCAGGCGCTGTGACTCCATTCCATGAGACAATGTAATCCCGTGACCCCTTCCTCAGGCTCCTTCCTGACTTTCTTATGACTGTGGACCGCTTTCTTCTTCCCCTTAGTTGCCCCACTTTTTCTGCATTATTTTTTCAACATGCTTTCCCAGCATCATTTTTAACAGTTTAGAAATTTTGAGTAATTATTGCAATATAGCAGCAATGAATAATGATCTGTCTTTCTGTGGCAGTGTGCACTTGGCAAATGTTCATTTTCTACATCTGGTGTGCCACCATGGCAACAGTTAATAACAAGACCTCATGCTTTACTATACATGTACGTATTGTATATCCCATCCATATAGTCATTCTATATCCCAGCAACATATCCCAAAAGGCCAGTCCATTACCTACAAGTTCCAGTGACATCACTGTCAAAGTTCAATGTCTGTACTGTGCCAACCAGCCAGACTACTGAACATTAAGATCATCCGAATTGTAACTGAGCAATGTACTAGTTACCGTTCAACATTAAAAAATGTATCAAAAGAAAAAGGCAGAATTATTAGTCAGTTACAAATGCGAAAAGGGGAAAATCTTCCTTTTCCGTAACTGTCCACTAAGGTTCTTTATGAAACTATGTTGAGAATATTTATAAAATGCGTGTGCAGACATGTGTGACAGAAAGCGAGCGCAGCCAAGAAACACAATATGATCGTTTTGGTTACCTGTTCAATGGACCCGTTTTTTTGTGGGGAAGGGGGCATATAGAAATAGACCAAGCCTCAAGCTTTGACACAAATGTCATATTGTGATTTGACATTACGGGCAAGGTGCTGCATACCTTGCTTATCCTTACCCCAACCATTTATGTTATAATAATAACCACCACCTCTATGTCTCCACGGCCTAATTCAAAATCTGAATGGTAATTTGTTGGAAAGCACTTGTTCGTTCACTGCAATTTTCAGAAGAGACTCTCCCATCTGATTTTGTCTGAGACAATGTACTCCAACTGGTTGCAGCTAATAGACTCTTTACATCACTAATGATCTGATAAACCATCTCAAAAATACACAATATAAACCCATTACAATACTATAATGACACTGGGCAAGATTATCCCTGAGGTGTTCTGGAATTCTGGAAGCATCTTGCGCTGTTCTGTCTTGCCATTTACCACTACATCATTCTGAATAATGGACTCGTAACTTCAATGGCGAAGTATAAAAAGATGTATGCGTAAAATATACAAAGAACAAAACAAGAGAGTCGAGGCCTAAGGTGTTGCTGTTGAAACAGATAAAAAGCCAAATGGAAAAAAAATCCCAGATCTGTTAACTGAACTAAAGTAAACAATTTGAGGTTTTGCATGATGCTATTCAAAACTGTTCGGTGTAACTCCCATATTTCCCCCCCAAATTTCTAAATTGTACGACCTTAGAGGTAACTGATACTCGGTTTGTTCTGTACTGAGACTTCCTGCTTATCCGAGGTCAACTGGGATAGGCTCCAGAAACTTGCGATCCTAATGAGAACAAGCTGTCCTGAAAATTGATGATTGGATTCCACTGTATGCGATCTGTGCCTATAATTTGACAGTGTTCATATTTTATTCACAAGTATCAACAATTGAAAAAGGACAGGAAATGAGATTTCAGTAGGGCATTTTAGTAGGTACAACGGCATAGAGAGAATTTTTCTAAGAACAGGCTTAAAGATACGGTCCAGACTGGTGTGGACGTTTATTGGCACTTAAAGATGGGTATGGCCTTGTTTATATTCAGACTTTTCCCCATTCAACCTAAAACTGGACAGTCCAAACATAACACTAATATGGAACTGTTTCATTGTGATGATTAACAGGCATTACTCTCGCCATCCAAAACGGCTGCAATCATTTGTTGCTCAAATCGGTCGTGCTTTGTTTCACGTCTGTCCACAGTCAGTTTGACAATAAAGTCCTGTGAAAATGCACAGTCCTCATAGAAATGGGCAACATTAACTGAAAAGTTGCACAGAATGTCATTCAATTATGCGCTTGGGACTGTGGGACCACATCTTACATCAAAATGTTCATTGAGGTCTGAGAAATTTCTCCCATCCAGTAGTTGAATGTGAAAGCAGAGATCCAAGTCTGAGCTCCAGTGTGCAGAATGATATATAGTATTTCCTCTGTATTAATGTCCAACAGAAGTAATAAAAAAAAAAACACGAAGAGTGGAGAGGGACTATATTTCCATGGCTCAATACAATTTGTTTTAGGAAAATATAATGCAACATCATTCCCACAGTTTCTTCAAATTATTACTTTATATGTGACTTGCATTGACTAAGGTCGAGTGGCATACAGATAACCCTAACCCTATATGTTCTATAATCTACACATACATTGTAAAGATATTTCCCCCTAAGATGAAAGTCAAACAACAAAAGTAAAGCCTTGTTCACACGGCAGGATGATCGGCCTGGATTTAGCCCGAATCTCCTCTCCCAACAATCGTAGGTCGGCCCGGATTCTAGTAAAGGCTGATCTCGGCTGCTCAGAAGGACGTGCAACCTCAAATTGTTTTTGGATTTCTTTGGTCCAACTTCAGACTTTTTGTGGTGTACCCCGAGGACAAACAGGCACGCAGTCCTTTGACAGTGACATGCAGCCAATCAGAAAGTGAGGTGACGAGGCGGCATGGAAGAGCCGTGGGGAATCTAAAATCCAAACGGTCATGGCGCAACAGAAAGTCTGTGCTTGCACTGTCTCCATTCCTTCAACCAATTTTTGTCTGCTAAAAAAAAAAAAAGAAACTCGCTTCTTTGCCATATTTGTTTACTGAAGTCTCATTTAATCTTGGGAGGTTTTGCGAGATTTACCATCCGACGTGGGAAAATTCATGAATTAAATCCGTTCATGTGTTGCTCTTGCTGGTTGGCTGCTTACCACACATGGTACATTCAACTTCAACAGTTCTACCCATGATTTTTTCCTCATCCCGTTGGCTTTCTCATAGTTTCTAAGCCGACCGAAAATTTTCAAATCTCCCGTGTGCTTTAAATTAGTTTTTATGTTCTCATTGGTCAGCAGTAATTTTGGCTTTGGAACTTTAACATAAATATAATTTTGACCAAATCTCTTTCTTATTGTTGAGTCATGAAGGTGGGCCTGCAGTTCTTCAACTCAGTGGTCCCCAACCACGAGGCAGCAGGCCACTTTCGACTTGGCCACGGCGGGCAGCACAGATGAAAGAAGAAAAAAAAAATACATTGGGTTTATTTATTATCCGAGGCTGAAAAATATTTAATTTTTAAAAAATGAGCTATGATATTAGTCTATGTCTGACTCTTGTTTTGGTTGTGTACAACCCACAAGCTAGCAAAATTTAAGCTTTGTTGTGGTCATTGAAAATGAACTCTGCTTTGCAAAAATGTGATAAGCAAATTTTAATTTATGAGTTAACAAAGGAGACAACTACTTTTTCCACACAGAGCCAAGTAGCGTTGACTCTTTTTTTGCATATTGTGTATTTTATTTTATCCATCCATACAGACAAGAATGCAAATTATGTGGCAAAATAAGAGTTAGATTAGACTCTTCTTATGCATATTTAGTCTGCATGAAGGATAACTATTTACTTTGTGCATTGCTTCCACACTTAGCTGCAATTCAGGATGTACCTTTCCTCTCACCCAAAGTCACCTCGAATGAAAAGTAAAAAATGATGTGCAAAAAGCACTAGAGACGGTAGAAAGAAAAACAGGTTTGTGTCAAAAGGTAGGGATTCCAGAAAAAAGGACAATAATTAAAGTCTAACTGAGGGATTTGATGAGGAATTTTTAGTTTTAATGATGGCTTTTCATTTAAAACTCTATTACAATCCATGGAAGTACATTTAATTTCATTTCCTCTCGCTCTCACGGTCTCTCTCTCCCTCTCCCTCTCACTCACTCACTCACTCACTCACTCACTCACTCACTCACGCACAATGCATAGGAATGATAGCTCTGCAGTGGATAAGGCATTGAGGTTTTGTTTTTTTTTATTTATTTTGATCCAGCAGGATTCATAATTTTCCTCCTGTCCATGATGAATATGACCTGCTGGCCTTAAGATTGTTTGGTTTATTTTAACATGACTCTTTTCCCGTATCCATATTATCCAGGCTGTCTGATATTAGTTATTAAACTTGTTATTTTTTATCAGTTATGTTCATCCACACTGAGGTCAAACGTCTGTTCTTCGCCAATTGCTCAAAGGTTGGATTGGTTGGAAAGAAAAAGACCGGGTATTTGTCCTACTTTATTTGCAAAAAAAAGTAAAATATTCATTGGTCAGGGAAGAGACAATTGGCAGATGTGTTGCAGGGTGTGGGCCCTGGTCTGTCAGGACATTTACCAACATGTCTGAGTAAATTTCATTATATTGGCTGTGCTTTTTACCCAAACACAGTTGTGGTCAGAAGAAGGCTGCCACACCCTTCCCACACCCCATTTATTTCACTTAACAAAAAACATATAGAATAGAATAGAATAGAATAGAATATCCATAGAGAATTACAAGATTATATTCATCTTTGAGTAGTTGTGCATGTTGAGTGTTATGGTATATTGAATATTATATTGCACATATGTGCAACATAACATGTTATTGCATGAATATAAATTTGCTTTTGCTATTCAGAGCATGACCATGATTAAGGCAGATGCAATGGGAACTGGAAAAGAAGATGGCAACAGGAGGGTCGGAGCAGTGGAGGGCAGGGGAAATAGAAACCATATGCAGTTACATAAAGTCTGTGTCAACATTTCACATTGAGAAGGAATAGGGTAGTAAAAGTGCTTGGGGGTACTCTCAGGATAAGGGGTGCTTAGTGGAAGACATATCAATAAGACCAGTGGAGTTTTCTCTGATCACAAAACCTCTATGGTGGGATTACACGATGATAGTAGTAAGTCAAGGGGTGAGAAACACATGGGAGTTAATGCCTTTAATGGTAAATAACACTACTATGGCTCTCGGGTTTTCATTTTAATAATATAAACACACAAGTATGAAGATTATGTGGATCATTGGTTGAACCTACCTTAAAATACTGAGCAAAAGCAATACATAGATGGACAAGTTCTTCAGTTTCTTGACAATACTTTCGACTGTGTTTTTCCCCTTAAATATAATAATCAGAAATTGTTGCCAGCAGAAGAGTGTCTGCTCTGAGAGTTTGTGTTGGATATTAGTTGAGTCTGAATTGAGTTTGGTGGTGTTTTTGGCAGGGTTTACAATACGTAATTTAAATGGCATAATTTAAAGATGTGCCTCATTATCTCTATACCCCAACTACTCTTCTAGCCATAAGCTTGTAAAACTGATCAAGTTTGCAGACGACACCGCCATCATCAATGGTGTAAAAAAACAAAATCCTAAAAAATCCTAGTTGTGAATGTACATTTTACTGATAATGACTGATAATGACAATAAAATTGATTCTGATTTTGATGACCGATACATCAGAAACACATTTACATGCTTTGTGAGGTGTAGCTATGTATATAAGATCTGCACATAATTGAAGCAATTATTTGTTATTATCGATTTGTGGGCATCTTTTTATCGAAGTCTGGTTTTTTTTTTTAAAGGTAACATGTATTTAACACTTTATGCACATATTTGGAAATCAAATTAAAAAAAACACACATTTTAACCAACCCAGTGCTTTTGAGTCTCATCCTTTATATAACCCCTGACACAAATTGTGGAATCATCAGTCATGGGGATTTTAAATCAATTGTTTAATTTGGTAGAAAAAGGTAGATCATGGCTCAAAGCTAAAATTGTTTCAACGTTCTGGCCTTATGAAACACTGAAAGAAATAAAATGTGGTAGTCACACACAGTTAAAATGCCCTAAAGATGTGTCCTTAAAGTACTGAAGAGTCTTAGATGCAAAAAGACATTTTGGCAGAAGTTCTTTTTTTTTTAGTTTGACAATATGTGATTCAAATCACTGTGAGCTGTATTATTCCTGGAAGTATGACAGTACTCAGTATGGCTGGGCAACTACTCAAGACTTCCTTAAATATGTGTCCACCCTGAGTTATAAACTCTGAATTCGCAATGAACCAAAATACAGGAATCCTAACCACAGAGGGCCACTTTGTTGCAAATTATACATGACCACAAATTGTAATCCCTTCAGCTGTAGGGTGCTAAAACTGAGGAAATGTCACTAAGCTAATTTATACTATTTTATCTTATTCCAAAAATCTAATGTTCAGCATAATACCAGGTTTATACTGTTGCTTACACATAACGTTTAAAAAATACCTTAAGGTTGACTTCCGCTTTCAGTACAAAACCTTTTGGAGAGGTGGGAATGGTCCTCACTGAGCTTTTGAACTTTGCACCACGTAAATTACAATGCAGAGCACTGATGATTGAGAAAACTATTTGTGTCGAAACTTCTCGTACAAATATCAAATTTCACTGTACTATGAGTAATCTGCCATTAGGATTCAATGACTTTTGTATGGCCTGAATTCATTATTACAAACACAGAATCTGGACTTGAGATGTGATTGTTGTTTGTGGCCCACAAAATGACATATTCATTCTTACAGTTGATTTGCAATGAAGGATTAAGACATCCGTGAGAACTAACAGATGTGTCCAATGCTAGCATGCATTTCACATTGGTCCACACATTGGTGTGGTATTATTTAACAGAGGTGAGGTGTTGTTTCACTGAGCCTTTGTCATACTTGCCAACTTTAGGTTGTGAAAAATGGGGATATTTTTTTTCAGCGGTTTATCAGCCCTAAATTTCTTTCTCTTGTTTCCAATTTTTTTCCCCCTTATATTTATCACATGAAGGAAAATTATCTGTACAGAGGCCGGTTCTCTATTATAAAAAAGGGAAACTTGTAGATGATGATTTTTGTTGAGATTAATCTTAAACAAAACTATACATTGCAGATTAATGAACATCTAATGAGATGACCTCAGTTTTGGAGCATCAAAACCCACTCTCTCACTTTTACGCCACACACAGGCTAGGTCAAAGGTGAACTTGTGCACAGGTGGTGTCCCACATGTTTGTGTAAGTTGTTTAGAAGTCGTCAACACTTTGTGACCTGACCTGTGCAAAGCCTCTGTATTTTCTAGAGCGCTTAGAAGCCCCCCTAGTTGGGTTTGCTTCCCAGATGACCCTGGTATTACACCAGTTTGAACCTGGTAATAAGTGCCTGCGGACCCTGTCAGTTGGCCCAGCAGTAGACAAGACAGCCAGTCTAGTCTGTTTCCAGATTATTCAGTCTCAAGACATTTTTAGTTTAAATCTGGAAATAATAGCCACTAAAGAAATAAATAAAAATAACCTGGAAGAAATATTGTTGCATTATTTTGTATATAATTTCTGGTTACATAAGCATTCATTTTAGTTATGGATATTTTTCCGGCATGAATTAGCTAATTTGGTTTGAGATTTAATAGCACACATTTTGCTTTAATGTGAACCTTTTCAAACATGTGTGTCTGAAACACTACCAATGATGGAACTGACTCCTGTCTTACTATTGCTCCAACAACTTTCATTTGATGATTGGTTTTATTATATTTTTGTATGTTTATTTTTATTGTTCTGTTTTATTATTTTTTTCTTGTACTTTGATTTTTTTTTGTTTTATTATATATGGTTGAAATAAAAAGGAAAAAATAGTGAGATTTCTTTAACACTGGACTGCAATTTATTTTATTATTTTCTATCTTTCTCATAACGCCATCAGTAGGACGTGCTGCTGTTGTCCAAGAATGTTTTGAAACCATGAAATTGAAAATTTACAAGGGATTGTAAATAATTCAATCACTAAAGCAATAAAAGTGCCATGAAACAAGATAAAACAAAGTTCAAACTTTTAGAAGCGTTACACTTTCTCACACCTAAACACACATACACACAAACACGTATGTAGACACACAATGGCCAATTTTGGCATTCATGTACTGTATCAGCAAAAGACGTAGCATCTGTTCCTTGCACCTACTGCACCTGATAACCACAACACGTACACTAACGTGCACACACACACATTTGTACACAAGCACGCCTCATTGTGTGCAGCGTGAGATAGGAAGAAGTCACTTCTCCATCAGGCTGGCAGGTGAATCTGTTAAGCTTTATGAGATGTCCAAACACAGACACGCTCACGTTCTTCGTAGAAGGACCAGACAACTGGAAGCTGTGATAAATAAAGAAACAAATGAAACTCACATGGTGTCTCAACATATTCTCTCAACACTGTGCATGTTTTCGAAAGAAGTTTGAAATAATAAAATTGGAAGTGTTAGTAGAAGACAATTACTGAGTTACAGAAAATAATTCCATCCATCAACCATCCATCCATCCTTTGTTCCACTGAAAATTGTAGTGAAGCTAGCAACCTAATAGAAGCCGTGGTTTACTTCAATTAACTTGTCCTTTTACTGCACAACTTGGGACAGCACAACAAGAAAACGGCTTTGAGAGAGGATAGCACTGGACAATTGTCACAAACAAAAGATAATCTAGAGTTGAAAGAAGTTTTGGCAAAGGCTCCATGTCAGTGCTTAGCTCATCCAGTCAATAAAAAATTGAATTGCTGGTGCAATATGTTTACAGAAGTGGAAAGACGCAATCCTGGATATGCGGGCTTAGTAGATCGGCTTCCACATCTGTTTGTGAGCAAGCTTGCTCCTCTTTTTGTTCGCACAAGTCTACATCGTGCCGTCAGAGCACTGGTATTGTAGGACTACGTGCTGCTGCCTTTTATGCGGACAGTGCCGGTTTGATTCCTAGCCAGTGCTGCAGGTCACAAGCACTAATAAATGGGAGATGTGTCAGGAAGGGCGTTAAATGAAAAACTGCATAACAAATCATGTGCCTTAATATGGTGACGTGACTGATATGCTAAAAAATATAAATACCGCCTTATAAATGTCCACATTCGCACAGGTATTCTACCCAGTCGTTCATTTTATATCATACTTATCCTGTTCAGGGTCTCAGCAGATTAGACTTTTTAGTATACTCAAGATGACCAACACAGCACACATACAGTATGGCTGTCTATCAATATGAAGAACATTGAGTACGGTCTTAGTATTGCCTTCCTAAGAACGTACACAAGAACGTTCTTCTGAAGAAGTCGAGTCTCTTTGTAAATTGGAACAGCTGTGTATTTTTAACTTCCCCGCCCCCTGAAACATATTTCTGAGACGAAATGTATCTTGGGATATTTGCCTTCAAAGGTAACCAACCAATGCAACCTTTAAGTTTGCTGACAAGAACAACAGCCAGGTATTCCGTGCGTTCTTGGTTTATTCGTACTTTCAGTTGGATCCGTACTTGGGCCGCAAATGATGACTTTGCCGGAGATTACGAGAAATGGCCCTTATCAATATACTTTATCTCCACTGACAATCAGCAGTTCACTTCCCTATGCCAGATGTATATCCTAGTGTCAAAACCAGTGAGAGGCAGTACAGGGCAAATACAAAATACAACAGAAGAAAACAAATAAGCTCTGCTAACTTGTTTCTCATCTCGTTACTACATTGCAATGTCAAATTCTTCTCCTTATCATGTTCATCATGATGAATGACTTGTAAGGATTGATCACAAATAAAGATTTTCGATAGTAATACTGAACTTTTACAGCTATTAACCCAACCAAATTCTGAACAAAATGGGGAGGGGAAAAAATATCTCTCAACACACTCCAGACCACGGAACAATCGTTGGGAAAATCTTATAAGACGCCTGATAGTTTGACCTCTATCAATTTTGATCGAAAGTACCGAAATCATGCTTAAATTATGCAATTTTCAAGTGGTACGTACCCGTCTTAAGCAAGTATGAAAAGTGTGAGTCTGCATGAGCTCATTTACACACATTAAATTGGAACCAAACAACAGTTTAGGATGGCCCAAATAAGAATTACTAGTGTGAAAACCTCCAGGCTCCAGGCTGCTACAGGCTGGAGCAAGAACAGAAAGATTGAAGAAAGGAAGGGAGGGGGTGCCTGTGACCAATGAGAGATTACTTTTGGAGAAGTTCCTGCAATTTTAAGGGGATTTCCCCTCAGAGCCACACAGCTGATTGCAGCAAGGCTTTAACTTTGAAAGGGCGATTAAGGTAAAAGTGAGGGTGACAGTGATGTGGACCAAAAGCGATGTTGATAGTGTAAGAAATAATAAGTGTCACCATGCAAATCATGGGAAGGATTGATGTGAAGCGGTTGTGAATAATGATGGTATGGATGTGAACATGTATAAAAAAATATTTGCGTATCGCTTATCCAGTGATTCCAGAAAAAATCCATCTGAGGTCGATCTAATATTCTTGTGACGGAAAACTAGACTCATGATGGGATTTAAACTTCATGTCAACATGAAGAAAGACAAAAGTTAGTCTATTTCTACTAAAGCAACGATGCCAGTCACACTGAGGTTCCAGGTGTGTGCTCCAAATACGTCCTCTCAAGGATACATCAGAAATCCAGTTTGGTTGTGACTTCATTCACATAGCTTGGTGGGTGGCAACAGACCTTCCTCACCCTTAGGCTGTGACACACACATGATTAAAAGGCCACCTCTTTAAAGTGAATTCCCCAAATCGTCTCTTGGGCATCTTAGGATATGTATTCATGTCCTGTACCACAAACCAGGAACTTAGCGAAATCTCCCTCTATTGGAAACACACATACACAAACTGTTGGCTAATTGTCAATGTGCTGTTTCCAATTGTTTTTGAAGTGTGAAATTGAGCCCAGCTGTTCAGTGAAGCAGTGGGAACAAGAAGATGGGCGGTGTGTTTGTGCGTGTTTGTCTGCGTGTGCGTGAATCTGATTCCCAGCCTAATTCATGACTCTACTGAGGAACCTTATCAGTCCACTGAGTTTTTACTGTATTGGCATTGAAGCAACTCAAATGTTCATTAAAAACTGTTTGAGATCAAACCGAGATCAAAAATGTGATCGGTGAGTCATACGGGAAATGCTCGATGATCTCACACAAACATACTTTGTTGTAAAATACACTCTCCCCTCATACATCCATTCTTAATTGTTACCTCTTCTTTAGAATTAAAGATGGATCACAAAGATAAAGGAGAAGTATTTCCATTTGAAAGTGAGGTCATGAGATGGGAACGAATACATAACTGGATTTGTGAAGATGCTCCAGCATCTCCGGAGTTTCCGCTTGAGCTAATCACCAACATGGTGCAGGGTCACCGTGTCTGGAGCTAGGATGGTTTCCTGGTCATTCCCCAACCTTATAACCACACACACTCAAATAAGTTTTCCTGTTTTTGCCTGAAAGGTGACAAGAGGGCATCATGTTTCAGATATGCTATCAGTAAAACAAGAATAAAAAACAATCTCTAATGTTCTTATCAGTTCTTATCTCACCTCCTTGGACAAACTTCAATCATATGTAGTTAATTAGAGACATATAGTGACACTCCCAGACATAACATCACCATTCCGCAACAATTACGAAGTATGACATAGTTTATAGGTGTTCTTCGGCTGCCCTTGGCTTGTCTTTCCACATGGCCTGTCTTCCCACATGGTAGCCTATTGTAAGCACTTGTGTTCCACCGGATGACACAGAAAGGCTATCGACCCTTATCTCAACGACCACAGCTGACCGATATACAACTGACATGCTTCATGTCCTTTCTCCCCAACACCAACAGGCAAGTACAGCCTGTGGATTTTGTGACCAAAAGTGTATTCTTCAAATTGGTTAATACTGCAGATTAAACACAAAACTTAGATTTTATGATGGGAGAATAAGAACAAAGAAACAGGTGGATGTGAAAATAATAATTGAGAGTTGAATGCTAGACGCATCTGGTGACCGGGTGGATTATCACACTAGCCTCGAGGATGTGAGCGGACTATTGCATCTGGTTTCTAAGTAAGGGGAATGCAACGCTACAATTGAAACAAATGTGGGCAATGTGAATATGAAAGTGAAAGTTTGCCCAATTCAATATCTGCCCTGTGATTGTCTGTGCGTGTACTCAGCCTTCTGCCCAAAATGAAGTGGGCTACCCTGAACGGTGTAAGCAGTGCAGAAAACAAATGAATTGATTGATTTCTGTGTTTTCAACTCATGTCAGTCTTGAATGACAAAGTCATAAATATGCTTTATTCAATTATACATTAAATTAATTAGTAGTCTGACAAGCGACCCCACTGTCATAACAGTCTTGTCTGTAATCAGACACACTACCATATCACTACCATAGTATCTTTGAATCCATCACTGTTCGAGAAACATCCCACAGTGATGATATGTCCCACTGTATGATAATGGCTTTGTTGTTGGAGGAATTGTGTCATTGAATGAAAATGTTCAAAACCTTGTGGGTCATTAGAAGCAGTATTACACCTTTTAGATAGCGGCACAATTTTCCCTTACCTTTTCTTTAAAAGGATAAAGTTTGAATCTACCCATGACTGAGTGTAACCTCCAACATTCACTCACCTATCACGTGATGGGAAACACACACGTCAGCCGTCGTCAACAACTCGGGGTGACTGTTACGCCACATGAGTCAGTGCGACCCACCCACGTAGCAGATATGAGGAAGATCTGGGACCCTCTATCACAATGTGTCTTTCTTTGAGTCTGTGGGGGGATTCGAAGCTTTCCCAAACAGTTGAGCAATCTCATTTGGAGTGATAGAAGGGAGGATGTGTGCACAGTAATAATGCGTCATTTGAGTACCGTAATTTCCGGCTGTAAGTTTCTCTCTTCCGGGTTTGACTGGTCCTGTGACTGACATTCAGGTATGACTTTTATATATTAAAATGAGAGCTCAGACTGGCACCCCAAAAACCCGTTCCCAAATCGTCTTGAGTTTCTGCAGTTGGCAAATATTTTTGGTGCATTATCGCCGATGGACATAAATATTTGCCAACCACCAAAACAAAGTAAGGTAGTAATGAAGTACTATGGCTAGACGGAAGTTATACTGGACTATCTCATTCAATAAATCCTCAATTTTCTACGACTAATGATTCCAGTGTAATGGATTTAGGGAAGATTCGTGTGTATGGAATATACAGAAAAGGTAAATGGCATAAATGCAGAATATTATCCATTTGTTCATGTAAGTTAAAAAGAAAACAATAGAGGACAGTAGTAGTGTAGTCTTGTGAAGTAAATAATAGTTCTCACAGTTTGTAGGTCACAGAATCTTAGCTGCAGGCAAATGTAACTGGCTTGGATTTTCTCATTGTTCTGAAATCACTGCATCAGTGCTACGAGCAACTCTTAATAAAAAACACATACGTGCACAAAGAATCCAAATGAATGCAGTCGGCCTTGTTCATTGGGCTGTCCATTATAAACCATGTAAAGTTTCCCACGGTACTTACTGTGAAATAAGGTGGATGCTCTTGTCATGTTCTGGGAGCGCTTTGTTACATCTAGCACAGGACATCTTAAATCGGCATAGTACAATGAAATCTCAGGACCACCACGTCTTCTTATATGTCGTTTATAAATGGCATAGGTCAAAATATGTGTGACTGACTCATTACAATGGATCAACCTTTTCGGGCTGTCAGATCTCTGCAGAAAGCTTTTGCAACTTTACAGCACCCAACACCTACCATATTTTCCGGACTATAAGGCGCACCTAAAAACCAAACATTTTCTCAAAAGCCGACAGTGCGCCTTATAGTCCGGTGCGCCTTATATATGGCCAAATTCCTCAATTTAAACTGGCCCGAAGCATTGTGTCATGAAATCAATCATAAGTGGCCCGCTGAAGACTATGAATCATGAATCAAAAAAACTATGGATCATTATTTTGTGATTAAAAAGTAATTTGTTGTGTCTGAAGTTGAAATAAAAAAGGTAAAATGGAGAATGATTTGATTTGGATTAAAAATCTGACAGGATGCATTAATGGTGCGCCTTATAGTCCGGTGCGCCTTATATCAGGACAAAGTTTTAAAATGGGCCATTCATTGAAGGTCCGCCTTATAGTCCGGAAAATACGGGAGTATATACAGTATAACATTGCTGTGTGGTCTGGTTGACTGTCAATCTACGTATATAGTTATTCCTTACCTTACCTCATAGGGCAGTGGATAATTCTACGGTACGGTACTTGAATGACAAGTTTAGCTGACAGTAAGCTACAGGCAACCCTTATTCGATAGGGCAGTTTACCTCAGAACTTCATTTGCTTTAGTTTCCATCCAACCTTTGACTTAAAACTGGAAAATTAATGTAGTAGAAACATGTGTTATGCTTTGTGTAAGGGATGAGGAACCTTTAAGAGGTCATTAGATTCATAAACTTCAACATCGTGTCAATCTGATAAGCATGACAAAATTTGCGTAGTTTCATAATTCCTTTCAGAAATTCAAATTACAGTCCTTGAGAGTGGCCCATTTACAGAAAACGTTTCCCAGTAATTTTGCTTGAGTCCTTTTTCTAGACAGTGTTGACCTTACGTAACACAACTGCTTGTTGGTGATCATGTAAAGGAGTATGGCATTTTGGAGGAATCTTTTTATAGAAAAAACGCAAAATGAACCATATTGTCAGAAACATGTCTTGGTTTATTATGAAGACCGCTTATGGTAAGGGAATGAACATTCATCCATCCACCCGTTATCCGGGGTCAGGTCGTGGAGGCAGCAGCTTCAGAAGGGAAACCCAAACTTCCCTCTCCCCAGGCACTTCATACAGTTCTTCCAAAGGAATCCCAAGGCATTCCCATGGCAGCCAGGAGACTTAGGCTACATTCACACTGCAGCTCAATTCTATTCTTGTTTGCCCATAAGCAACCTAGTGTCAGGCAACAAAGACAGGGAACCAAGTGCAGCACGATCCTTTAATGGTGAGAGGGAAAACGGGGATGTAGAACGAGCAAGTAGTCAGGGCAGGCGGCGATCTGGAGCGTGGTCGAAGGTCAGGCAAGTAGTCAGGACAGGCGGCGATCTGGAGCGTGGTCGAAGGTCAGGCAAGTTGTTGGCTACAAAGTTTGGTCCGGGGACAAAAAGGCAGCAGTATCACGTGCAGGGTAATCAGACGAACTGACAACTACTGGCAGAACACAGAGAGGTTAAATAGGGAACCTAACGAGCTGTAGCAGGTGCTGGCAATTCCATGAGTCGGGCTAGGCTGGAAGTCAGGTGACGTGGGGACGTGACAGAACCCCCCCCCCAAGGGACGGCCCCCGACGTCCCAAAAGCAGAACCCCAAGACGGAGCATGAGACCGGGCGGGAGGGGGGGAACCCAAGACGTGCGGCAGTCAATATTCCGAATCAGAACACGTCGACCAAGCCCCGTCATCAGGCGGCACTCCCGCCCAGTCCACCTTCCCAGCCGCGGCGTCGGGAGACGCCGACCAGGGGGCCGGCGTGGGAACCGGGCGGGTCCCTACCGGACGACTCCGAGCAGGAAGCCGGTCAGACCCCAATACCCCGCCCACCGGAGCAGAACCCGGCTGCGGACGTCGCAACGGCAGCGGAGTAAGGGCCCGGGCCATCCGCTGCGGCCGACGGCGAGACCGGACCCGCGGCGGCTGCCCACGGATTGGAGAAGCGGAGGGCCGAGAGGCAAGGGCGCGCTGACTTACGTGGACAGGGTCCCTGGCGGACGACAGGTCCGGTGAAAAAACCGGTGCGCTCCATGACACCCGAGGTGTCGGGCTGATGTCACGGTGACGGGGGGGCGGAGCCGCTCTCCTCTCCTCGCGTCGCCTCGACTGGATCCGCCGGTCCACCCGTACTGCCAGGTCCATGGCCACTTCAAGGGTCTGTGGGCGCTCGCAGGACACCATCTCGTCCTTGATATAGTCCGCGAGTCCGTGGATGAAGGCACCGACGAGAGCCGGGGTGTTCCAGTCGCTACGACGCGCCACCGTCTGGAACCGGATGGCGTACTGGGCGACGGATCTGCTGCCTTGGCGCAGCGTGAGGAGCTCTGTGGAGGCGTCCTCCGAGGCGGAGCCCAGGTCAAATACGCGCAGGATCTCAGCGGCGAAGGCGTCAAACGACGAACAGGCGGGTCCCTGCCGCTCATATTCTGCCGTTCCCCACAGCCATGCCTCGCCCGTCAGGTGAGTCAGCACGAAACCCACCTTGGCTGGCTCCGTGGCAAATGTGACGGGCTGGAGGTCGAACAAGACACGGCAGTTCGTCAGAAAGGCCCGGACGTACTTGGGGTCACCGTCGAACCTTGCGAGGTTGCTGAGTCTGGGCTCAGGGACGTCCACGTACTGCCCGGGTGCCGAGGCAGGACGGGGCGTGGACATAACGGTGGGCTGATCGGCGGGGCTAAGCGGCACGGACGTGGACAGAGATGGCACAAACCGATCTGCAGCAGCCAGAGGAGCCAAGTCTCTGTGATCCCTGAGAGCCTCTACCAGGTCCTGGTGGAGCTGGTGGTGCTGCTGCAGTTGCTGTTGCTGCTGCTGCAGTTGCTGTTGCTGCTGCTGCAGTTGCTGTTGCTGCAGCTGGAGCTGCTGTTGCAGCTGCTGGACGACCCTGGTTAACGCCGCCATCTCCTCTGTGGTCTTGCCGAGCTCCCACTCCGTGTGGGTCAAGCGGGCCGTGTCTAGGGAATCGTGCGCTGGTTGCATTTCTGGTCAGTTCGTTCTGTCAGGCAACAAAGACAGGGAACCAAGTGCAGCACGATCCTTTAATGGTGAGAGGGAAAACGGGGATGTAGAACGAGCAAGTAGTCAGGGCAGGCGGCGATCTGGAGCGTGGTCGAAGGTCAGGCAAGTAGTCAGGACAGGCGGCGATCTGGAGCGTGGTCGAAGGTCAGGCAAGTTGTTGGCTACAAAGTTTGGTCCGGGGACAAAAAGGCAGCAGTATCACGTGCAGGGTAATCAGACGAACTGACAACTACTGGCAGAACACAGAGAGGTTAAATAGGGAACCTAACGAGCTGTAGCAGGTGCTGGCAATTCCATGAGTCGGGCTAGGCTGGAAGTCAGGTGACGTGGGGACGTGACACCTAGATCTAATTCTTTAAATACGGTCCTAGATTGGATACTTAGCAGATGTTTGTTTGCAATGCCAGGTCAAGGTCTGATACAAACTAGACATCTGAAAAATCCACTGTACAGTGCAATAATGTTGTTACTTCCCACCATGAATTCTCAGTCAAAGCTCTTGAGATGCATTTGTGACCTGTGATTATAGATTTGCATGATTAAAGTTGCTTGGTTTATTGCTTTGGCCTGAGTTTGAGCATGTATATCTGTCTACTCTATATGAAAGCCCAGATTTATGTCAAGTCATAAAAATCATCTGTCTTTGGAAACAAACCCAGTAACTCAGAAACCAGTTTGTCTCAATGCCATTCAACCTTCTCTTCCCGATTCTTCACGCTGTTTTTTTTCCTTGTTATTCTCAACTTACTTTTTTGCACTTTCCTCCATCTACTCACTACTTGATTTATCGAGGCTTACACACACACACACACACACAAAATGCCATAAGCAAGCGACACAATGAGAAGACAAATTTGAATCAAATGCCATGATCAACAACATCCCCAACCCCGCCCTTTTCTTTGAAAACCCCCTGAAGCTCCTCTACACAAACACACAATAGCATAGTGCTGCGACAAAAAAAGCAGCATAGAGACCAAATCATACAAAAAAATAAACATAGAGAAGATGTTGCTACACTCATTAAATGTTTTACATCATATCTGAAATAAGCCAAGGCAGTCCTGAATTTTATGGTCATCTAATAGACTC